>NW_026652276.1:226471720-226497792 GCF_009828535.3 Hylobates moloch | reverse complement strand
AAAAAATCCTCCTGAGACTGATAAGTGAGTTTAGCAATATTACAAGATGCAAGGTTGACACATGCAATAAGTGAGTTCTAAATACCATTAAGGTACAATTGGAAACTTAAAATTTTTAAATGTCATTTATAATTGCTCTCTCCCAAATGAAATACTGAGATATAAATCTAACACATACAGGTATTTCTACACTATAAATCATGAAATGCCTTTGAAAGAAATAAAAATAAATAAACAAATGGAAAGACATGCTGTGTCCAGACTTGTAAGACTCAACAAAGATTTCAATTCTCTCCAAATTCATCCACAGACTTAACACAATTCTAATAAAATTTTGTTGTGGAAAAAAAAAAAAAAAAAAGACAAATTCTCAAGAAAATGTCAGTCCAATAGAAAAGTGTAAAAATCATGTAAAAAGAGAAACTAAAAGAAAATGAGATGGCATATATATATATATATATACACACACACACATATACGTGTATACACACATATATATGTATATACATACCCATGTTCAATCTCATGAGCAGTTAGAGAAAGGCAAATAATTTTAAAGGGTAATATATTATTTCATGCTCATCATATTAACCAGCAAAGTTGAAGGTTTTTGATGCAAAGCATTGGTCTGGATATCAAATAAAGAGAAATTGTATATACTTATTTTGAGTCTAAATTTCTGTAATTATTTTAATATCTAATTTGAGAATAGCTAATAATATTAAAGATGCTGATTCCTCACTTGTCAACAATCTTATTTCTAGATTACTCCCAAGAAATACTTTTACACATGCTCATGTGGAAAAATGAGAAACACTGCAACTTTATTTCCACTAGTAAAAACTGCACAGTTTAAATTGTGATCTTCCAGCAGGATGTGTGCCATTGGTGTGATGTTAAGGTACTGATACTAGAAGTGGTTAATTTTTAGTAACTGAAGTATAAAATTTTGAATTTCTAGATAAATTATTTTTGGTACTATATAAGCTATCCTTTCTCATTTTCTCTTTAACTTCAGTTCCCCTAACAGTAATATGCGCGCACGTGCACACACACACACACACACACACACACGATACTCTCATTAATTTCTCATTTTTCCAGGCAAATAAATTACCTCTGTGACATCAAATAAATGAAATTTAAAAGTGTGTTTTGGGAAAGACTTCCTTTATTATTAATAACTAGTTAAGTTACTACAAATTTATAATAGGGCTTTCTTCTTTCCCTATCTTATACACAAAAGATAAAACATGATAGTAGAAAAGGGTTACATTGGCCATTATTTGGATAAACCTTAAAGTGTTGCAGACTATGATTCATGAGAGTAATAGCAATTTTGGTTTAACAAGCTCCACTTTTTAACAACTCAAAAATTGTTAGCACAATATTGTTATTGAGTCAGAGACTTACAGAAGAAAAGCAAAGAAAGCATTGAAAAAGAAATATCATTAAATGCAAATAATTAACTCTATTTATCCTGAGTGTTTTATTAGCTGAATCAGTTTAACTTAGATAAAATTCAGAGATGGAATCTTTATATGCTACTTAATTTTTAAAACTATTTTCATTGGGTGTTGTTTGGTGAGGTATTTAACATTTGTTTTATGAAATTTTCCATTATTGGAAATGATGGAATAGATGTACTTCTTACTATTTCTCCTACTAAGTACAGCTAAAAACCCAGAGTATTATATAAGTTTATATACAAAAGAATCGTAAGATGATTTGAATGGTGCTGAAAAAAGTCAGAGACTAGGATTTCAGGCCCTTGCAAATGATATGGTAATCAGTACCCTGAGTTTTTATTAAGACACATGTAAGCCATACTGGGTACTAGAAAAGTCAGGGACATGGAAATACAAAATGACACAGCCCTCAAGCTGTCACTTGAGCTATGTGGGGAGCCTAAACTCTATCCGCATCCAGCATTCTTGAAGCAACTCTCCCCTTCCTAACTTCAGTGGTGTCAGAGGAGACTGAATGAAAAGTTGGAACTCTCATTACCTCTACCAGTAACGATCCCAACTCATACAGTATCAATGGAGGCAATGGTGGGAGAAGCAAAGAAAGGCCCTTTCCTCTTCAGAGTCAGGGAGGTTTCTAAAGAGGCCGAGAAGAGAGTCTGAAATGTTACCCCAGCTCAGGCTCAGCAGTGATAAGGGCCACCTTTCTTCCCCTTTGGGTATAAATGGAGGCTAAGTGGGAACCCTGGACTTCCACTTTCATCTTGAAATTATGAGGCAGCTTCATGCTTTGAAACAAATTTGTAAAAAACAGACTGTGTCATAAATAGAAAACATTAGCAAAGAAATAGAAGATATAAAGAAGAACCAAATAGAAACTTTAGTACAGAAGACATACAATAATAGAAATTCTACAATCCAATGGATGGATTAAACAGCAGAATGAATGAGACAGAGGAAAGCATCACTGAACGGGAAGATAGAATAATAGGAATTGCTCAGTCTGAACAAGAGAAAATACACTGGAAAAAAATTAACAGAGTCTGAGGGACATGTGAGACCGTAACAAAAAATTTGAAATCCGAGAAGGCAAACAGAAAGAGGATGGGGCTCAAAATATACTACAACTTCTTCAATTTGATAAAGTACATAATCTACGGGTGAAGGAGCTGAGTGAAATCCTAACAGAATAATCAAATGCAAGACACATCATTGTTAAACTTCTGAAAGTTGAAGAAAAAATATGTTACCAGTAGCCAGAAAATATACTTTAGTAATAAAGGGAAAATCCAAGATGTGATCAAATGAAGGAAAACTAGGAGAATTTGTTACCAAGTGATATACTCTAAGATAATAGCTTTAAAAAGTTATTTATTTAAAGAGAGGAAATGATAAAATCATTGGAAAATCAAAAAGAATACTGTAAACAAGCATATGAATAAATTCAATATGAATCATCAAATTTCTAAATTATGCTTGCTGGTTAAAGCAGAAAATTATAATATTGCCTAATGGAATTCTAAATGTAAGCAGTAGAAATATTTAAGGCAATTATATTATAATGAAAGAGGTTAAAGACACATACAGGAAAGTAAGCTGTCTATATTTTACTCCAACAGGTAAAATACTGATACCAATACACTGTGATGATCTTTTATGTATGTGTGTTTGTGTATAAATGCAATAAGTATATATATATAATACCTAGAGCAACTGCTAAGCAGCTATACAATAAAATACTCAAAACCAAAATTGTTCAAGTAACCCACAAAAAGGCAAGAATAAGAAAACAATGAGAACAAACAGAAAACAAACAAAAAATGGCAGATTTAAGTCCTATCAATAATTATATTAAATGTAAATGGTGGAAATATTCAGGTAAAAGAGAATGTCACAGTGATTAATAACATGACTGAACTAAATGCTATCTGTACAGAAAACTCACTTTAAATATAATTATACACCCAGCTTAAAAGTACACATATGATAAAAAATGGATTGCAAAAATATTAACTCAAATGAAATAGCAATGGTTACATTAATGCCAAACAAAGTAGACACCAAAGCAAAGAAAATTACAAGACAGAAAGAGACATAAAACCTAGTAAGATCAATTCAAATAAACAGCAATCTTAAATGTGTATGAACCAAAGTGCTGCAAAAATATGTGAAGAAATAACTCATAGAACAGAAATTTTTAAAAAATGACTAATCCACAATTATAACCTAAGATTCCAACACCCTTCTCTCAATAATTATTGGCAAAACTAATCTCTCTGGAAATAAGAAAATCAGTAAGGAGAGAGAAGAATTCAACATTATCATCACCCAACAGTATATAATCAACATTATACAATATTCCAACCACAAATATCAGAATATACATTCTGTTTAAGTATCCATGCAACAAATGCCAAGATATACCATAGCCTAGTGAAGAAAGCGAACCTCAACACTTCTAAAACATTTGAAATCATTCAGAGAATATTCTCCAGCTACAATGGAATCAGGCTAGGAATGAATAATAGAAAACAGGGAAATCCCCAAACACTTAGAAATTAAACCACTTACCCCTAAATAATCCACTAGTCAAAGAGGAAGTCTCAAAGGAAAAATTTTTAAATACATTTAGGTGAACACAAATAAAAATAAAACCTATTCAAATTTTGGGGACACAATGAAAACAGCGCTGAGAAGAAATTTTATAGCACTCAATGCTTACACTAAAAAGAAAACAAGAAAAAAATCTCAAATTGATAATCTAAACTTGCATTTGAAGAAACAAACAAAAGAAGAGGTACACAAACCCAGAGCAAGCAGAAAGAATGGAAAAATAAGTATAACAACAGAAATCAATGAAACTGAAAACTAAAAACAATACAAAAAATAACAAAAAAAAAACCTGGCTTTTTGAAAAAATTACCAAACATCTAGCAAAACTGACCAAAAAAATGAGAGAAGATGGAAATTAACAATTTCAAGATTGAAACTAGGGCTATAGAGGTTCTGCAGATAGCAGAAGCATAATAAGGTAATAATACAAACCATCCTATATACTTAGATGAAATAAATGAATTCCTCAAAAACAAAAACTATTATCAAGAGAGCCAGTATGAAATAGATGTTTTCAATAGCTCTATAACTATTAAATAAATTATTCTAAGGAAAAATAAAACTGTCTCTAATTGAAGACAAGGTAGCTGTGTAGGAAATCCCCAAGAATTTATAAAAGTAAATCCTAAAATTAATAAGTGGGTTATTTGGAGGCTGAGACAGGTGGATCACGAGGTCAGGAGTTCGAGATCAGCCTGACCAACATGGTGAAACCCTGTCTCTAGTAAAAACACAAAAATTAGCAGGGCATGGTGGTGCACGCCTGTAACCCCAGCTACTCAGGAGGCTGAGGCAGGAGAATTGCTTGGACCCAGGAGGCAGAGGTTTCAGTGAGCCGAGATTGCACCACTGCACTCCAGCATGGGTGACAGAGTGAGAGTCTGTCTCAAAAAAAAAAAAAGTCAGTTAAACAAGACCACTGGATAAAAGATTAATATCCAAAAGTAAATTGTATTTCTATATATTTCCAGGCAACATTTACAATTATCCAAAAATTAAATACTTATATGTGAATCTAAGAAACAATACAGGAATTATACAAATTTATACAATTGTTTAACTAGATAATGCCCAGGAAAGAGAGCAAAGAAAACATAAATATTGAAGAATTATTGTGTTTATAGATTTGAAGACTCAATAAGTAAAAATGTTAATTTTCTCCAAACTGATTTACAGGCATAAAACAATTTCTAGCAAAACTCTAGCAAGATTTTTAAAGTACAGTCAGATTATTTTAAAATTTATATGAAAAGGGAAAAGAAGTTGATTAGAAAAATATATTTTAAAGAAGGATAAGATGAAAGAAATCAGTCTACTCAATTTCACTACTTATTAAATAGCCACAGTAATAAAAACTGTCTGGTAATCATCGTGGAATACATACTTAGACCACAGAAACAAAGCAGAGAATTCAGATATAAATCCATATGCATAAAGTGAAGTGATTTTTGACAAAAGTTCAAATGCAAATTATAGAAGAAAAGATAATCTTTGCAACAAATGGTACTGAAGTAATTGTATGTCCATAAGGGGACAAGTGAGCTTTTACTTAAATCTCAACTTATACAATAGTCCAAAGTAGATTATAAACTTAATATAAAACTTTTAGAACAAAATACAGGATAAAAAGTTTAGAACATAGAGCTTAGTGAAGAATTTGTATTCATAACTCTCAAATCACAATTCATAAAATAAAAATATCTGCATGTTAAACTTTATCAAAATTATCATTTTTCATTAAAGATTCTGTTAAAAGAATTTTTTAAAAGCTGAAAACAGAGAAAGAATTGCAAACTAACTAATAAAATACTCATATCTAGGATGTATAAAGAACTCTCAAAACTCAAGAGTAAAAAAAATCTAATTATAAAAGTCAGGAAGGGACATTTTACCAATAATGATATATAAATGACAAATAAGCACATGAAAAATCCTTTATTATCAATAGCCATTAGTGAAATCAAATTAAAGCCATAATGAGATATTGCTACGTGTATATTCTAACAACTAAAATAAAATACAGATACAATACCAAATGACGTGGAAGATGTAAAGGAACTTGACCTCTAATACATTCTTTGTGGGAATGCAAAATGATACAGCCACTCTGGAAAATGGTTGGGCAGGCTTCTTAAAACCACTGAACATATACTTACCAATGCCCAATGATTATAGTTCTAAACATTTATCCCAGATGAAAGAAAACATAGGTCCCCACAACCTGTACATGAACGCTCATACTAGCTTTATTTGTAGTAGCAAAAATCTGGACACAATCAACGTGTCTTTTAATTGGTGAATGTTTAAACAAACTATGCTCTATAAATACCATGGAATTTTACTCAGCAGTGTAAAAGAACAGGCAATTGATTCATGCAGTAATTTAGATGGGTCTCAAGGTCATTATAGAAGTTTAAAAAAAACAACCTCAAAAGGTCACATACTACGTGTTTCCATATATATAACATTCTTGGAATGACAAAATGATGAAAGAAAACATATTAGTGGTTGTTGAGTGTTAGGAATAGTAAGGGTAAGTGAGTAAGAGTGACTATAAACAGGTAGCAGGAGGGAGACATGGTTGTGATGAAATAGCAATAGTTCTGTATCTTGATTTTGGTGGTGATTATACAAGTCTACACATGTGATCAAATGACATTGAACTATATACACACATTATACCCAGTCTCAGTTTTCTGGTATTCGTATTGTATTTTATTTATACAAGATGAACCCATGAGTGGGTCCCATACCCAAGAACTCTATGTACTTCCGTGTAACTTTCTGTGACTATATAATCATTTCAAAATAGTGTCAGCTATATCTCAAGCCCTCCTCTGGGGTCTAGGGTTACAGAACTAAGCAAATCAATGAATCTTGTTCTCAGTAGGCTTACTCACATTGTAATGAGAGAAACAGACAACAAGCAATGTATAAAATACACACTATATTAGTCAGCAGTATTAAGTAAAAAAATAGAATGGTGGGATAAAGAATTTCAGGGAGTAGTTGATGGGTTAAGCTTTCAAGATCATCCTGAAAAATCTGAAATGAAAGCATTTGCATAAACACTCAAAGGAGAAAGGTATAAGGATATCTAAACTTTGAAGGAACAGCAAGTTCAAAAAGCACTGAGGATGAAGTGTGCCTGGGTTGCTGGAGAAACCAGCCCTGGACTGACTCTAAGGCAGTCATCTGCTTATTCTGCTCCAGCCAGAATCATTTATTGAGTCTCATTTGTTTCTAATATAAGAAATCAAGTGATTCAGGTTAAAATACTGCAAATTAGGGAAATGAGGGTATGTTAGGCAAATTATTCAGGCAAAATCCCACCACTCAAATCACTCTCTAGCAGGTTAAAATGTACCTACATTCTCACACTTTATTTTAGTTAAAATGCAAATAATTATCTTGTAATTTTTAAGACTTACTTTGTTATTTCTTTTTCAAATACAATATCCTGGGATAGTTTGGGGCTCAGTGAAATCAGTTTTGATTAGAGATAGAAGAGACCTTCCACTAAAATAGTGGGCTCTCTGTTCAGCAGGAGATCAGGGGCTTCATGGAGAAACATGGACAAATTGTTCAATTCGCATAGAGCTGGCCTTAACTTATAATATGGTTTATTATATTCAGTGGATAGTAGTCTAGTTCTCCAGTTTCCATTGCCTATATAGACATGGTCCTTGAGAAAAACTGTCAAATAGCTTTATTTTTAAAGAAAAATTACTTGAAGAAAACCCACTGAAGCAACAGAATTTGACAATACAAGTACAAACATGGTTTCATAATAGTTATTCTGCTTACGTATTAGGTTGGTGCAAAAGTCATCGCGGTTTTTGTCATTAAAAGTAATGGCAAAAACCGCGATGACTTTTGCACCACAATAAGTTGATTGCCCCCAAACAAAGGTGGTTATGTGAAGGGAACAGATGATTTAAATGGCCCCAGTCAATCCACATTGCATCAATATTACACCTGGTAATAAAAAAGTTATCATCAATTCCATACGTTTCTTCTAAGTTAAACAAGTCACGCTTGCAGTAAGAAGGCATTTCACCTTGAACTTGCGCTGAGGAAGAACTCTTTAGTGTGTAAACTATAAGACCTTGAGATGTAATCTATCTTCTGAGTCACATCAGCTGGTTAATTCCATCACAAGTGAAATGACCTAAACTAATCTCACACCAACATTCCAATGGCAATACAACTTTAATCAGGTCAATTCTTCCATTCCCTATTACTTAGCCCAAACAGCCAAGTTAGTGATTCATGTCACCGTCAGCATCTCCACAAACAATTGCAGCTGCATTCATTTTAACTGGATACTCAAAAAGCCTACTGTGTCCTTATCCATTGTAATTTTTTCCATTTTTATGCCTCTGCTAATTTGAAATAGCCTCCAGTTAAATTGAGGTAAAACACACCTTAAAGACATTGATTCTCTTTTCTGCAAAATCTGCTCTTATTTTAATTGATACCCAGGTTATAGAACTGACACCTTATACAAAGCAGCCTGAGCCTGACAGTACTGGAGAGACTCCCAGGAACCTCCTTACACCTGCTCTGTTCACCTTCCTATGCTTTGGCTGCTCAAAGTTCCAGACTGACTTAGCTTTACAGCTACTCCGTCCTTGATCCGTTTATGCTTGGCCCTAAATTGTTAATTTCTGCACGATGGAACTTCCAGAGTGTGCTTCTATGCACTAAGGGGGTGACTGACTACATCAGATAAGGTGGGTTGGGGGTTATTAAAATGTATATTCTCCAAGACACCAATTCGGAACATTAAAAATCAGAAATCCTAGAGTCTGTGTATCTAAATATGTTCCAGGTAATTTTCAGAATCAGCTGTGCTTGACTTCTGCTGCATAGGGTGTTCAGTATGCTGAACTCCAACTTGCCTACTTGCCTCCATGATTATACTAAATTCAATGCACTTGTTTTCACTCCCCTCCCTTTCCTAGGTTTTACATTTCAAACATCATTGTAAATATCAGTATCTGTGGGTTTTTTTCTTAGACCCAACTTGATATCCTGTTGCTATGTGCTGGCAGAATCTCTATACTTATTCAATGATAGCATTTATTGCATTTTCATTTATTCTGGAATTCGCTTATTTATCTTGTTTAAACGCAGTTAACTATTGTAGGCCGCTAAGCAGCACAGCAATGTGCATTGGACAAATGGAATCAATAATGAATAAACCAATCAGAGCATATATTCTCTCCTGAAATGAAACAGAGTTTTCCTACCTACCTTTGTTGCTCTTTACTTGATCTTTAATCTCTTTGCTGTTCCTACAGTTTCAGTATATAACCATTGTTCTGAGAGGTGACAGCATGCTGGCAGCCCTCACAGCCCTTGCTCGCTCTGGGCACCTCCTCGGCCTTGGCACCCACTCTGGCCGCACTTGAGAAGCCCTTCAGCCCGCCACTGCACTGTGGGAGCCCCTTTCTGGGCTGGCCAAGGCCAGAGCCGGCTCCCTCAGCTTGCGGGGAGGCGTGGAGGGAGAGGCACGGACGGGAACTGGGGCTGCGCGTGGTGCTTGCCGGCCAGCGCGAGTTCCAGGTGGGCGTGGGCTCCGCGGACTCCACACTTGGAGCTGCCGGCGGGCCCCGACGGCCCGGGGCAATGAGGGGCTTAGCACCTGGGATCGTAGCTGCTGTACTCCACTTCTTGCCAGGCCTTAGCTGCCTCCCAGCAGGGGCAGGGCTCGAGACCTGCAGCCCGCCATGCCTGAGCCTCCCCTCGACCGCCGTGGGCTCCTGCGCCTCCGGAGCCTCCCGGACGAGCGCCGCCCCCTGCTCCAGGGCGCCCAGTCCCATACACAACCCAAGGGCTGAGGAGTGCCGGCGCACAGCGCGGGACTGGCAGGCAGCTCCACCTGCAGCCCCAGTGCAGGATCCACTGGGTGAAGCCAGCTGGGCTCCTGAGTCTGGTGGGGACTTGGAGAACATTTATGTCTAGCTAAGGGATTGTAAATACATCAATCGGCACTCTGAATCTAGCTCAAGGTTTGTAAACACACCAATCAGCACCCTGTGTCTAGCTCAGGGTTTGCGAATGCACCAATGGACACTCTGTATCTAGCTACTCTGGTGGGGACTTGGAGAACCTTTATGTCTAGCTAAGGGATTGTAAAAACACTAATCGGCACCCTGTCAAAATGGACCAATCAGCTCTCTTTAAAACAGACCAATCGGCTCTCTGTAAAATGGACCAATCAGCAGAATGTGGGTGGGGCCAGATAAGAATAAAAGCAGGCTGCAGGAGGCAGCAGTGGCAACACGCTCAGGTCCCTTTCCACGCTGTGGGAGTGTTGTTCTTTCGCTCTTTGCAATAAATCTTATTGCTGCTTACTCTTTGGGTCCACACTGCCTTTATGAGCTGTAACACTCACTGCTAAGGTCTGCAGCTTCTCTCCTGAGGCCAGCGAGACCACGAACCCACCGGGAGGAACGAACAACTTCAGACGCGCTGCCTTAAGAGCTGTAACACTCACTGCGAAGGTCTACAGCTTCACTCCTGAAGCCAGCAAGACCATGAACCCACCAGAAGGAAGAAACTCCAAACACATCCGAACATCAGAAGGCACAAACTCCGGACACACCGCCTTTAAGACCTGTAACATTCACCACGAGGGTCCACGGCTTCATTCTTGAAGTCAGTGAGACCAAGAACCCACCAATTCTGGACACAGTTCTAGCATCAGTTTCTACCCTGCCAAGTCTAGTAATAATTTTCTGAGATTTTTACAATTCTTCAACTTCCTCTTTTATAATACCCTTTTTTAGTATTTAATATTAGCCCTCAGTAGGTTGGGTTTGCTTGGAATTCCCTATTCATTTGGATTTTAAAATCCTATATTTCTCCAAATGCTAGTTAGAATGTTTCATTTGTAATTCTAGATGCTTAGGATCATTTGATTCACTGTCTTTCAGTGTAACTGATCTCAACACCACAATCCAAACCACATTTCCATTCCAGAGTTGCCAGGAATTTTTGGAACATACTAATGTGGTGCTAGCACCATTGCTTTTTCATGAGTCTTTCCTGATCTCCCCAGTATTGATTTGTAAGATATTGTATAACTACTGTGTGTACTTTTCTAGGCTTAATAAAATATGATCTTTCTTCTTTTGGCCTCATAATTCTTTATACATTGCTATGCTATTAACTGAAATATTTTGAATTATTTATGTGCTTGTCAAATTCTCTAACCAAACCAATATAATTTTGTCTCAACCAACAATCTGGGAATTAATGTAAGAAATCTCCCGGTGAAACATAGTAAAGGTAAGTGAAAATAGTATGCAGTATTTTGGGATTGCTCGTGGAGCTGTACAACTATCAATATGCCTGAAGTTTTACCTTTTATCAATTCTAATTTAATTGGCTCGAATCACAGTATTACCACTTCCTAATTATTTAATCCTGAACAACAGCAGTAGTTTCTTCTATCTTAATATTTTTACTTTGTAAAATTGAGTTAGTAATAGATCCCTTCATTGGTTTGTTATGTTAAGAAAGTAAAAATATTTAATTAAAATATGATACTAATATATGAGGTACTCAATAAATAGTCCCTGTCATCATCATAATTGCCAGGATTATCACCATTATGTAGATAAAAAGACTCAATTAAATTTTAGTAAATTGGAGTACTATAACTGAACTGGGCAACAGTGATCTCTGGCATGAAGTAGAGGTTTGGCTGTAGGCATTCTCCTGGATTTCTCTATGTTTTTGATTCTTATAATAATTACAATAGAGGCCATTGAAGAAATTGGGTACAACTCCCTCAGATACAGCAACCAAATAGGATAATACACAGAAGAAACAGCAAGACTTTTGCACTAACACAAGCACACAGTCATGAGGCCATCCACACATTTTAAGGCTTCTAAGCAACAAAGTTTGTAAAAGTACAAAACCGGAAATATAAAACCACTAGCACATACATCATAATAAATTATATTTAGGAACTGCATTCTATCGATGTGTAGAAATATTATAAATTCATAAAAAGTAATTTTAAAATTTACATTTCTAACGTGAAACAAATTGTCCTGTATATTTTAGTTGAGTACTGTAAAGTAATACATATATTTGTGTCCTCATTTCTGGATAAAATTAGGTATTAATGCAAATTGTATTACCACATAAATACAATTTCTTGAATAATATACAGTTCATTGATGTATGTAGTTATTTCTGGGAGATGGATGATGAAAGACTTCCACTTTTTAAGGTATATCTTTTATAACATTATATTTTTGCATGAAAAAAGTGTCATTTTTGTACATTTAATAAGAAGATTTAAATGGCCTAAAAGGGAACATTATAATCATATTAATAGAGTGGATGTTTTCCTAGGTGCAACTTTTTAATCAGAGGTGGTAAAATGAGAAGTGGGGGAAAGTTGTTGCAGATCATTTACCTAGGTCATTTCTTAGTTTTTCTCTTCTATGTAATTACGTAATATTTTTGTCTTCTATGTAATATTACAAAATATCCTATGTAATTATGGTACGTCTATACACTAGAGGGAATGTTCTTTCTATGCTTACAACACATCAAGCTTCTGAAAGCCCAATGCATTATTTACTGCACTCCATAGCCAATGATCTTCAACAAGGAGCCAAGAACATGCAATGGGAAAAGGACAATCTTTTCAACAAATATTTAGATACTGGATATTCACATGCAAAAGAATAAAATGTGCCCTAATAACTTACACAGAAATCAACTCCAACTGGATTAAAGATGTAAATGTATGAGCTGAACTTGCAAAACTCTTAGAAGAAAACAGGGAAAAAGTCTTATGACACTGATTCTGGTAATGACTTTCTGGTTACGATCACAAAAGTACGAGAAACAGAGGCAAAAGTAGACGAATGGGGCTACTTCAACACTTCAAACTAAAAAGCTTCTGTTCACCATAGAAAGCAATCAACAAAGTGAAAAGGCAACCTACAGAATGGAAGAAAATGTTTGTAAACAAATATTTGGATATTTGTGTTAATATCCAAAATACACTAAAAATTTCTGCAACTCAGTAACAACAAAATAACTTGATTTAAAAATTGGCAAAATATTTGAATAGACATTTCTCTGAAGAATACATACAAATAACCAACAGATATGAGAAAAATGCTCTACATCACTAATTATCAGGGAAATGCAAATCAAAACCACAGTAAGATAACACTTTACATGTGTTATAAAGGCTACTGTTTTAAAAAGATACCAAGTTTTAATGAGGATGAGGAGAAACTGGAATCCTTATACACTGTTGATAGGAATGAAAAATTGTACAGCTGCTATGGAAAATATTATGCAGTTTCCTAAAAAATTTTAAATAAAATTACTGCAGGATCCAGTAATCCAACTTTTGGGTATATATCCAAAATAATTAAAAAGAAAATATCAAAGATGTATGTACACTCCTGTTTATTGTAATACTGTTCACAACAGCCAAGACATGGAAACAGCATGAATATCTATCAATAGAATAAGTGGATAAACAAGATGTTGTATATACCTACAATAAACTATTATTCAGCTTTAAAAATAAAAGAAATCCTGCCATATGCGACAGCATGGATAAACCTGGAGGACCTCATGTTAAGTAATAAAACCAATCTCCAAACCAATCTATAAATACTGCATGATTCCTCTTCCATCAGATATGTAAACTAATCCAACTCAGGGAAACGGAGTAATAGGGCAGTTGGCAGTGCTAGGGCTGAGGGGAAATGGTGGAGGGTTGATCTTCAGTGGCTTTCAAGATTCAGCTATGTAAGATGAGCAAGTTCTAGAGATTTGCTGTGCAATCTTGTGCTTGTATTTAACAATACTGTATTGTGTACCTACAAATTTGTTAAGAAGGTAGATCTCAAGTTAAGTGTTCTTACCACCATGACAGCAACAACAGAAGGAAAACATCATTCTCAGTAAACTATCGCAAGGACAAAAAAACCAAACACCGCATGTTCTCACTCATAGGTGGGAATTGAACAATGAGAACTCACGGACACAGGAAGGGGAACATCACACTCCACTCCGGGGACTGTTGTGGGGTGGGGGGAGGGGGGAGGGACAGCATTAGGAGATATACCTAATGCTAAATGATGAGTTAATGGGTGCAGCAAAACAACATGGCACATGGATACATATGTAATAAACCTGCACATTGTGCACATGTACCCCCTGATGATTTCTCATCACCTCCCCAGTTTTTACCAATCTGGTCAGAACTGAGGGGATGAAGAGAAAGCTACATTTAGTTAAATGGGGTAAAATCAAGAAATAATAAATAACATGGTTAGTCTTGAAAATAGAAACACATCTTAGAAAATAAAGCCATCAATCTTGTCAGATGTAAGAGAGGCAGAAGACCATTGATTTAGTAATGGGGTCAGAATTTATAACTTAATTGTTTAAGTCTGAAGGGCATTTTTGTTATTGTTGTTTGCTTTTATAAAAGCAGTTAAGTTTCCTCTATTGCAGGACTTTCTCCTTAGTTCAGCTAAAAACCAGGTTCTTGTCACATGAGCAGAAAATATTAGTCTTGTGGACAGCTAGAAGGGTGAGAAAAATGGAATTTATTGGACAAAAATGGAAAAAGAGAAAAACTTTCAGCAGAGTGAGAGGGAAGCCTGTTAACTGGCTTCTGCCTCACCATGCAGGAATGCATGAGGCCAGGCTTCTCTCCTCTGCAAACGGTGTGAACTTCCCTGGCTCCACCCCATTCTCCCAGGGCAAGACCAGTCGGAGGTTCTCTGGGGAGCCCTTTTTACTTGGCTGTGTCATTCCCCACTCTAAAGAAGTAAAAGGAAGGATAAGGACAAAGACTAATCTTAACTGCTTCCTGCTTACAAGGGGCACTGTTTTGGGAAAACAGCAGTCATAGTTCTCCAAGAGGCCTATTTAAGGATCTCAGGCAAAAGAGGCCATTGTCCAAAGCTCCAGTTGCATGACCCTTTGGAACCTGATGGCCTGAAAGTCAGAAGTGACTAACTGGATTATTAGAAAACATGGATCAAAATGAAACAAGGGTGAGGTGAGGACAGCTCAAAGATCCCCAGGCCTTTTACCAGTTTACACAGGGAGAGGGAGGCCAAAGGCCCGATTGGTTTAAAAAAAAAAAAAAAAAAAAGAAAAAGAAAAAGAAAAACAAACAAACAACTTTTATCCTTTTGCTGGCATATCATGCTTCTGGGTTCCCTTCCCCTGAGCCCAATCCTAAGCCAACCAGTTTAAGGTTTGGGAAATTAACCCTTTCTAGATTGGAGGCTGCATCTGAGGAGAATGTCCCTTAGTATGGAGACACAATTACCTATCTGTGAAGAGAAGACAGAAGAGGGAAAGGAGAAAAGAAGGTGTTTTTTCAAAGGAGTCGCAGAGGTTCAAGATGCATTCAAAAGGGGTACAGACTGGATGAATGGCTACCCATCTAGAAAGAGGAGAACAGGCATCCCTGGTTCCTTTTTTTTTTCCCTAACAAATACCTGGGGTATGTGAGGGAGGGAAAGCGAGGCACTCCTTCTTTCCTCCCTCCTTGTCTCCTTGGTTCCTGGCAACCTCAACAGGGTGCCACCCATGGATGTTAAAGCAATTTTCACTCATGTTAACAGGGGTGGGCGTATCTGCTCTTACTCACATACACCCTATCTCACCTGCTGTCAGCAGCCTTGAATTCCCTAGACCTCATTTATGCCATGGGTAGGAGTGTGGCCTTTATCCATGAAATGAGAAGCTTGGCTTAATTGGCAGGAATCAGCTATGCTCAACTGTGCAATGCCTGTAACTATCATTATCATCTGCCTCTGGATACCTCAGATCCAGTTTTCTTTCCTAGGGCTCTGACCCAAATCTTGGAATTGTGTTTGAGACAAAAATGTGTCTCAGGGGGATTGCATGGACTACTTATCATTAGCTGAATGCTACGGTGAAGCTGTGGAATTGAGTCCTCTTCCAATAAGAGAGAGAAAAGGATGTCTTGTGACACAGAGATAACTGGTGGCTATAGTTATTCTTACTAAGATTTGAGTACATGGTACTTGACTTTGGTTAGCTCCCTTGGGTCTTACTTTCCCAAAAAGGAAATCTCCAGATTATGGCACCCTATTTATTCCCATCATCTGGCAGGATTTGCCAGATAATTGCTCAGAACAAGAATATGGATCCAGATTTTTACATTACCCATCCCTCTTGTTCCTTCTGAGCTGCAGCCAGAGATTGCTGGTTGGTTCACAGGGATAAGCAGGGTTAGTCTAAAGTGTAGGCAGAAACTTAAAAACAACTAATGAGTTTAGAATTTAATGACGCCTGTATAATAAGCTCTGAAACAAAATTTCTCTCTCTCCAGTCCTCATTTTTGCTAAAAAAGATATCATGATAGGACTGAGTTGTTTGCAAAACAGATTTTCGTCTTTTACTTGGCCTGATTATTTGCATGAAGTGAAGCAAGAATAATTATCTCTACATAGGCCTTTTAGATTGGCTTTGATGGAACACTGTTCGACAGGGAATCTCAGATAAGACCTCTTAAAGCAGAGCCCAGCCATGGGTTTGTATCCTCCAATACCTGAGAGTTGTGTGATCCTCTCCTCTTAAGATCTCAAGAAAAATTTGGAGTTCCTGACCCTGTTAGAAAGTGACATTCTTTACTGACTATGGGTCAGAAACCCTGTATAGGGACTGTACAGGCTAAGGTATGAGGTTGTTTTTTTCCCAAGTGGCTTTTGTCAGCTCTGCAAATTGAGCTTGACTCCTTAAAGGGAAGAATACCCTTCCTGTCATAGACTTGGTAAAACAATTAGTTCCTACAATTGTGTCCTGTTGCAAAAGAAAAGTAGATTCTTATTGCACTGTTGGCAAACAACTCTATTGCCATAAGTTAAGAATACTCACATTTAGTTTTCAAATTCTAGAGGAACCAGGCAGACAGAAAAATCATGACCCAAATTTTGTTCACAGGAGTATAACTTACTTAATTATTAAAGGCCATAAATTGTTCAAAATAAGTTTTTTTGACTCTGAAAAACAAAACAGGATCAATAATGTTCCAAACAAATGTCAAAACGATTGCTTTGGCTTTCTGAGTTCAGTCCATTTAGATAACTCTTATTTTGCTTGATATTCATGAACATTTCATCTCTTCATGAGTCCTGTACATTTTTTCTTTATTCCAATGTCATAACCTTCGAAGTTATCAGAAATCCATGTTTGAGAGCACCCGTCAATGTTCTGTAGCTTATTATAAACCACCTTTTTAAAAGGATCCAAACAAGAAAACAATTGTCTATGAATAACAAAATGTCCATGGTAGTTACAGGTAGAAACACAATTGACAAAGAAGTTTGGTTATCTCCATGGTTTACAATAACCTAACATAACAACCTAAATTATGATTGACAGCATATACTCAGACATTAGAATTTTAGAAATCCCATAAAATTTCAGAACGTATATTAATATTATTCACCAAAATAAAGTCTAAAGAATATTGAACACCATTTTGGCAACCCCATGTACCTAAACATGTTATATAATTCTGTTTACCTCTCTTTTCTGGATTCTCTGGGGACCCTTCTCAAGTATCTGAAAAGCCAGGTGTCAGGAAAGACAATTTCGAATCTGAAGTTTTATTTTTGGAAGCCTGTTAAATATGGTAGAGTTGTGAAACACTTGATGCTGTGCAGTAAAATTCCAGTTGACCGTAAGTTATTTCTTTTGCCAAAACAATGACTAAGAAATTTTTAAAAAGCAAAAAAACCCTTTGGAAATTTTGCTAAAGAGCAGATTAGTGCCTTAAGAGTACCTTGTTGTGCTTTTATTTTAATGCTCAATTTACAGAAAAAACATGTAATATCCTTTTGAATTTAGTCAATATGTTCACACACAGAATATTTGCAAGATTAATTTTTACAATCCTTCCACCACTTGTTTGAACTTTTAGCTGTATCTTATCTAATTTTAAACATTTTTTAAACCCTAGGCAAGTATTTACACTTTTTTTTTTTTTTTAGATGAAGTCTCGATCTGTCACCCAGGTTTGAGTGCAGTGGTGCAATCTCGGCTCACTGCAACCTCCTCCTCCCAGGTTCAAGCGATTCTCCTGCCTCAGCCTCTGGAGTAGCTGGGACTACAGACATGTGCCACCATGTCCAGAAATTTATTTTATTTTATTTTTAATAGAGATGGGGTTTCACTGTGTTAGCCACAATGGTCTCGATCTCCTGACCTCATCATCCACCCTCCTTGGTGTCCCAAAGTGCTGGGATTACAGGCATGAGCCACTGCACCCGGCCAGTATTCACATTTTTATGCCTTCTTATAATCTTTTATTAAAAACACATTTTACTGTTCTTACAGACCTCACATGTAAATCTATTTCCAGGAGTTTCAATTGCATGTCAGAATGGTAACTTTTAGCAATTTTTAACTTTAATGTAAAACATAGTAAGTGTTTTGATTGTGTGCTAGGTGCAGCCAAGGTTTGACTCCTTCCAGCATAATTAAGGTTGTGGTTAATTCCATATGTCCCCAGGCCTTACCAAGTTGAACAGTTCTCAAAAACCAAAAAGTGGTTTATAACCTCAAAACACTTATAAACTTTGCATCTGACCTGCAAAAATTAGTCCACCTATTTATATTTTGATGACATCTGCATTTTACCAATAATCTTTAAGGCCGTTTTTATTTCTGAAGGATTAAAGTCACATGAACTGAAAGGTACCACAGCTTTTATATTCCCCTTAAAAAATATTTGATCCAAGCACTTGTCTTCCTTTATGCCAAATTAATTAGGCCTCTTTTTATAGACATCACATACACAACACATATACAACTACACAGACAGGCAGAAGAATTTAATATAATTTAAAACATTTAAAACAGTTGCCATAAGACGTTTGATCATGGGGAGAGGGCTCTATCTGCTTTTAATTTTAGGGGTTCCATGAGGAAACCAAAGGTCTCCCCCTCTCATGTGTGCAGTAAAAGTGGCAAGGAAAAATTGAGAAAAATAATACAGTTGACTGAAAAAAATCCTTTTCCAGCAAAACAAGGTCCAATAAAAAGAAAAAATAAAGGCTTTTTACATATAACTATTAACTTGGATATGTACTTCTAATTAAGCTGAGAGCTTCTTAAGAAAATCCTTTTATCTCCCTTATTACCCAACAAGTTGTCAATATTTCTGGCTGTTCGTGAAGGAGAAGGAAATCAACAAATAGCAAAAGGTCATGCAGATATCAAATCAGATAGGACTGATTTTCTAAGCCAGAATTGAATCCTGGATGCAAAGAAGCTGACAGGGTTTGGCTGCATCCCTATCCAAATCTCAATTTGAATTGTATCTCCCAGAATTGCCATGTGTTGTGAGAGGGACCCAGGGGGAGGTAATTTAATCATGGGGCCGATCTTTCCAGTGCTATTCTTGTGATAGTGAGTAAGTCTCATGAGATCTGATGGGTTTATCAAGGGTTTCTGCTTTTGCCTCTCCTTCATTTTTCTCTAGCCACTGCCATGTAAGAAGTGCCTTTCACCTCCCACCGTGATTCTGAGGCCCCCCCAGGGATGTGGAACTGTAAGTCCATTAAATCTCTTTTTCTTCCCAGTCTCAGGTATGCCTTTATCAGCAGCCTGTAAACACACTAATACAGAGGCTAAACAAAGCCTTGCCACAGGGTTACAGGCCACGCCCCTGGATGTAAAACAAGATGGAGGCCTGCAGCAAATTTTGCTATGGACCATATAGAAAGACATGCAAAGCACAGGAGGTTGGCTACACCTTGAGACCAGCTTCACAAATCCTTTTTCACAATTAAAATTAAAACTCTACAGAGAATATGAACCATGGTCCCAATCATTCTTGGCCCACCAAAATGTCTTCCAAAGGAAAAAACTCATTTAAAAGTTACCTGCTGACAGGGTAGAGAAAAAGATTCCTTGGAATGAATTTCTTATTCGTATGCAAGTGGTTTCTCTACCAGGAAGGAAAGCTTAATTGCTGTGGGATGGAGCTGAATTCCCAGGACTGGGGAGAGGGAGACCCCCAAGTATGCGGTGGGAAACACCAGATAGTTGCAGGGGCCCTTGTGTCATGTGTCCCAGCCCTGGCAGGGAGGGGAGGGTGGTGGAGAGCCACTGCTCACCCATCTGTCCCGAAAAAGGAAGGAAACAGCCATGGAAAGACTGAGTTGGACTGAGGTCAACATTCATAACCCCCAGGAGCAATGGGCAGTGGCAGCATAGTTTACCCTCAGAAGAAGTCCAAGGGAAAAGAGGCTTAGAAGCAAAAAAGAAAAAGATTTTGTTGGTTTGCATCTCACTAACCCTTTCTCAAGTCCCATGTTGGGTGCCAAAATGTTTCAGGACTTTCTCCTTAGTTCAGTTAAAAACCAGGTTCTTGTCAGATGACGTGGAAAGATTAGGTTCATGGACACATAGAAGGGTGAGAAAAATGGAATTTATTGGGCGAAAATGAAAAAGGAGAAAAATTTTGCTAAAAGTGACAGGGAAACCTGTTAACCAGCTCTCACCCCACCACACAGGAACTCAAAAGGCTGGGCTCCTCCCCTCTGCAAATGGTGTGAACTTCCATAGCTTTTCCCAGTGCACATGCCAGCTGGAGGTTCTCTGGGGAGCCCTTTTTACTTGGCTGTCTCACCTTTCTTTTCCACATTTTGTCTCTAATTCCAAGTTATTTTTAATTACCAGTATCAGTAACTCTAACATAAATTTGCATGGCTATCATCACCTTTTGTTGTCTCTCTCTAGGAATAGTTATGGTGATTTTACCTATGCTTACAGAACACTTACTAATAACAATCATTTTTACTGTTCTTTTGGTTTTGACTTGGTCCTCTTGGAAGATAACAAAATAGATTTAGAACCAAGAGGCTGATTGGGGATGAGACCTTTTGATAGTTAACCATTATTGTGGATAATTATCTGTGATGGTGTTTTATTCAGGATGATATCAACATGGTAAATTTTGAGTAAAGAAGATTGACTTCCAAAATATCAGTGGACCTCATCTAATCAGCTGAAGGCTTTAATAAAACACAGACTGACCTCCCCTGAGAAGGAATTCGGCCAGCAGTGAGCCACTGGATTTGAACTGAGGCATTGGCTCTCAGTTATCCAGACTGCCAGTCCATGCTGCAGATTTTGGGCTTGCTGGACTCCATAATCATGTGAACCAATTCTGTAAAAAACCCTACACCCTCCACACATTCTCCCTTTTCCACTGTCCATTCTGAATTCCACTCAACTTATCCTATTACTTCTACTTGTGTCAGTTATTTACTATATGATATGACCCAAAGTTTTTATTTCTGAGGCATCTGTAACCCTGGAACACATGATTTTATCTGACTAGATTTCTTGCACTTGTGCATTTATAGTCACAGCCATGCCAGAGAGTACCAAGAACACCCATCGTTTTCCTCCCTACCACCACATGTAGCAGTAGCCCTACCTCTTTCTGCGTTCAGGGCTAATTACTTCTTACATGATTGCGACCTTTCAGCAGCCAGAGCTTGTTGTGCAATGAAATCCTGGTTATGTTCCCTAATAACAGCTTACCACCTTCTGGTGATCAGGACATGTAACCCTGCAGAACCCAGAACTGTGCAGATGGAAAGCACAAAGTCTCCCATTGGCACATTGTTAATGATAATAACTGGGACCACCCCAGCTTTCACACGTTAGTTCTACTACCTGTGCATTCTTCCCACTGGGGACACAATGCCATAGAGACAATGGCACTCCATTCTTGCTAATGTTTCAGCTGTACCCTCAGAAGATTATTCCAATTCTCTACCAGACTACAGTTTCTAAATAGTGGAATATGTGATACAAAAAATATCTCATGGTAATGGGCCCACTCCCACGCATCCTTCACTATGAACTGAGTCTTTGGTCAGATGTTATGTGGATTCTAATACCTATGGTTCAGTTACCACTTAAGATCCAGATAATGGTTTTGGCTCAAGCTTTGCAGGCAGAAATGTTATACCCATTTTATAAATAAGCATCTATTTTTAATAAACCTATCAGGATACAAGATATCCAATATAACAAGCTTGCAACCAAATAGACTGTTGGTCTTTGAGTAAGAGCTAAATATTAGAGGGTCAGTTTTAATCTCTGCTACTGTTAGATTAGAAGTCCAGAGTTAGAAGCTTTTTTTTTTTTTTTGGAGACGGAGTCTCGCTCTGTCGCCCAGGCTGGAGTGCAGTGGCGCGATCTCGGCTCACTGCAAGCTCCGCCTCCCGGGTTCACGCCATTCTCCTGCCTCAGCCTCTCCGAGTAGCTGGGACTACAGGCGCCCGCCACCACGCCCGGCTAATTTTTTGCATTTTTTAGTAGAGACGGGGTTTCACCGTGGTCTTGATCTCCTGACCTCGTGATCCGCCCGCCTCGGCCTCCCAAAGTGCTGGGATTACAAGCATGAGCCACCGCGCCCGGCCGAGTTAGAAGCTTTTATGTCAAACTTGGTAAATGAGAGTCTGTGTTTTTGAGCCCATCTGAAGCCTCCACATAGCCAATGTGACCAGCTCTGCTACACTTAGAGTTGAGAAGGTAGTCAATAGAACATGACATTACTAGGCAAAATAGATGGACAGTTAATAAGAGTGCCGATGGAAAGAAGGTAAAGAGGTAAACAAGAATCAGAAAGATTTCTAAATCCCAGACCTTGGTTAGTTTGGAATCTTATTACCTATTCAAGAAGAGGTGGCCAAGACCTCAAGAGGAAGAATTCAGTTATTTCCCAAAAAGACTCAAAGTCATTTTTTAGATCGCTGTACTCTTAACATTTTGAGGATGATTAGGTGCAGGATTGGAATTGGAGATACAGACGTGATATGTCCTGTTAAAGTGGGAGCCAGAAGTCTAAAATCAGTTTGACTGAGAAAGTGTTGGTGGGCTGGTTCTTTCAGGAAGCTCTAGGAATAGAATCTTTTTTCCTGCCTTTTCTTGTTTCTAGATGCTGCTTGAACTCCTTGGCTCATGTTTCTTTTCTCAAATTAGCCTAACTTCTTGCTTCTGTCATTATATCTGGTACTTTCATCAAATCTCTCTTTGTATGGTTCCGGTCAGGACACTGTGATTACATTTAGGGTCTACACTGTTTATTCAACTCTATGAGAGATTACACAATTCACATGTAATCTCTCATCCTGAAGATATTTAACTTAATCACATATGAAAAGTCCTTTTTGCCAAAGAAGGTAATATTCATGGGTTCTATGGATTAGAGGATGACTGTATTTGGGTGCCTTTATTCAGCCTACCACAGAATTATTACTTCCCAGGATCCATAGAGTACATCCCCATGACATAGGAATTGACAATTTCACAAAGCACAAAATGTGCAACTTTAAAGGAAATTTTGATACATAGCATTATCTTAAAACTATATGTCCATTTAAGGACATCAACAATAGGTTAGATAAATAAATTGGGATATATTGAAGCAATGTAAAATATACAGCAATTAAGGTAACAATCTGAAACAATAGAAAAGAATAGGGGAATAGGGTGAATCTCAAAAACATAACATTCAACAAACATGCCAAACACGTAAGATTAAATTCAAAAAGACTATATTTACCTATTGCTCGAAAATAGTCAAAATAATCTACTGAATTAAAAATCAGCAGTAATTTCTAAAGAGTCCACCAAAAAAACCTTCACAAACGATTGCACCTAATAAACAAATTTAGCAAAGATAGAACGTACAAAATCAACACATAAAATTCAGTTGTATGTTTAAACTATAATAATAAAACAATTTGAAAATAACATCGAGAAAACAATTCCTTTTTCAATTACATCCAAAAGAGCGAAATTTCTAGGAATAAACTTGACCAAGGATGTGCAAAACTGTTACACTGAAAATTGCAAAACAACTTTGAAAAGAATTAATGATCTAAATACGTGGAAAGGCTTACATTTATGGGTTAGAAGATTTATTATTAAGATGGCAATGCTACTTAAAGTGACCTACAGAGTTACTGAAATTCCAATCAAAATCTCAATAAGCTTTTTCTCTTTGCAGAAATGAAAGAGTCAAACCTCAGATTCACATGAAATTGCAAGAAGACCCAAATAGCTAACGAAATATTGAACAAGAAGAACAAAGCTAGAGGACATATTCTTTCTAATATCAACATTCTTATTACAAAGCTACAGAAATTCAAACAGTGTGGTACTTGACTAAGGATGGATGTACTGTATAGATCAACGGAATAGAATTAAAAGTTCAGAAATATACCCATACATAAATGGCCAATAGATTCTAGCAAATATGACATGAGAATTCAATGGGGAAAAGATAGTTTCTTCAAAAAATGGTGATGGGACAAACAACTGGATATCCATATATAAAAAATATAGATATATGCCCACACACAATATACAAAATTAACTCAACATAGGCTGGTAACTTAAATATAGAATCAAATTATAAAACATTTAAAAGAAAACATACAAATAAACTTTCATGACCTATGATTTGGTACAAGATTTTCTGATATGTCATCAAAAGTACAAACAAAAAAATCACTGAAAAATTGGACTTCATCAAATTTAAAAACTTTGTGAATTAAGAACATTATCAAGAAAGAGAAAATAGAGCCTACAAAATGGGGAAAATATTTTCATATTATATATCTGATGAGAGACTAGTATCTAGATATATAAAGAACTCTTACAACTATACACAAACAACTTAATTAAAAATAGACAAAAGACTTAAATAGAAATTTCTCCAAAAAACATATGCAAAGGGCAAACAAGCAAAGAAAATGATACTCAATGTCATTTGTCATTAGGGAAATGCAAATCAAAACTACAATAAATTAGGACTTTATACTCTTTAAGATAGCAATAACAACAACCACAAAACTACAGAAAATAAGTGTTGGTTAGTGTGAGGAACTTTAAACACTTGTGCATTGTTGGTAGAAATGTAAAATAATGCAATTACTATGGAAAATAGTTTGACAGTTTTCCAAAAAGTTAAATATAGATTTACCATATAACCCAGCAGTTCTATTCATGGGTATATACCCAAAAGAACTAGTTACAGAGATTCAAAAAATACTTGCACACAAATGTTTATGGCAGCACCATACCCAATAGCCAAAAGGTGGGAGCAACCTAAATAGCCATCAACAAATAGATAACAATAACAAATAAATAGATAACTACAACAAATAAATAGATGTGGCATACAGATATATACAGTCTACCCTTGAACAACACGTTTGGACTCCAAGAGTCCACTAATGTGCAGCTATTCTACTGCCTCTGTCACCCATGCAACAAGACCAACCTCTCCTTTTCCTACTCTTACTCAACCTACTCAATGTGAAGATGAGAATAAAGACCTTTATAATAATCCACTTCTATTTAATGAATAGTAAATATATTTTCTCTTTCTTATGATTGCCTTAATAGCTTGTCTTCTTTCTAGCTTATTTTATTGTAAGAATACAGTTGTATAATATGTACAATATACAAAGTGTGTGTTAATCATCTGTTTATGTTAACAGTAAGCTTTTCAGTTAACAATAGCTCATTAGTCATTAATTTGGTGGGGAGTCAAAAGATATATGCAGATTTTTGACTGCACAGGGGGTCAATGCCCCAACCCCTATGTTGTTCAAGAGTCAACTGTATATATAATAGAATATTATTCAGATATGAAAAGGGAAGACTGCCGCACTGATAAATACTACAACATGGTTGAATCTCAAAAGCTTCATGCTAAGTGAAAGAAGATAGACACGAAAGGTCACATGGTGTGTGAGTCCATGGGAAATAACCAGAATAGATAAATCCGCAAAGAGAGAAAACAGCTTGGAAATATCCAGAATAGATAAATCCACAGAGAGGGAAAACAGAGAGAAATACCCAAAATAGATAAATCCACAGAGAGAGAAAACAGCTTGGAAATATCCAGAA
>NW_026652276.1:226449199-226471710 GCF_009828535.3 Hylobates moloch | reverse complement strand
AATAGATAAATCCACAGAGAGAGAAAACAGCTTGGAAATATCCAGAATAGATAAATCCACAGAGAGAGAAAACAGAGAGAAATACCCAGAATAGATAAATCCACAGAGAGAGAAAACAGAGAGAAATATCCAGAATAGATAAATCCATAGAGAGAGAAAACAACTTGGAAATATCCAGAATAGATAAATACACAGTGAGAGAAAACAGTCCCAGTAGTTATCAGGGACTGGAGACAGGGAAGAATGAGACGTGACTACTTCATGGATACAAGTTTTTCTCTGGGGGTGATGAAAATATTTTGACATCTGATAAAGGTGGTGGTAGCACAGCATTGTGAATGTACTAATCGCCACTGAATTGTGCATTTTAAAGTGATTGATTTTATGTGGAGCAAATTTCACTTTAATTATAAAGAGTGAATAAACTTTTAGAAGCTAACCTTGGGAGAAGGTAGAGACTGGAAGGGGTCACAAGAAAGGCTTCTGGGATGTTGGTAAGTACTCTGTTTCTAAAATTGGTTACTGGTTTTTAGAAAAATCAATTCGTAAAATTCTTCAAGTTCTATGCTAATGATATGTGCACTTTTCTATGTAAGTGTTTACCTAAATAAAATAAAATGCTCACTTTTACAAAAAGAAAATATTCTGAAGTACGTATGGCCATTTTCATTTAAGCAGCATTGTACAGTATACTAGAACCAGTAACTGTGGCACATATGCTGTTAAGCCCTGAAATTATTACGACAAATTCTAAACTCTTTCCATTGCATTATGCCTTAGAGCTCAGAACAGACCCCTGAGACTACTTTATCATCCAAAAATTTTATACTGAGCATTTTTCTCAGTCTGACACTAAAAAACCAAGACAGTTTTTGTTCTTGCAGTTTGCAAATTACTAATAACTGTTGCTTATGAAAAAACTGCATTAACAAATTCATGTCCAAGTGTTGGCTGACATCAAATATTATGGATGTTAAAAAGAAAGAACAGGATACCAACTGATCTTCTTAAGACAATATAAAATAAACTCAGATATTGATTAATGTATTAAATTGCTAATTAGTCTTCTATCCACTGTTTCTGCAGAGCTAGAAAATGTTAAATTTTCTCTCCCTAATGGATTATCACCTTGTCTTGTCTCCAAATGCCTTACGATTATTTTTTGGCTAGCTCAATTCTTCTATTATTTTTGTTTGACTTAGAAAACAGAACTAAGCAATATAGCTAATTGAAAATCTAAACATGAAAGGTACATCTTACAAAATACACTGCCACTCTCCCAATTGAGCACCTTGCTTTCTCATTAATGAGGTTGTTTAGATGGATGTGCTATCGGATTAGCAGGACCCTCTTTGTTTCCCTTTGTGTTGATTTTCACAATACCATCTTAGTTGGTAATTTCCCATTTTTCCCCGAGGCTGCTCAGCAAAACAGAAATGCTGACAACTTTCTTGAAATATTTGTATAAATCCATCTATTTTTTCATTGCACCTGTCACATATCTGCCTAAAGGTATGCAATCGCAACTCTCTTAAAATGTTATGCCTTAGGCCAGCATATTTGTGTGGTGATCAGTGGGGTGTCTCCCAAGAGAGATAGTCACCTAGTTTCTAATTTGTGCTCCTACACAATCAGCTTGTGGGACACAAAGACACACATTCACACACAGTTGTTTATATATGTATATAAATATTTATGTTTCTGTGATTGTGGAATCTATCCATCCATCCATCCATCATCTCTTTCGAAAATCTTGTACTTTTTATGTGGTATGGATGCCAGTGGAATGCTATGGTGTTTTTACATACTACTCACCTGTTACCCACAAATAATAGGCATGAAGAAAAAACATCAACTATTACCAGGTGGATTTTAAATGCCATGTCTATGTGGTGATTAAAACAATTCACATTTAGCACTGTTTGAGTAGTATGGCAACCAGATTGCTCACACAGGTCAATTTTACATTTTTATATATTAATAAAAACTATTAATACTATATGCTAGTGTCTGTAACATTAGATTTTCAAGAACCCAACAATCAAAGTCTCTGAAGACAGAGAGTTTTATTCCCTCTCTTTTATTTTCCACTGTATTCCAAAAGTTTGGAACAGTGCTTGGCAGGTAGTAGGGACTCAATATTATTTGTTTAATATGTAAACAAATCCACACATAATTAAAGTTAAGTGTGAATATTTTTTTAAGTTACATGTTTATCTATATAAAATACTACACAAAAATATAAATCAATGAATTAAATATAATATTGATGTGAACTGTAAATAATACACACACATCATTAGTATTTAAATATAAAATTGAGAGACTATGTACAAGTACCACTATTCTTTAGGATCCCTGGTCTCTTTACTAACACTTAGAACAGTATCTGAAAATTTTTAACACTCAGCAAATGGACTCTACAAAGACCTGCTACAGCCAAACAAATTATATCCATCTTTATTTCACTAAGCCCACACAAATGTTCTTGCCTCCTTCAGTCTGAAAGATGAAACCTGGTGTGGCAATGCAGGATATCAGATTTGTTTCTCTGATGTAATTTTGGGAGATAAAGAGGAATCAAGAAAAAGAAACCAAATTATATCCTAGTTAAAGAAAACTATACATTGAAAATGCTCTCCCATTTTTTATAGCTCCTAATACAGCTATGACTACATTCCAAAGCTATAAAATAAAATAGATATGTTTTATTTTATTCTTTTATTGCGTCTTCAGATTTTTCAATAGAGTGAGTCTCATATCTATATTGAATTTTATTAATGGAAACCAAACACATTTGAAATGCACTGTCTCTGAATGGCTTGCTCCATTCATTCAGCCATATTAACTGAAGATAACACCAAAAACAGCATTATCCACAATAGATTTACTCTCAGTTCAATTTAATAAAAGAGTTACAAAACTTTAAACATACTCATGGATCATCCCTGCTAGAAGCTACAATACTTTGGAGGAAAAATGGATACAAAATAAATATTTGTCATAGTTCATCTCTAAAAAGTTACAACATTTTGGGAAAAATAACACATTGAGTACTTAAAAAATTACAGAAAAATCTAAAAATACAGCAAGAAAGTATTAACTTGAATATAATTAAATGCTAAATTATATATCATAAACAAATTATAAGACTAGCTAGGAGAAAGATAAATGCTACCTGGTGTTGCAGAAGGAAGCTTCTTGAAGGTGGTAGAAAACTATAATGGGCATTTTTAGAAGTTGAAAAACTGAGATGGAGCTGTAAATCCTAAAGGCCTACAAAAGATAAAATAAGCATTTTAGCTGTGAGAAATCATCGCTCTTAAAATTCAAACTTTTTGGAATCCTATTGTTACAGAAAAGGGGTCCAGATTCAGACCTCCAATAGAGAGTTCTTGGATCTCACGCAAGAAAGAATTCACGGTGAGTCCATAGACTAAAGTGAAAGCAAGTTTATTTAGAAAGTAAAGGAATAAAAGAATGGCTACTCCATAGACAGAGAAGCCCCAGGGGCTGCTGGTTGCCCATTTTTATGGTTATTTCTTGATATGCTAAACAAGAGGTGGATTATTCATGCCTCCCTTTTTTAGACCATGTAGCATAACTTTCTGACATTGTCATGCCATTTGTAAACTGTCAAAGTGATGGTTGGGAGTGTAGCAGTGAGGACAACCAGAGGTCACTCTCATCACCATCTTGGTTTGGGTGAGTTTTAGCTGGCTTCTTTACTGCAAACTGTTTTATCAGCAAGGTCCTTATTACCTGTTCTTGTGCCGACCTCCTGTCTCATCTTGTGACTTACACTGCCTTAACCATCTGGGAATGCAGCCCAGTAGGTCTTAGCCTCATTTTACACAGCCCCTATTCAAGATGGAGTTGCCCTGGTTCAAATAACTCTGACATTATTAAAGCACCAAGTATTTAGCGCTCCCTGGGATGACTTCTCTGTACTGTGCTGTAGAACTCAAAATATAGATAGGTAGAAGGGGAACAACAGTAATAGTTGTAGGCTATAACCTCTGCATCTAACCAGTGATTCTCATAAACTCTTTCAAAACAAACTAATGAAGAGCTTTATGTTAGCGATGACTTGGTCCATTTTTTGTTGCTGTAACAGAATACTTATGATTTGGTAATTTACAAAGAACAGAGGTGGATTTCTTACAGTTTTGGATTCTGGGAAGCGCAAAGTCCAGGGCACTGCTTCTGGCAAGGGACTTCTTTCAATGTCATCCATGGCAGAAGGCAGAAGGGCCAGAAAGTACATTAGAGAGAGCAATATAATTGAACTTGAACTCACTTTCATGACAAGCCCACTCTCAAAATAAGGAACACACTCCCTCAATAACAACTTTAATCCATTCATGAAGAAAGCGCCCTCATGACCTAATCTCCTTTGAACATCCCACTTCTCAATACTGTTGCATTGGAGATTAAGTTTCCAACACATGCCTTTTGGCAGGCACATTCAAACAATAGCAGCAGTGTGTTCATAAAGCTATATATGCATCTCACATATTTTATGTATTTGAAGATCTCTGAAAATGCTGACTTTAAAGACCAAGCTAAAGATAACATCCATATTAAGAGGCAAAAATCAGGAATCATACAAATTAACATTCTGTATATAATTACAATACGTTGGAGTAGATGCTGATTTATCTATAGAATTTCTTAATTTGATTCCTGTGATTAAATCAGAGATCATGAAATTTAAGCATGCTTGTATAGTTAAAATTTAGTTCTGTATTTACAGTTATCACTGAGCAAAAGTTATGTCAAATCTATCAGCAAAAATTTTGGAAAGTTTCTTATTTTAATAATTCAAGTATTTGTGAAGTTTTCTTCCTTCATCAACCATTCCTAGAACATACTAATACAATTACTTACTGTTCCACTGATAATAAGATATAAACTTGCTTTTCTTCTAAAGAGTATTTACTCAAAATAGCAATCGACAACATTAAAGGTAATGTTTAACAGTGGTCACTTATTATCTCACTATTGTAACAATCACTAATTGCAAATTGTGCAAATTGTGTAGTCAGCATGTACATGTTTTGCCTTGAAAAATTCCCTTTTTTCTCCCATTTTAAAAACTACTAATGATAAGCATTTTAAAGATGCTCAGCAAGATTCATAGTAATCAGTGTAACAATGATGACTTAGCTAAATGTATTTTTGTTGATTAACGTGTAGCATTATTGAATTTTAATTTGTCTCCCTTTCTGATTTGTAATATAATTCTATATTATATTTTAAAAATTACCTTATCACAGGTTGATTTCTCTAAGAAGTACATGCTGAAATGAAGTTAAGAGTACAAAATATTTATTGGAGAGTAGTAACACAGAAGAGACACAGGATTTGGCAGAAATACTAAACCATGGTGAAGACCTGCTAAAGTCTGTTTGTCCAAAGGGGAGCTCTAAAGTAAATATGAGCCATGAAGGGAGCCCCACACTGGATGGTAACGGCCAAGCCCTTTTACAACCACCTTCTCCTTCAGACACTGCCTGCAATTCACCCTGGGAAAGCAAAACCTCAACTGTTTCTGCCTCATTCAGTCTTTGTCAGTGCCCTAAGAAGATTGAGATTTGAGCTTGTAACTGTTGAAGCAAAACCTAAAGCGGTTAATAATGGGAGTTTGTCACAACTATCTTAACACAAATATAAAATATTTGCACGAACTGTAATAATCTTTTATTTATAAATTAAAAATTTATCAATAAAATACAGATTTCAATAACATTAGTAAAAAATCTTTTCACTTCTCTTAAGTAATTCGGAATAGATCATTTTTCATTTTAGTTCCTACACTTGATCCTTAGAAGAAAAAATACCTATTTTTTTTTATATAATGCAAACACTTTAGTTTAACATAAACAAGATGAAAGGAAGACTGGCTGAGAAAAAAAAAACTCTAAAAACTATCTATCATATTCAGAAGATAATTCATGCCTTTAAGATCATTTAAGTAGTACGTCGCCTTTAGTTGTAAAGAGAAATGTGAAACTATTTTTACAATTAATTACATTTGTCAGCAGGAAATAAAATGTATTCAAAATTGACCTGTATATGAGTGATGGTTGTAACAGAGTTATTGATTTTTCCTGTTGGGAAATGCCCTCCAAAACTGGCATCATCTTTTCAAGTAAACTCAAAATCCGGACAATGTCTTCAAAGGTAGGCATGTTGTTAACAATGGTTCCTGCAGTTTTCTATGAATGGGCAGTAATATCCTCTATAACATTAGCCCCTGAAAATTAAAATGCCCTTTATTGAAAACATAGAAGCCTGTCAAAATGCTGTTTTTTTTATTACGAACACTGCTAATCCTATAAAACGGCTTCTTCCTCTCGCCTAATCACTACAATTATGCCTCTAAACTAACAGAAAGATACCAAATTTAATCTCTGATAAAGTATCACAGTGACTAAAATGGGAATTAATTTACTTGCAAGGGAGTAGAGAGAACATACTGTATTTTGGACATTGCGCATGCTAAATTCTGTCTTAAAGTAATTTAAGAAATAAAATTTATGAAAATTCTTCTGGGAATAAATATTACACAGTGGACTTCAAAGAGAAATTCCTTGCTGTGAGTCATAGGCATATACAAAGGACTATTTGAAACTGCCTTAAATGAATCTTATTTAGGGAAAATTACAGACTAGAAGAAAATACAAGATCAGAATTTGGAGGACGCTTGGAGAACAAATATTTGCATATAAACAGAGGTTCAAATAATTGCAAATCAATTATCTCTGGGAATTGTGAAAACTACTCTGAGGAAAAGAGTGCTGGCTTGGGTACTAAACTCTGTAGTTTTTCCTTGCTCTATTTGTATTTGTTCATGCCAAAATCACACTGCCTAAGCTAGTGAGGCTTTAAAGTAGGTCTTCATATCTGGTGTCTTTTTCAAGATTGGCAGGTTTCCATATACATTTTGGAATTAGCTTTTCAATTTCTAAAAGAGACCTGCCAAGATTTTGATCAATACTTTATTGAATTTATAGATAATGTTTGGGAAAAATGATATCTTTACATGTTGTAGGTTTCCAAACCATGAACACAGCCTGTCTCATAGAGATAATATTATTTTCTTTAATTATTACAGCTGTGTGTGTATGTGTTCTAAACTTCATTTCAGATATATTTCTTAGCATATGAGTTTTCTTATTATTCTAAATTGTATCTCCAAAGACTGGAAGAAAAAGAATTGCAATGACTACTACTAAGAAAGGATATAGGCTAGGGAATGTATAAAGAACTCTTATAAATGAATAAGAAAAAAGCAGCCATGCCTAAGGAAAAATGGGCAAGGTACTTGAACAGAAAATCATTAAAAGGATATTCACGTGGCCAGTAAGTATAAGAAAATGTGTTCAACCTCATTAGTCTTAATGGAAATAAAAATTAAAACCATAAATAGATACCACTACATATTTGCCAGATGACACACAATGACAAGTATTTGTAAGGATGTAATGAAAATTCAAATACACTGCTAATCAGTGCAAATTTATATAACAACTTTGGAGAATTACTTGGCCTGACATACTAAAGTTGGTCATGTTCATATGGTTCATTACCATCCCACATTCCATTGGCAAGGAGGTCAGCAAAAAATCACTAACTTTTTTTGTTTGTTTGTTTGTTTTTGTTTTTGACGGAGTCTCCCTCTGTCGCCCAGGCTGGAGTGCAGTGGTGTGATCTCAGCTCACTGCAACCTCCGCCTCCCGGGATTAAGGGATTCTCCTGTCTCAGCGTCCTGAGTAGCTGTGAATACAGGCCCCTGCCACCACGCCCAGCTAATTTTTTGTATTTTTAGTAGAGACGGGGTTTCACCGTGTTAGCCAGGATGGTCTCGATCTCCTGACCTCCTTATCTGCCTGCCTCGGCCTCCCAAAGGCCTGGGATTACAGGCGTGAGCCACCATGCCTGGCCGACTAAACTACTTTTAAAGTACCACCTTTTAGAGTTTATCAGGTGATAAACTCTACATATTCTCTCTCATACATAATTCTGCATCAGGTAGAATCCAGCCAGGACACATAAACCATACCAGTAACTTACATATGAAAAATTTTAATATAAAAATATATTAATTGGGAACAGAGGAATAGCTACTAATGGCTAATTATGAAGGGGCTGAGAGAATGCAAGGAAGAAACGAACAAGGGAAAGAGGCTCCTTTCCCGAGGCTGAGACGGAATCCTTCTTGGAGAGGGTGAGTGATAGCACGCTGATGCTGGAGACTTTTACTGAGTTGCCAGGACAGAGCTGTTCTGCAGCCCTGGGGCCAAGACTGATAAGTAGAAAACCAATGAGATAGTAAAGATGGTACCCTGGGTTGTACCTTGCTAGAGCTGGCTCACAGCTAACAGATAATGCGAGATGAGCAGGAAGCTTCTACCTGGTTGCTGACAGGCTAAGGCTGGTCAGAAGGAAACCATGGGGCAGATTGTCAAACAAAGGTTGCTGGAGGGCAAACACACCCTGGCATACAGGCCACTGGCAGCCACACAGCCTAGCATAAAGGCAATAAGTATCCAGAGCCAGGAGGCGAATACCCTTCCTCCAGCACCCTTGACTGACCACGGTTAACATTGTGCCAGCTGCCCAAAAATAAATGTTTAATGATTCCTGCTCCAGCATCACAAAACGGGCAAATGAAGGTAGATTTGGAGATGAGGGGCAACAAATCAATACTAGGCTTAATGAGGAATTGGGTTACTTACCATGAGAATTTCTGAAATAAGCTAATATAATTTAGAGGATCTAAGTCAAGAGGTATGGATGTTGATCTTGAGAGTACTGTACTGTCAAATATAGGCCTGGATATTAACTGGGAAACACTCTCCCAGAACGCAGGATTAAAACCCCTGCTAAGAACACCTGGAATTAGTCTGAAGACCCTGTTACAGTGGCTCCCTTGAAGCTTGAAGGCAATGATGGTCTAATGTACAGGAAGACAAGATACCAAAACTGCCTAATAAGAATAATGAGAAAAGGATTGGAAGACTGATGAGGTGATAATGATAACATTAACTTATGACAAGAGCTCAGACAACCTACCTCCTTATAATGTTCTCCAGGTGAAATCAGAGGCAAAAAAAAAAAAAAAGGCAACCAGGATGCCTTGATGCACACAGATGTGATGGTAGCTGCTCATAGAAGTGAGACGGAGCTGCCTGGGATGATAGTGCTCACCAAAAAGCTAGTATTAGCCAATAAAATAGAAAAGTATAAGCTTTCAGTTATTATCCAGATATTAGCAATCCTACACATAGAGATATTTGAGGAAAAAGCCTCATCCCATGCAATAGAGACCTTGAAAACATCACAGTAATTATATACTACAAACATTCTACAATATTTCCTTAGACGGATCTGTAGAAATTTAAACTAGAACTTTAGTCTGGAGAATGATAATTATCCAGTCCTGAATATATTTGAATATGTGATCAGAGTTTACTCTGAAAGTTGGTTACCCCAAGCACCAACATGGTCTGCCAACTATGGAAATTAGGTAAGTCCTAAGCCCATCTCACCATGTATACAATGAGTCTGTGTCCACAAACCATGCTACTTTACACAGTCTCTGAGTGCATATTTTGGCTGGGTAATACCTGACAGCTGGCAAGTGTTCATATTGTTTTCCTGTCCTTTAGAGTAAGAAACAATATAAAACATGCCTGAAAGTGTCAATCCCCCGCTTCCATCTAAGATAGCAAATCAGCAGTAGCTCTACTGAAATTTGGGATAAAATACAGAGGTTTACACTGCAATCAACTGTTAAAGGATGCAAAGGTAATAGTTTTACTTACATCTCCATTTAATTCACTTGTTTAGACCTTTCAAAAAACTACATGGATTTGGCAGGGCTAATGGTGAACTATTGGGAACTTAGCTAGGAAGTATTGCAGCTACTTTTAGCATCAATAGGGAGTTTCAAAAGCATTTAACTTGTATATGAAAAGACAGCAGTGAAAATTCACTGCCTTGTACTCATGGTCAGGTTAAATCTTTCCTTTGTCACAATACAGTTTAAAGAGACATTGACCCTCATAATATTCCACAACATCTCATGCTGGTCTAGGTATTAATGAGATGATGATCATGGGACCTGATAAACAGAACATGGCATGTGTCCTGGATAGCAAAATGTGTGCATTTTTAAGGTTCTGAGAATCGTTGGTATCCTGAGATATTTCTTCCAAAGTTAAGGGCAAAATTATGCACAACACATCTCCTACCTAACATCATTTAGTGAAGAAAGAGGTTCAGAGTTTGGTAGAATAATTTGGAGACAACCTATACGACTCCTGAAAAAACCTATTGTATTAGTAGTTTTCCACACTGCTATAAAGAACTACCAGAGACTGAGTGATTTATAAAGAAAAGAGGTCGAACTGACTCATAGTTCCACGTGGCTGGAGAGGCCTCAGGAAACTTACAATCACGGCAGAAGGGGAAGGGGAAGCAAGGCATATCTTACATGGTGGCAGGATAGAGAGAGAGAGAGACTGCAAAGGCGGAAATTCTACACTTTTAAACCATCAGATCTTGTTGAGAACTCACTCACTATCACAAGAACAGCATGGAGGAACCATCCCCATTATCCAATCACCTCCCACCAGGCCCCACCCTTGACACACAGGGACTATAATTTGAGATGAGATTTGGGTGGGGACACAAAGATCAACCGTAACATTCCACCCCTATGATCCAATCATCTCCCACCAGTCCCCACCCTTGACACACAGGGACTACATTTGAGATGAGATTTGGGTGGGGACACAAAGACAAACCATATCATTCCACCTCTGGCCCATCTCAAATCTCATGTCCTTCTCACATTTCAAAACACCATTATGCCTTCCCAACAGTCCCCCAAAGTCTTAACTCATTCCAGTATTAACTCAAAAGTACATTTCCAAAGTCTCATCTGAGACAAGCCAAGTCCCTTCCACCTATGAGCCTGTAAAACCAAAAACAAGGTAGTTACTTCCAAGATAAAATGTGGGTATAGGCATTGGGTAAATGATCCCATTCCAAATGGGAGGAATTGGCCAAAACAAAGAGGCCACACACCCATGCAAGTCCAAATCCTGGCAGCACTGTCAGTCATTGAATCTTAAAACTCCAAAATAATCTCTTTTGACTCCATGTCTCACATCCAGGGCACACTGATGCAACAGGTGGGCTCCCAAGGCCTTGGGCAGTTTCATCCCTATGTCTCCACAGGGTACAGCCCCCATGGCTGCTTTTACAGGCTGGCGTTAAGTGCCTACAGCTTTTCCAGGTGCACAATGTAAGCTGTAGGTGGACATATCATTTGGGGTCTGGAGGATGGTGGCCCTCTTCTCACAGCTCCAATAGGCAGTGCCCCAGGGGGGACTCTGTGGTGGGGGAGGGTATGTGAAGTCCACCTTTCCTCTCTACATTGCCCTAGCAGAGATTCTCTATGAGGGCTCTGCCCCTGCAGCAAGCCTCTGCCTGGACATCCAGCCATTTTCATACATCTTCTGAAATCTAAGTAGAGGTTCCCAAACCTCAATTCTAGCCTTCTGCACACCTGCAGGCCCAACACCATGTGGAAGCTGCCAAAGCTTGGGGCTTGCAAATTCTGAAACAATGGTCCAAGCTGTAACTTGGCCCCTTGTAGCCACAGCTGGAGCTAAAGCAACTGGGACTCAGAGTGCCATGTCCCAAGAGTGCACAGAGCAACAGGACCCTGGTTTGGGCCCATAAAACCATTTTTCCCTTCTAGGCCTTTGGGTCTGTGATGGGAGGGGCTGTCATGAAGATCTCTGAAATGCCCTGGAAACATTATCCCTATTGTCTTATCTGTTAACATTCTCTCCTTGTTACTTTTGCAAATTTCTGTAGCAGGCTTGAATTTCTCCCAGAAAATGAGTGTTTCTTTTCTGTCACATGGTCAGGCTGCAAATTTTCCAAACTGTTATGCTCTGCTTTCAACCATCTCTTTCTTCACACATATGAACATACACTTTTAGAAATAGCCAAGTCACCTCTTGAATGCTTTGCAGCTTAGACATTTCTTCCACCAGATACTCTAAATCATCTCTCTGAAGTTCACAGTTCCACATATCTCTAGGGTACAAGCAAAATACTGCCAGTTTATTTGCTAAAGCACAGCAAGAGTCAGATTTACTCCAGTTCCCAATAATTCCTCATCTCCATCTGAGATCACCTCATCCTGGAGTTCATTGTCCATATCACAATCAGCAGGTTGGTCCAAACCATTCAACAAGTCTCTAGGAAGTTCCAAAATTTCCTCCATTTTCCTGTCTTCTTCTAGGCCCTCCAAGCTCTTCCAACCTCTTCTTGTTACCCAGTTTCAAAGTTGCTTCCACATTTTCAGGTATCTTTATATCAATGGCCCACTCCTGGTATCAATTTCCTGTATTAGTCAATTTTCACACTGCTATAAAGAACTACCTGAGACTGAGTAATTTATAAAGAAAAGAGGTTTAATTGACTCACAGTTCCTCATGGCTGGGGAGGCCTCAGGAAACTTGCAATCATGGCAGAAGGTGAAGGGGAAGCAAGGCATATCTTACATAGTGGCAAGGGAGAGAGAGACAGAGAGAGAGAGAAAAGGGAGTGGGGGAAGTGCCACACTTTTAAACCATCAGTTCCCATGAGAACTCACTATTATGAGAACAACATGGAGGAAACTTCCCCCATGATCCCATCACCTCATACCAGGTTTCTTCTACAAGATGTGGGGATTATACTTCAAGATGACGTTTGGGTTAGGACACGGAGCCAAATCGTATCACCCATTTATTATGCAACTTGTAAGACTTCCAATTTGAGTAGGACCAAGATCAAGAAAGAGATATGATGGCATTAGATCTGTGTATTAAGCTTCCATACATCTTGAACAGTGTTACCTGCAGATCTAATAATTACAAACATATTCATGGTAGAGAAAGAATCCATTTGAGGTCTCTGGAAAGCCCAAAGGGGAGAGTTGTAGTTCAAGTGAACACAATTCTAAAGCAAGAATTAGACGTTTACATAAAAGATATATATATATATACATAATCCCTTTAAAAAATAGTTTCTTACATGCTACCGGACACTGGTAGGGATAGAGCAACTGACAATGAACTAGCAAGTGAGCATGCAAATAGAGCTGCATGTCATGAGTTAGGTCAGATCCAACAATATATATACTTAGGCATGCAAAGGAGCCACCCATCAATATATGGAAATGATACACTTGAGGTAAGGATGAAGGAAATCTGAAGAATGTTGAAAATTGAATAAAAAAGTGGCCCATCCTCCTCTGTCACCTACCTTGACTATATCAATGCACTCTCACTACTCATGTTTATGACCGTAATAGAAACTTCTCCATAAGCAACTACCATAGGAGTTACAAACGCAAGCATGGTGTATGGCAGAATTGGCTTGATATTTTGTGGCAGTCAAAAATGGGTTACACAAAACCTAAGTGAGAGTATAGGAAGAGATTCTGTGTTAGCAGAGTCTAGAGTAACACATTGATTATTCACATTGCATGTATTGAAAAGCAGGATATACTCAGACTTCTATGCAGTGTTGAAATGGCTTTTTTGGTTGGGCCAGGGGGCTAAACACAGAAATATTGGATACTGCAGACAAGATCTAGGGAGAACATACATGGATGGATCTATGGCCATGGGGACAGTATGTCTGCATCCCTGCAAACCATATTGCAGTGGACGTGGAAAATGCTGCCCCCAGATGCCATGAAACAGTTGCTAGATGCCAGCCGTTCATGATTTGCCTGTGTCTGAGAGCACCTAACTCAGGGCACTCACACCCTAAGTTTAATCCTCTCCAGAATAACTCATACTGCGTCTATAGCTAAGATATTTCTGATGGGCTAAACAAACATTGAGAGGGATTCAAATGGCTGGCACCAATTAAAGGACTGGCTGGAACAGGTCTTTGATTAAAGGTGTAGCTGACCAGTTTCTATGGTGATCAATACCAAGAAAAATCACCAAGCAATTACTTATTCCAAGTATAATTTATACTCAGATATAAATGGCACCTAAAATGGTAGTTTAAAATGTGTTGTCAAATTGTTTGACACATTTTTTAAAACATACAACTTTAGAGAAAGATGAGAGTGGAAGTGGACGAGGACTCAAATACACAAATGATGTATCCTTGATGGAGTAAAATATGAATTAATATTTAAACAAAGAATTTATACAAGCTGTGTTCAATGTGAAAAAACCCAAGAAAGTCTCCTAACAAATATGAATAAAGCCATTGCACTTAGAAGGGAAGTTCAATTGTGTCCCACAGAATGTAGGGTCCCTGAAGAATTAAGTCTTCATTTTTGCTCTATACTCATCTCTAACTCCTTGTTCACTGGGATTTAGACACAATGACCTCCTTCCTATTTCATAACCATGTCAAGAGTTTTTGTGGTTGCTATTCCTCTGCTGGAAGATCTTTCTCTCAGAAACTCATATGGCTTCCTTCCTCACCTCCTGTTGATACAGACATAAACTTCTCTCTGAGACCTTTCCTGACCACTGTATCTAAAATTGAGTACCCTCTCTACTCCCTTCTCCCTTTTCCCTCTTTTATTTATTCCCATAAGTACGGATTACTGTCTGGCATGCTTTCTGCTTTTCTAATGCATCTTGTTTAATGCAACTTGTTTCCCCACAAAAAGTAAGGGTTACCTTGTCTCTTCTCATCTCTTGAAAGTTGGCCTACCAGAAAAGCAATAGGCTGTTTTTTCCCAAGTGCTTAGAGCAATCAAACCTGCTAAATAGAAAGCCTTGAATTGCAGCCCACAACTGTGTCACACATGGGGTTGTTGGCCTTCTCTCTCTTTGAAATCATTGGCACTGATTTAGAAGGAGAGGGTTGAAGTAAAACCAATGGTATGTCAAATTGCTCTCATATTCTGGCTCCTGAGCAGTCTATGGAGATGTGCACATAGTTTGAAATCTCCACAGTTAAGAGTCTGGTGTTCACCTTGGCCAGATCTTTTCCCTACCCTACTGTAAAAATGGTCAAGAGGGCACCTAAGTAACCACTAATGACCCTTGCCCTATGGATCTGGTATATGTACTGTTTGGTTATCTTTTTCTTTCTTTGTGGAATAACTTATTAGAATGAATTCATGGATTTTTACAACTTTTTATTCAGTGCTGTATCCCTAGAACCTAGGAAAATGCCTGTAGACAGAAAGGCTTAATAAAAAATTGTGACTGCATTCATATAGCCTGTAGAGCTCCAGCCTGCTGATGGCCACCATAGGACATGCTTAATAATACTTGGTGAATGATGGATTCATCTTAATAGTACCAGAAATGGCAGAAAAAGGAAGGGTCAAACAGAATACCAAGGTATAAGTATAAGGTAATGCAACAGAAGTCAGGGTGGGATAAATTTTCAAATGAAAGAAGCAATAAAATCCCCAGAACTATAAAGACAATAACGAGAATAAGGATTCAGAATACTGTGGTTTGAGAGGAAAAAAAATAAATTACCAGGGTCTTCTAAGAAAATTTTTTAGTGTTAGATATGAATTCTTGTCATGTTTCATGTGACTAAGAAGGAAAAGTCCAGACACAACAAAAATTCAGGAATGTAAAATGGAATTAGCATTTAGCATGCACATGTTAAATCAAATGTTGTATAGGTGCTTTATATACAATATGTCATTTTAATCTTTTCCATATCCTGTAACAATAGTTATTATTCCCATTTTACAGTTGAGAAAACTGAATCTGAAAGAAATTGCAAAGGTTTTGAAGTTTGTATGTAACAGAACCAAGATTTAAACCCAGACTGGCTAAATACCCACCAGAGGGGATATAAACAGATCAAAGGAATGGAGGTTTATTTTTAACATAGAGGCTGACTGTGACTATTTGGCTTTACAAAAGAAAGAGTTCATGGGAAAAAATAAAAATGAAGCTTCTAAGAAATGAAATATTTATTCTTATGATAAAAATAATAGTCTAACTAGTAATAGACTAATCTAGATTTTATGGCAAAAGAAATGGCACAAAACAAAGAGTTAATATTTTTTAAGGTCAAGGACACTGTGGCTTCTGAGTGTGTATTTGCCTTTTAGTATTATGTAATCTTAGGTAAAATACTTTCTCCTTCTTATATCTCAGTTTCCACATCTATATAAATGAAACCAGTATTGATTTTAGTTATTATAAAGATGAAATAAATTAATACATGTAAAGCATATAGAACAGTAACTGACATCCAGAAAACACTACTTCTGTTAGCTATTGTTAAAATATGGAGACACAGCAAGGACATATTATAAACTATTATTTTAATTTTTGGCAAAGTTTGTATCACGAAGCTATTTTAGGAATATATTCAAAGAGAGCTTACCATGATATACTACACATAAGGAAATTGGGGGATTGAAGGATCTTGATATTCTCTAGACCATATTAAAAAAAGAAACAAACCTAAACTTCTAAGTATATGCTAGTCTGTTTTAGCATTGTTACCAATGAATTAAAATAGTACAAATTTCACTTTCTTACTTAGTACTCCTCTGGCCTTCATTCAAAGCTGCTTAGGTCTCTCCTCCTTTGACATGGATCAAAATTACCTTATATTAGTTACCTATTGGTGCACAACAAATGACCTCTAAATTTCACAATAATAAGCACACTTATTATTTCTGTCGCTGTGAACATGGAATCAGAGAGCATCTCGACTGGGTCCTCTGATTGCAAAGAAAATATAAAATGTCCAATTAATATGAATTTAAGGCAAACAATGAATAATTTTTAGTGTATAACACAAATATTGCATACTTAAGAAGTTATTGTTTATGTGAAAGTCAAAGTTAACTGCACATCTGTTTAACTGACAATCTTATGAGGCTGCAATCAATTCAAAGTTTAAAGGGTAGTAAGTACTGTTTCCTAGATTACTCACAACATTGTTAGTAGGATTTAGTTCCATGTGGGCTGTTGAATAGAGATCTTAGTTCCTCATGAGTTGTTGGCTGGAGACCTCTTTAAATTCCTTGTCCTTCAGGCCTTTCCATAGATCATCTAACAATCCAGAAACCGGCATTTATTGGGGCAAACAAGCAAGAGAGCAGAAAATAATTTCTGGAAGGGAGAGTGGACTAGCAAGACGAAATTCAAAGTTTTTTATATAACTTAATTATGGAAGTGGCATCTCATCATTTTGCCATATTCTTTTGGATACGAAACTATAACTTAATCATAGAAGTGGCATCTCATAACTTTGCCATATTCTTTTGGCTAGAAGACCTATGTCCAGCCCATACTCAAGGGGAAGAAATTACATGGGGAAAAAATACCGGGAGCTGAAGAATCACTGGGACCATGTCAGGAGCGACCTACCACATCATTCATTTAATCTCTCACTGTATCCTTCTCTCTTCTCTCTCTCTGTATTTCTCTCTCTCTCTTTCTCTCCCTCTCGTGCACACACACACACACACACACACATTTACAAAGAAAGCAATAATTAGGCTTTTTCTCCCACAATTCTACTTAAATTGTTTTGTCAAAATCACCAGTACTTTCCACGTTGCTCAACCCAAAGGTCAAGCCTCAGTCTTCGTCTTTCTTGAACTGTCAGAAACATTTCAAATAATGGATTAATAATTCCTCCTTGATACACTTTCCTCACTTGCTTTCCAAAACATCACATCCTGTTTTCTCATTAGTCTCTCCTTAACCTTTTCTTCTATAATATCCTCTAACTCACCAACTTCAAATTTTGTAACACCCCAAGACAGTCCTTGGTCCTGACCATTTCTAAATTTATATATCTAGGCGAAACCTTGACACTTATTTATCTAACTGTTCAATGTCTCTACTAGGATGTGGAATGGGAATCACAAGATAAATTCAAATCTGAACTGCTGGTCTTCCTCCACTAAAAAGTGATCTATCCATACCCTTCCTTGTATCAGTTAAAGACAACCCCATCCTTCAACTACTCACAAAAATCCAAAAAATTTTGATATGGCTCGTTGTTTCTGTATTAGTCTGTTCACACACTGCCGTAAAGACATATCTGAGAATGGGAAATTTTTCAAGAAAAGAAGTGTAATTGTCTCACAGTTCCACAGGCTGTACAGGAGGCATGGCTGGGAAAGCCTCAGGAAACTTACAATCATGGCGGAAAGTGAAGGGGAAGCAAGCACATCTTCACATGGTGACAAGAGAGACAGAGCGAACAGGGAAGTGCTACACACTTTTAAACAATCAGATCTCATGAAAATTCACTATCACAAGAACAGTCAGGGGGAAATCCACCCCCATGACCTGATCACCTCCCACCAGGTCTCTCCTCCAACACCTGATCATAATTCAACATGAGATTGGGGTGGGGATACAGAGCCAAACCATATCACTTTCTAACTCACAACTTTTCTCTGAGAAATTCAGTTATCTCTAACATTTAACTCCCTCAACACTGATGATCATAATTCAACATGAGATTTTTGGGGAATCCAGAGCCAAACTATATCACTTTTTAACTCAAGTCTTATCTCTGTTAAACATGGGTGTCTCTAACAAAATTTGGTGTCAAAATGAAGGAAACGTCTGACCACCATTTCTCACCATCTTATTCTACCACAACCTTGATCCAAGCCATGATTATCTCCAATGTAGGTTGCTTTAATAGGCTTCTAACTGGTTATCACCTTTTTCCCTTCAGTCCATTATTAACACCACAGTCAAAATAATTCCTGAAAAGTGGAAATCAGACCACGTTATGTCCCAAGTGTCTCATCTCACTAAGAGTAAAATCAACAGTCTTTACGATAGTTTACATTGCCTTGTGTGAGCCATCTTACCTCATCTCCAACCTATCTCCAGCTGTCTATACTACTCCAGTCACACTAGTCACCCATTGATTCCTGGAGCAAACCAAGAACATCCTTGTCGTAGAGTTTTTCTATTGGATATTTTCCTGTCTGCTCTCCTTCCAGAAATCTGCATGGCTAACCTCATCATTTCATACAAACTCTTAAGCATTTCTTTTTAAATGAGGCCTACACAAACGACCAAACACAAAAGAGCATCAGGCCCTTACCTCTACAACCCAGACTCCACCTTTTCTATTCTTATTTTATAAATTACAATATATTCTAGCACATAATTTAATTTACCTGTTTTTTATTATGTTTATTGTCTGTCTCTGACTGCTATAATTAAAGCGTTGTGAAGGCATAATGTTTGTCTGTTTTTTAAACTGATGTTTCCCAAACACCTAAGAAGTGTCTGGCACATGGAATGTGTTTTATCAATATTTGTTAAATAAATGATAAATGAATAAATAAATGAATATTACATTTCTCTTTTATCCTATGAGATTTCAAACACACAAAGAGGAGACTCTAGATTTTTAATTATTTGTATCCTTCTTGATACTTAACACAGCAATGTGAAAATGTCTACATCAAATTACAAAATCTTTAAGATGATGTCTATATATTGACCTAAATTTCAAGCATTGCAGTATCATTCTTTTTTGTCTGTAATAATCCTATTGACTTCAAAGTTAGTTTATCAACGTAGTTCTATAGTGGGAAAGTTTGGGCTATCAAGTGTTTTTGGCATATCAAATGGGAAAAGCCAATTTAGAAAGGCATCCTAAAATAAGTGAATAAAATTTGAAATTCAAACTCCTGAGTTATGAATTCAATTATTTAAGAAGGGAACACTTTTGATTTATATTTCATTTCCATTATATTATCTAATGTCAATCTGGTTTTATCATACCACTTAGTTCAGGCATTACTTTGATTCAAATATATAATTCTCCATGTCAAAAAACCACAAACTTTAGATTTGAAAAGAAAAACTTCCATCCAGAAGCAAGCCTAAATTAAAATGAAAATATTTTGACATATTTTGCATAGCACTTTCTGCCTCCCTCTCTCTCTTTTCTCTCTCTGGAATCCATTCATACCAAAGTTCCAATATGCTGAATTGTGTTACAGTATATTAATTCTAGTACCCTCCCTAAAAGCTTAACTATATGTAGTAGAGAGACATTGATGTCAGAATTGTGATACAACACAACTCTTCTCTGTCACCACTGTTTCACCCCATTCATTTTTGTGTGTGTGTCAGCATGTACGTCCTGGTGATTTTATCCTTACCATGTCCTGGAGTCAAATAATTTCAATACTTTTTATCTGGTTCCTTCAAAGATAACACCGATTTACACATAACTAGTTGTTTTTTTTTTTTTTTTTTTTGAGACAGAGTCTCGCTCTGTCGCCCAGGCTGGGGTGCAGTGGCGCAATCTCGGCTCACTGCAGGCTCCACCCCCCGGGGTTCATGCCATTCTCCTGCCTCAGCCTCCCACGTAGCTGGGACTACAGGTGCCCACCACCTCGCCCAGCTAATTTTTTTTTTTGTATTTTTTAGTAGAGACGGGGTTTCACTGTGTTAGCCAGGATGGTCTCCATCTCCTGACCTCGTGATCCACCCACCTCGGCCTCCCAAAGTCCTGGGATTACAGGCGTGAGCCACCGCACCTGGCCCACATAACTAGTTTTTAAATGACATGAAGTTGGGAAGGATAGCAAAACAGAGAAGACAGATAAAAATTGAAATACCATGAAATTTAATAGGGATTTGAAGGCAAAGTTCAAACGTGAGATGGCAAAAACTGATGTATGGAAAACATAACTTACGGAATTTAGTTCACTGCATATTTGGGTCAAAATATTAAATAAATGATACAAATAGAACTCAGACCACTTTGAAGATGGTATTGTATATAAGAGGAGAAATAATTGTCACTCTTCTTGGTAATTCCTAGATCATATTTTAAATGTTTAGGCTTATAGGATTTTAGGAATTGATGGCAAATACAGAAAATACAGAAAAGAAAAGTTAAGTGAGGATGTTTGTAATGATGTAATTGAAAAATAGTTGAAGAAATGAGAAAACTCATGAAAAAAGAATACTTGAAGGAAGAAAATGATCTCTAAAAATACTTAAATTTTTACAATATGAGGAAAAGAATAATGTTTTTTAGGTTGGTCCAGAAAATAAAATTAGATCCAATTATTGCAAGTTATAGAAAAACAAATACGGTTTAGTATAAGGAGGCACTAGGTCCTTAACAATTAGAGTTCGAAATCTGTGGAATAAGCTTTACCATCAGTTGTTTTCATCCTTTGAGGTATTAATAAAAGTTTAGACTGTCATTTGTTTAGAGACAATTTTCTAATACATTGATGAATGGACTAGGTAGCCCCTTAAGAGCATTTAAACTCTAATGTACTCTGATGCCACTTTCTCGTGTTGAACCCTTAACTTTAGCCATAATCCCCTAGATCCTAAGTTTTATGATCCTCAAAGACTGAACTCTATTCTTTTCCATTCGCTGTGGCTTCGTTTTTCTTGGCATCATCACCATTTGTTCCTTCTGCTAGTCCTTTTGAAAATTCACTTTCTTCTCCTCTTAGCTTGGACAAGATGATTAAAATTCAATCTGCTCTCACTAACTATGCTGAAATATTTTCTCTTTTAATTTTATTTGTTAGTGTTTTCCAATACCCATTGCCTGCACTCTAACTACAACAGTACTGATATAAAAATCGGGAGTAAGAATAGTTAAGACAGACTTTGCCAACAGATTGTTGGAAGATTTTAAAGACCACATGTTTTCCTCCTCAACTATGGAATGCAAACCATGTCAAAAAAGTTGAATCAGCCAAAATATCTTTCATAAACAAAAGAGCTTTTAGTAGCCTTTCACAAAGTCCAACCTCTTCCAACATAACTCTTGAGCCTCTATCTTCAGTGGTAGAGAAAAGGTAGAAGAAACTTAATTTAATAAGGCAGCTTGATGCTGCCTGCTATATCTCTGTGGTCCAAACCGTCTGTGCACTCTGTTCTATATCCCAGTAGGCAACCCTTTCTCCAGAACCATACCAAATCCTGATCCCCTAAATATATTAATTGGATAAGATAAAAAGAAACAGATATAATTCCGATTTTACAAAAGCCCAAAAGTATTCCAACTGTGTTTGTTCTTAGGTTCATTGGCATGTTTCATTTTGAATGGCCTACATTTTTTCTATAACTTATGTATTTAAAAATGATAATTTGAAGACGTTTTCATCATTAAATGCTTCCTCACAGTAAATGAGAGAAGAAACTACTTTACAATATTTGGACCTACCAAGTTCATTACTAAGGTTCCTTTGGCTGTAAACTTTTAAATATTAAATGCTTTATATATTTTCTTATCTGCACCAATCTTGCCAGTCCCTAAACAGTGGTAAATAAACTTGCTTCTGTCTCTTTCCTACTTTGAGCTTTGGCACTCTGAAAAATACAGTTTTATAATGATTCCGATTGGCTCCAATTACTCCAACATATTTTTATGCAAATCAGCCTTTGGCTCTAACTTTTCTCTTGGCTCTCAGTGAAGGTGTTTGCGTGCCCCTCAATGTTATTGATATCTTG
>NW_026652276.1:226071576-226439199 GCF_009828535.3 Hylobates moloch | reverse complement strand
GGGGTTTCACCATATTGACCAGGCTGGTCTGGAAATCCTGACCTCTTGATCTGCCTGCCTTGGCCTCCCAAAGAGCTGGGATTACAGACGTGAGCCGCCACACCCAGCCTGTTTTTGTTTCTGTTGTGTTTTTTTCTTCCTAGTTATTTGCCCTTAAGATTTTAAAAACAGTTTAACTCTTGCTTTTATTCAAGTCTATATTCTGTGTCTTGGTCCTACTGATTTTCTCCATTATATTCTTCCCTGACTAGTTATGAGGTAGGAAATACATTTTCTGACTTGTCTTTATTGTAGTACTATAAGGAACACAGACTATGTTGTTAAATTATCTGCTTCACTTCCAGCTCTACCTCATTCTATGTGTTCCCAGGAACTTTAATTCATGAGGCATCCTTTTCTCACTTGTGAAAAAGAGATAGTAGTGTTTTCAGGATTAAATGAATACAGGTAGCAAACTTAAAGACATCTGGAACATATTGAATGTGTGCTAGCCATTGCTAACTTCATTAGTACTCATAAAATGAGTTTATATTAAATCTTATAAAAAATTTGATGTGTGTAATTGTAATTCTTCATTGTTTATTTCAAAATGTAAAATCTAGGGAAAAATGCAAACAATGAGATATTCGGCTTTTTTATCCTATTATTTGCCCTTAAAGATTATAATGACTGGCTGTAGAAAATAAATATATTCATTAGAAAAATTCTGTTGTTGAGTATATACAGTAGCGAATAATATTTGAACATTGATAAAGAATTTCTAAATATTAACTAAGAGGTAAAATATCAAAGAGCTGCTCACTTTCTGGACATCTAGCTGTTCATAACTTTAATGTTTTTCTAGGTCCCAATAAATAATTTAAGCTATAGCTGGGTAAATGCATAGGAAATAAAAAGTAGGATGTCTAAGTAAAGTTTTAAAAATTAATATAATAGGTAAAGTATTTTTCCACAACTTTTAAGGTAAAAATCTAAACATTAAACACATATACACATATGTAGATATGTAAATATACATGTTTATTTTTTACTTATCATTTATAAAATATGATAAATGAATTACACTTTTTAAATTATTTTCAAATGCACTATAAACTGTGAAATTTATATAACTTAAAATTATTAAGAAATAAAAATTAAATGAACATGCATATTTTCATGTTGTCTATCTTCAATTTTATTAATTTTCTAAGGCAATTTTAATCTTTCAAACTTTAGGTAATTTAGCTACACTTTAAGTTTTGTCTATGTATTTATGTTTTGTTAATATTATCATCTTTAATTTAAGTAATCTAATCCATGTGTATTCTATTGGAAACACAGGTTTGAATGATACTAATTTTTTGAAATATGTTCATCTTTATGTTATTATTTCCCAGTACTTCAAGTAGATATCATTTTTCTTATTTTATACAGTCAATGTTTAGATTTATCCACCATTGCCTTTTGCCCCATTTCACCTCATATTTTACTTCACATTTATTTTTGAAATCATTTTACTTCCTGAAGTGCTTCTTTTTGCGAATTTTAATTTGTAAGCCTCTACAAATATAACTTTCTGAAGTTTTGTTGTATGTATTGTTTGAGAATATCATTATTTTACACTTATTCTTAAAAAATTGATTTTGCTGGCTTGAAAGCTATGTTCTGCCAGCACGATGTACAGGTGCAACTCTACCTCTCTGTTACTTCATTTGTTGCCATTGCAAAATCAACTGCCTGTCTATAATTGTCAGTTCTGTGTAGTGAATCTATCTTTTCTCTGTAGTCACTTTGATCTTCTTATTTGTTTTTGGTGATCTGAAGTTTTATTACCAACTCTCTAAATATATGTCACTTTTCTTTGCGTGTTAAGGATATTTAATATACTTTTTTTTCTGAGAATATCTGTTCATATGTTTATTTTTAATAGGTGCTTATTTTTACTTCTTGATTTTTTGAAATTTGTTTACATTTTACGGAAGAACATACTTTGTCTTATGTAAGTCCCAAATTTTTGTATTAGTTTTCTTTTTTCTTTTTTTTTTTTTTTACTTTCTACATTTTCCAGAAGGCAAGAAAATGTGGAACTTAATAAAAAAAGAAAACTAAAAATTTTCTCCTTTATTATAATAAGAAAAATGCACATTAAACTATATAGTATTTTTCATCTACTTCACTGTAATACAGAAGTTGGATGATGCATTCTGTTTACAAGACTGGATGGAAACAAAAACACGCTTACATTGCTGGTAGGAGTGGAAAGGACAGTATCCCAAATGGTTGGAAATTGGCAATATGTAGCAGAATCAGTTGTGGCCATAACTTTATCTACACATCAGTCAACTAATATTACAACAATGCTGCTTAACAATAAGAATGCAAAACTTAGCAATTTAAAGCAATGAACATTTATTTTTCTCATTTATTTATTTATTTTTCTCACATTATGTGCACTGGCTGTGGCTGTTACATCTTCAAGCTGTTGATTTTCTCAGTTTAGCACAGGCCGTGTATTGAGTTTATATCTGCTCTATGAGTGCTTCAGTTTTCATTAACTAAAACCTACCCAAGGCATATTCTCATGGAGAATCACCAATCACAATAGACAAGCTAAATTATGTAATTCCATTTAAAGCTTCTGCTTGCATAATCTCTGCTCACATTCCATTGATCAAAGCAAATCACAGGGCTAGTCCCAAAGTAATAGAGACAGGGAAGTATACTCCGATCCAAGGAAAAACAAAGAGGGAGAGATGAACGAATGTTTGCTGAATAGAATCCAATTTATCAAAATACGCCCTCTTGTTCACACATATTCACCTTCTTCCAGCATGAAAAATTCTAGGTCTGGGAAAGGTCAGCTTTGGGCATCTTGTAGTGCCAAGAGGCAAATAATTGCTCTAAGACTACTGCATTTATAATAAAAGGATGTAGAAGTCAGAATGGAAGAGTTCTGCCTGGGCCTCCAGATGTGATGCAACACCATTTGTAATTTTTTTCCAGTCCAATATGTAATCTGAATACAATCAAGACAGACCTAACTTCCAGTTTTCAGGAAATAGAGAGGATAAAAGAACAAGTTAAATGACAAAAATGAAGAAACCAGCAGACACAAGAATTTGTTACATGTTATAAGAAATGAATCTGTATTCTTCAAAAAGTCAATGTTACTTGAAAGAATTAAGTGCTTCTAGATTTAAAAGTTGTAGCAACCAAATGCAGTGTGGATTCTTGTTGGTGTAGGGACAATATAAACTAATTTGGATGACAATGTAATAGAATTGGAAATTAATTATTAGTCAATATTGGCAAATTACTATCAATTTGTAAATATATAGAAACAGTATTGTAATGGTATAGAAGACAATTATATTCTTAGTATACAGGCCAAGAAATTTAGGGTTGAAGTTTCATGATGTCTTCAAATTATTTTCAAATGATTCTGTATATATTTATAGAGAGAAAGTGAGATGAAAAATAGAGGTACATATAGTTAAATACTTCTTAAATCTAGATGGAGGAAATACTAATGTTATTATAATCAGTCTTTCTCCTCTTTTCTCCACTTTTGAAATATTTCAAATAAAAATTGAGGGAATAAAAAAATTAAAATATAGCTAGCCTGATACAAACCACTGTCTCAAGCATTTCTATGTATCTTTCCTGATTGTGTATACAGAATCTTCAGGATTTAAGACAACTTGGGCCTGGTTTAGACTGTGCTTCTGATGGAGAGGTGTTCTATTCTACTAGAAGTGTGTTTAAAAATATATAGAATGTTTGCACCGTGATAAAACATCCTAGTACATGTTCTTAGGGTTTGGCTAATACATCAAACTTAGAAAAGAATACTAATAAAATTTGTATTCCTTTTTCTTCCATAATTTATGCCTCGAAAATCATGATTATTTATAGGAATATTGATCTACTTAGTTTTCTAAATTGTCTAATTAAACCTGTCTTATTTGCTTTTTCAAAACAATTCTTTACCAGGAAAAATAGAGCCTTTCTCCTAATTCTGTAGGGAAATGAGTAATCTCACAGTGTCAGTCCTTCCTGCTATTTTTCAGGGTTTTCTTTGTCTGTATGTTAATTTTTTCTGAATGAGTTTTTTGCTTCAAGAAAATAATTACTAGAATGTCCATAAATAATAGCCTTTTCATCTTTCACCTTCTTATTTCCTGGCATTTGTTTGTTCCCAAAAGATACTTAAAGACTGAGCATGATCTGGGTTCCTGCCACGTATATTAATTAATAGATAATTTAAAAATGCGTACTTCAAAATATAGACTAATTTATTTATCATCATTGCCAAATATGCAAAATATCAAAAAATTGTATATACACACAAATCCTAAATATTTTTTTTTTTAAACTGCTTTACTTACTGTGAAATTAACTGGAACAGTTCGATCCAAAAATTGCCGTTAAGTCATTTCTGTCATTAAAAGCATTAAAATACATTGCACGTATTTTATCATCATCACTAAAGTTTATAACAGAATAAACTAACACAAAGGAAAAAACAAATACTAGTCTCAAAAACACTGAATATGTGACTGAATGAAATACACAAATGAATTTTGGAATATAAGTAACAATTTCAATGCTTTGCAATTTATGTATACAATTTACCCAGTAAAATTCTAAGAACTCTCTATAGCCTAATCTAAAATAAATGGAAATATATATTTAAGGACATGCAGTACATCAATACTAAATATCAATATAAACAGATATAGTTACTTCAAATATGTACTTAAAATTATTGTACACATCATTTAAAAACAAATTTTTGAGAAGAGGAAAAAGAAGTAGGAGGAAGGCATGACGCGGTGGCTCACGCCTGTAATCCCAACACTTTGGGAGGCCAAGGTGGGTAGATCACGATGTCAGGAGATCGAGACCATCCTGGCTAACACGGTGAAACCCTGTCTCTACTAAAAAAATACAAAAAGTCAGCCGTGATGGTGGGCGCCTGTAGTCCCATCTACTCGGGAGGCTGAGGCAGGAGAATGGCGTGAACCCGGGAGGCGGAGCTTGCAGAGAGCCTAGATTGTGCCACTGCACTCCAGCCTGGGCGACAGAGCAAGACTCCGAGTCCAAAAAAAAAAAAAAAAGAAAAGACAAAAAAAGAAGTAGGGGGAAGAGAAAGGGGAGAAGAATAAGAAAGAAAATATGCATATAGACCTCCTTGTGGATGTTGTATGTACTGCATAGGTTGCCAAGGACAAACTTTCCCTTCATGTTATCTCATGCTGGGTAATTCTGTAGAAAAAGCAGCTGATACTGTAAAAAATATGAAATTTTGTCTCAATTTTTTAGAAATTTCTGAAGCATAGACTGTAATAGATTTGATCAATCTGTAGATATTGCACTGCAAGATTGAAAGATTAATAAAGTCATATTTGGAAAGGCATCTGAGTTCCATGAAAGGTATGGAACATAATAAATATTGCCAAGTACTCTGGCTTGGATATCAGTAACAAGTAGAAGTGGTAAATTTCCTTTAAACTCATCTATTAATGCTAAAATCATATATTCTTCTTTAAAGTATGTTTTATTAATAAAGAAGCAAAAGCCAAATGCTTGCAAGTGAAATAGATGTGTTAATATTCATCTAAGCTGATACATCTATTCTTTAATTCCAATTTTAAAAATTTGTCTGTATATATTAAACAGCAAGTATTATCAAAGTTCAAAGAAAAAACTAAAAAATATCAACTATTTTTCATTGCTGAAAGAATATTAAAATCTAACTAAATCTCTATATTTGAGAGTTGTAAACACAAGATTCAAAGAAATAAAACTGGAACACAGCCATATGATTAGAAACAGAAATGGAACAAGTATTGTTTCAGCCGTGCTCTCTTCATTCGGGTAATAGATAACAGCGACTACTATGAGCTGCGCACACTGCTAGGGATACACAAACGATCCTGCACTCAAAATGCCACAGTGTAGAGAGTGAATTTCTCTAGAAATAATTATGCCAAAGTGCAGTAATTATTGTAGGTAAGTATGTTTGGTTGAAGCACCACTTTACACGTGTGTTAGTTTTGCCTGGAGAATGAATATAATATCCTAGGTATCCTTTGAGAGGCTTCGTCAATGCAACTACACCTTGAAAAAAGAAAAGTCATTACGTGATGATGGAAAGACTTTCTAGACAGGAAAAAGAGTACGAGACAGGCGGTGTCCGTGATAGTACAAGTCATACTCAGGGAATATTAGTATTAATACTTAAAAGTACATAGGAGGGAGGCTGAGCTTGAGATCAGTTGAGGCTGAATTACAAAGGTTTTTGAATGTGATGATGAAGAGATAGTTTTTGATTTTGTGCACAATGGAAAGTCACAAGACTTATGCACAGAAGGATAAGAGGATCAAGTTTGTAATTTGGAAAGACATCTTTAGTAACAAGAAAAAGAACTGGTTAAGAGACATATTAGAATGTTATTACCTATTTATGAAGAGAAATGCTAATGTAGATCTTCATTAGATCAATCAGGTTGAGATTTAAGACACAGCATTGAGAAACAAGTTGCAGGAAGAAAAGTAACAAACTGTTCATATAAATGAGAGGGAAGGAGTATCACAGTATTGTTAGGATTGACAAGATGAATAACAGAACTATAGTAAAAGGTGAAGTTTTGACAGAAAAGTCATATGTTTAGTATTGTATATACTGTGTTTGAAATTTCTGAGTCACATCTATTTGGGGAAGTCTGATAGGAAGCTAATTATAGACATTTAGGACACAGGAGGAAGGTCTGAGCTGCAGGCATATATTGGGAAGAAGTTAGAATATAATTAGAAATGAAGATCCCTTGAAGAAAGGAAGATGGGAAGGAAGGAGGAAAGACAAAAAAAAAAGAGAAAAGAGATAAAAGAGCTACGTTAAAAAAATTTCTACAACTGAAAGTATGGAAAAATACAATTTAATTGAAATTCAATTTTATTTAAATCTACCACACTATGTTTTCCAAATTAAAACCTATGGCTAAGTGCCTTCCTATCTTGTCATAGAGCTAACAAAGGTAGGATACTTATGGTATTATGTTACATATCTGGAAAAAAACATAATGTAAACTAAATGAGTATACTAAAAAATTAGACTTAACATATTTTACTTTTTAATTTAGCTTGTTAAATAATAATGCTCATTTCATCCACATTTCTCTCAAAGAACACCCTTTCTGGACAACAATAAGTGCGTTTTGTTATAATAGAAAGAAAAAAAAACACCTTTTAGAAAGGGAAGATGGTTAGTGTTAGAATGACAAACAGTCTGATTCACCACCCAACAAAAAAAAAAAATGATTTTTTTTCTCATCAAAATACAGTCTTTCATTACTCAGTCATTTACTACAAGGTATCTTTTTTGGTAGAGCACATGTCAAAAACTCATTAAAATGCATGAACAAATATAACAAGATTGTCACATCAGATATTCTCTTCTCCATGAGTACACCAAATGAAAAACTTCAAGAATAAAGTTGCAGTATATATCTATAAATACTTCTAAGTTAAAAAAAAAAACTTCTGTTCCTAAGCCATGCCATAGTTGACATAAAAAATAAAGTCCAATGTTTTATCTATTTCGAATGAAAACTTTTGCTTAATTTTTCTCTGCAAATTTTGCTTCAATTTCTTAGGTACAAATAATCACTTTCCCCATACTAATCTTCTGAAGGAATTCTTATAAAATTAATCTGAAAATTACAGACGTAAAAAGCTAATGATATTAAAGCAATTTCCTAATACTCAGGATTATTACTCATTGTTAAAATGATAGGATGATAATGATAAAACGAACCTCCATGAAAAATATTTAAATGCACATTATGAAGAGGTGGGGTAAGACTCATTGTCACATCTTACAAGATGCAGCAAGATGCAGCTTTCGCCAATTTCCTCTACCTTTTTTTTTTTAAATATACTTTAAGTTCTGGGGTACATGTGTAGAACGTGTAGTTTTGTTACACAGGTATACACGTGCCATGGTGGTTTTGCTGCACCATCAACCCATCACCTGTATTAGGTATTTCTCCTAATGCTATCCCTCACCTAGCCCCCTATCCTCTGACAGGCCTCCGTGTGTGATGTTCCCCACCCTGTGTCCATGTGTTCTCATTGTTCAACTCCCACTTATGAGTGAGAACATGAAGTGTTTGGTTTTCTGATCTTGTGCTAGTTTGCTGACAATGAGGGTTTCCAGCTTCATCCATGACCACGCAAAGGACATGAACTCATCCATTTTTTATGGCTGCACAGTATTCCATGGTGTATATGTGGGCAAAGGATATGAACAGACACTTTCTTCTAACTTTTAAGAGCAACTCAAGCAGAATTTATCACGGGAGCCTATGGATGTAGTTTTAGATACCTGGTTGCCCTACTCTTCCACTAGACTTTAAGTAAAATGGAAGAAGAAAGTATATTGTGTTCCTAACACCAAGCACATTACCACAGCTGATAGTATTGAGTCCACACACACTGGCTGAATGAATGCAGGGACTTACGAAGCAGCTTGAGACTTGGGGAATCTCAGTATTCTCCCTGTACTACAATTACTAATTTGTCAAGCAAGGAAGTAGGATTTAAAAAAATGGGAAAGCGTCTCCCTGTACTTCACAGAAATTTAATTATAATTCTGATCATGAAATCTCGATTGTTAGAGAAAATTTTAATATACAAATTTAAAGAAAATTGGTCTAAATTTCCTTCTTCATAGGAAGTTAAATCTGTGAAGAGTGAGAGTTAGGAGAAAAATAACTACTACTTAATGGAATTATAATTGGTATTGCATTGACTTTATAAATTCTATTGTTTTACAAGACTAGCCAATGTTAGCTATGCAATAGTAGGCATATTAAATACATACTTAATATGTATTATCTATTTCTATCTTTGTGTCTCTATGAAGTTGTTACGGATGAGAAAACTGAGCCACTTGGACATTAAACAACCTGCCTGAGGTTACCCAACTCGAAACATTAATATGCAAAATAACAATGGTATCCCAGGTTGTATTTTTTTCATTCTTAAAAATATTACAATAAAATATAGGAAAAAAGGGTTATTCTTTACCATATGTTACTTTTTATGGGGGAGGAGGAATTTTGATTAAATTTCCTATGAATAGTTAGATTTGAGTGTTAACATTCTGAGTTGGAGAAATTCTAAAATAAACGTCTCTACTTAGGTGTATTTAGCAGCTAAAGGGTTTAATTGTCTCAGTTGTCAAGATTAAATTTCAGCTTTCTGATTTTGGACCTTAAACCTGGAAATGTTCCTGGTTTTGTTGAGGAGCAATGAAGTTCGTGGTACACGATCTGAGTGTGAAGGTCGGATATTCTACCTGGTGTATCGTTGATAATAACACTAGATATATATTGAACAAAGAATTTGATTGTAATGACTACAGAGGAGCAACATACTTTTTCTTTTCATTTCTTCTCTTGAGTCACATTTAATTTTATCGTATTGTTTTTTCATTGTTGTTCTCTGATTTTTTCCATCTTCTCTAATTTTAATTATTGTATTTCTTTTCTATTTTTCAATTCCTTATTTTTCACACTCATTTAATATTTTAGCTAAACAAATTTTTTTCTACTTTTATTATTTTTCTCTTTTTAAAATTTTATCCTTAGCATTTTTCAATTTTTCTTTTCATTATTTTGTTTCACTTATTTACATGCATATATTCACTTTTTATGGAAAAAATCCCTATTTGGGACATTTTTAAATATTGCATAAGTAAAAACTCTAAAGAAAATAAAGTACAATTTGAGCATATAAACATTCATATCTGAAGAAAAACATAAAAAGGTAACACATATGACAATAATTTTCTTAATAAAGTGCAGCTGTTTACAAATAGAAAAGAGATAACTTTAACTCTGTATGATATGGTAATCAACATATGTATAAGGTGCTCATAGAAAAAAATTACAAACAAAGAAATACTCTATCAAGCTTTGACCTGTGCCTGTGAGTCAGGCAATGTTTCAAATCTCTGCTTGTGTTAGCTTATCTAGTCCCTGCAACAGCCAATGTAATGAAGACATGTATTTTTTAAATGTGCCATAAAACAACAAATAGTAACAACCAATGCACTTGAACTTTTAAGGAAAACAGATGGAATCGTGTTACACGAGAATACAAAGCAGATGGGATGAAGGAAAAGAGAAGCAGAATATACAAAGTAGACACAAGCAATTTCAGAGCAGGAGGACAACCTGAGCTCTTTGGGATGAAAATGAAGAACAGCTGAGACAGTCACTCCTCTTCTCTTAAAAATAGCTAATAAACATATGAGGCCATATCAGATTTTCATCATAATTGGAGAAATCTAAAGTAAAACTAGATGCCATTTATCACCTCCTAAATTGTTGACATTGAAAAAATATGTTTAATAGTGTTAGCGAGGATTCGTTCATTCACAGTGCTAATGTAAATTGGCACACACTTTAGAGAGCTATTTAATGATATGAATCTAAAATGAGTGTCGTGTTCTTTACCTTGGCCAATTACTTGAATTGAACGTTATAAACAGATTTAAAGAAGTTTGCAAAGAACCAAACATGAGTTAGTTATTTGTAAATTTTAGATAATAGTAAAAAATATATTTAAAAATATTATTTACCATAGAGGACTAGTTAAACATGATGGAGAATCCATCTAATAAGATATGTTTCTTGTGTATCATTCAAGCTTAATAATAGAATACTGTCATTTCCAGATAACCATCTTATTTTATTTTTGAGAAATTGTCATGTTAAAATTTATAATTTCTAACATGCACAGATACTAAGCATTGAAAAAGAGGTAGAAATATCGGAACAATTCTAACGGTTTTTCATCCCTTGCTCAGAAATGACAGAAAATGTTGTGATAATGATAACAAGCCTAAGAACATCTATGCAGTTATGCCATACTTATGCCATCATTAATTTATATAATACTTTAACAATATTCTGATATTGGTACATGCATTAACTGTGTCATAAAGTAAAAAATGTGGCTATTTAGTATAATATCAATTGTGTGTGAATTGGATGGAATTAGATTAATAGAGAAATAAAAACAGTTGAAAATACAAAAAGAAAACCCAAAGTCTTCATCATAGATAAGAAAAATCTCCACTCCATGTTCAGCAAACATAAATGTAAATGGCAAAGTACAACAGGAAGTTCTTTAGCAACCTTCGAGAAAGTAAATAAAATAAAGAATACCTGAGTCAGCTGGAATATACAAATACACACACACATACACACATATACATATATACATATATACATATATACATATACATACACATATATATGTGTATATATATATATACACACACACGTCTGTATCTTACAGATTAAAATCTTATGAGCCCCTTACCACTCAGGCAGAACTCATGTCCCTGAGAACTTTCCTACCTTTTATAGCAATAAGGCTTAAAATAGGTACAAATAGCTGTGAAAAAGAGTGAGATTGACATTCCATATATAGGAAGTTGACTTTATGACATTATTCCCTATCCATAGTCAAATTATGCAAAGTGTTTAATCCCAGGAGAAGAACCTGAGTCTTTTTTCTCTGTTTAAAGAAAAGTAAGTTGTCAAGAAAGACTATGGCAAATAACTACAGATGATTGCACCACAGAGTGAAGCCCTTCTCATTCTGCCAAGTTATAGGTCTCTCATCACTCAGATAAGACAAAGCTTTTCACGTCTCAAAACAAGCCTACATTTAGAGAGATTCTGACCAACTGTATTATTTCTTTGCTCTAAAACTAAAGTAATATAAAACGAAGAAATTGAAATGAATAATCACAGTATACTTAACAAAAGCCTGGAATGTAAAAGAAAATGATTGTGGTTAAAAGATTAGGGGACAAAAAAAGGAAAGTAAGCAATAATTTGAAGGAAACGAAGATGATTCAGTGTAGAAAATAAGCTTTAAAACTTTTTAAAAAATTAATTGGAACCCATAAGGTCGAGACAGCTCCAGTGTTCTGTGCTCCTAGGTAAACAAATAAAAACCCAACTTGGAGTAGCTTAACTGATCAGAAACTTCCAATTAACATCTAACTGAAGAAGGCTACTGTTCCACTTTAACCAATCAAATACTTTCTCCCTCTGGCTTTTGAGAACACTTCGTACAATTTTTCCCTTGTGCACTTTCAGGGGAGCCCTGAGCCACTTGTGCTCTAGTGCTGCCCAGTTTGTGAATTGACATTATGCTCAAAGAAACTTTAAAATTTTAATGTGCCTAAGTTTATGTTTTAACAAGACAATGAAACAAGAAAAACAAAATATTAAGTACAATATTCTATAAAAGTAAAAAAAAGGCTTATTTAAACAACAACAAATAAAATATTTAAAAAGGAATAAATACAGCACAAGAAATAATTGTTTAAATGATATAATCGAAGATAATATACAAATAAATGGAATATCACCTAGATGTCAACTATTTCTCTCAAATATACAAGCAAAATCAAAAGTGATAGAGATCAAGAGGAAAATAAAATAATCATATAAGCTTAACCAATGTCATAGGGTAACTTTCCATGAATAACTAAAATAATATAAAAGAGATGAAATAATCAGATATAATAATAGCAGAACATTCCAAAAACTCAAGGTATATGCCTGTGCTTCAATTCAAATGGTCAGATTAGAATCAAGAAAGAAAAAAGAAACAAAATCCCAAATCAAAGTTTTTTTTGAAATTTTAAATCAAAGACAAATTGAATAATTAAAAGCTTCCACAGAAAACGAACATCCAAAATAATCCCAAACAAAGAAATGAAGGAGAAACAAAATGACATCAAGTTTCTCAACAATGTCATTTAATGCGGGGATTATATATAAAAAGAATACTTTAAATAAAACATTTATTTTGAATCAGGAATCCAGTATCAGTTGGGAGGTTCAAGATGACTGAGTAGAAGCAGCTAGTGTGCACAAATCTCATGGAGAAGAAACAAAGTGGAGAGTAAAGAGCAGCACTTCAAGAGAATCATCTAAGGGACTTCGTCAGAATTCACCGTGGAATGGGGGAACCACAGAGAACAGAGAGAAGTTAGGCAGTCACTGACCTGAAACCAGTGTGGGGCCAGGAGAAGCTCTCTAACATGGGGAAAGGATGAGTAAGTGAAAGTCTCCAAGAAATCTACACTTCCCACATGCACCTTCACAATCCTGGGTATGCGCACATCTCCCAACCCCCATCCCCCAGGCCTCTAGACCAACACAAAGGGCCTCCTGGCATTTTTTTTTTTTTTTTTTATGATGTTATCTCACTCTGTCGCCCAGGCTGGAGTGCAATGGCATTGTCTCGGCTCACTGCAACCTCCGCCTCCCAGGTTCAAGCGATTCTCCCATCTCAGCCTCCCAAGTAGCTGGAACAATAGGCACGTGCCACCACACCCAGCTAATTCTTGTATTTTTAGCAGAAATGGGGTTTCACTCTGTTGGCCAGACTGGTCTCAAACTCCTGACCTTGTGATCCACCTGCCTCAGATTCCTAAAGTGCTGGGATTACAGGCGTGAGTCACCGCATCTGGCCCTTCTGGCATTTTTTGCATTGGCACTACTCAAGCTCATGCGGAGCCCACAGGACTTGGATCCCTGAGCAGCCTGACACCAGCTTCCACAGCCCCAGTAGAGGATGTAGTCATGGTGCAGAGGAGTAGTCACAATGCCCTGCTCTTCCTTGCTCAGACTTCCACTGCAGTGACCTTGCTGCCACCTAAACTCTGCTGGTGGGCACAGCCCAGCATTCCCCTGGAGAAACTTACAGATGACAAACTGTGAGACTTCTGTCCCACTTCTGAGTCAGGCAAGGCTAGGCTCAGGTTTCCAGCTCAGCAGTCCCACTCCTTTGTGAACATTGCGGTGGGTGATGACTCTGCATTCCCCTGGGACAAAACTCCCAGACATAACAGACAATGCTTGGCACCTTCGAGTGATCCCAACAGTGAAGTTCATCATCATTTGGATGGGAGAGAAGAGCAAGTGTGTCACATGCCCCATAGCTGCTAGTCTTCATTATGCAGCTGAGGATTTCTGCCCTCTCCAGTGAAAGGCCCCTAGAACAACCACCTGGCTGAACATTTAACATGTAGTATTTCCATAAACTCCCAACACCTAAGAATTCCACTTGCCTCTGCCTGAGAGGTTGGTTGATGACTCAGGGACTAGCTCAGCTGCCCCCACAACACAGCCAGCTCCTGAACTTGGGGCTAGCCTGACCCCAATCCAGCCCCTTTAGGGCTCATACATGCGGTCCTGCGAGCCATCTAGGAGCCTGGGAACTAGAGAACTACCTATCCCATCCTAAGTCTGCTGGCGCCTGACCACATTTCTCAAGGCCTGAGTTTACACCAACCCAAGCAGCTGACACCACCACAACCAACACCCATTCACATGGGTCCAAAGGTAGATCCCCCTCCCTGTGCTTCACAAAAAGCAGCAGTACTGCCACATTGGAAAACAGGTGAGATTTAAACCTATCTGTATCAAGTTGAGTGACGAGATTATGTTCTAAAATCACTCCCACAGAGAGCTGCAAAATAGGCATTTCCTGTGGCTCTCAACCACCTTATGGACCAGAGATAGACTGTAATGTGTGTCTGAACTGGGAGTTATGAGCCTTGAAACAAGGGTGTGATAGGGGAACAGACTGTATTGCTGCATATCTAGAATAGGAAGCCAGTGCAGCCTCGTCACTCCTCCTGCAGAGACCTCAGCACATTTCACCAGGAGCTCACCCCCAGTCACCGTTGTTAGGGCTGGTGCCTGAATTCTCCATTGGGATATTCATGGGCAAACCAGGGGATCCAGCTCCCTCACCGCCACCCACATGGGACAGGAAGCTCAGGACACAGGCACCCCACTGTCCAGCCCTTCACCTGAAATAACAGAAGGTGCCTCATATAAAACAAAGATCAGGTCAACACCCAACTTCTCGTACAGCAGCTGGCTCTTATCTGCAAATATCATCTACTGGCCTGTAGGTCAAACTGCACAGCCGAATACAAAACCTGCTGATAGAAGTGCACAGGACTACAAAAGCAAAGTTAAAAGACCCAACCCAACAGCCCCCTCTCCAGATGAGAAGGAATTAGCATAAGAATTCTACCACCATTAAAACGCTGAACTTACGACCACCAAAGGCTCACTCTAGCTCTCCTGCAATGGTCCCTAGTCTAAATGGAGGCATAATATGTCAGGTGGAGAATTCAAAGCATGAATTGCAGGAAAATTCAACAATATCCAAGATAAGCTTGAAAATAAACACAAAGAAACCTGTAAAACAATTCAGGAAATAAAGGAAGAGGTAAAGATCTTACAAAGAAAGCATTCAGAGCTGCCAGAACTGAATAACTCACTTAAGGAACTTCAAAATGCAATTGAAAGTTTTATCAATAGACTAAATCAAGCAGAATAAAGAATTTTAGAAATTGAAAATTGGTCTTTCAAACTAACCCAGTCAGAAAATAAAGAACTAAGAATTTTAAAACTTGAACAATGTATGCAGGAAATATGGGATTATGTAAAGCAACCAAACCTAAGAATTATTGGCACTACAGGGAGAGAGGAAGATAAAAAGTAAGCAATCCAAAAAATTTACTTGAGGGAATAATTTTTAAAAATTTTCCTAACTTTGCTAGAGAGGTAGACACCCAGATACAAGAAATTCAGATAACGCCTATTAGATACTATACAAAACAAACATCACCAAAGCATATAGTCAGTCAACTGTCTAAGGTCAAAACTAAATTTTAAAAAATCTTAAAAGCAGCTAGAGAAAAAGATCAGACTACATAAAAGGGAACCCCATCAGGCTAACAGCACACTTCTCAGCAGAAACCCTGCAAGCCAGAAGACCTTTTGGGGGGACCTATTTTCCACATCCTCAAAGAACTTCAACAATGAATTTCATACCCTGCCAAACTAAGCTTCATAAGTGAAGGAGAAATAAAATCTTTTTCAGACAGACAATCACTAAAGGAATTCATTACCACTAAACCAGTCTTACAAGAGATCATTAAAGGAGTTCTAAACATGGAGATGAAAGAACAATGTCCACTACCACAAAACCACAGCTAAGTGCATAGCCCACAAACACTTTAAAGCAACTACACAATAGGAAACACAAAATAAACAGCTAACAAGTTTATGACAGAATCAAAACCTTACATATCAATATTAACCGTTAATGTAAATGGTCTTAACACCCTACTTAAAAGGCACAAAGTGAAAAATTGGATAAGAAAACAAGACCCATCCATCTGCTGTCTTCAAGAGACCAAGCTCACATTTTTTTCATCTGCACATGGTACATACTTTAAGACTGACCACATGCTTTGCTGTAAAACAAGTCTCAGAAAATTCAAAATATATTCATACCTACTATATTTTGAAACCACAGTGGAATAAAAATACATATCAATAGGATCTCTTAAAACTATAATAACATGGAAATCACACAACTTGCTCGTTTGAGTAAACAACAAAATTAAGGCAGAAAATTTTTTAAAAACTTAGAAATAAAGACAGAGAAAGACCTACAGAAATCTCTGGGACACAGCTAATGCAGTGTTAAGAGGAAAGTTTATAGCACTGAATGCCTATTTCAAGAAGTGAGAAAGACCTAAAATTAGCAATCTAATGGAGGAATGAGAAACACAAGAACAAACTAATCACTAAGCTAGCAGAGTATAAGAATCAACCAAAATCAGAGCAGAACTGAATGAGATTGAGACTCCAAAAGACATAAAAAGGAGCAATGAAGCCAAAAGCTTGTTGTTTAAAAGAATCAACAAAATTGATAGATCACTAAGTAAATTAAGAAAGAAAAAAGACAGAAGATCCAAATAAGCACAATTAGAAATGACAAAGGTTACACTGCAACCAATCCCACAGAAACACAAAAGATCCTCAGAGATTATTATAAACACTTCTATGCACACAATCTAGAAAATCTAGAGAATATGGATACGTTTCTGGAAACACATGATCTCCCAAGACTGAGTCAGGAAGAAATCGAAACCCTAGACAGGCCAAAATCAAGTTCAGAATTTGAATCAGTAATAAAAAAATCTACTAACGAAAAAGAGTCCTGGACCAGATGACTTCACAGCCAAATTCTACCAGATGTACAAAAAGAGCTGGTACCTATTCTTCTGAAACTATTCCAAGAAGTAGAGGTGGAGGGCTTCCTCCCTAACTCATTCTACAAAGGCACAATCACTCTCAATTCAAAATCTGGCAAAGACATAACAAAACAAAACAAAAAAAAGGAAACTACAGGCTAATTCACAAAACACTAGCTAACCAAATCGAGAAACACATCAAAAAGTTAATTCACCATGATCAAGTAGACCTTATTCCTGGGATGCAGGCCCAGTTATTCCACACAAATCAATAAATGTGATTCACCACCTAAACAGAATTAAAAGCAAAAGCTAAAAGCTGTATGATTATGTCAATGGATGCAGAAAAAGCTTTTCATAAAATCCAACATCCCTTCATATGTTCCTCCTTTAACAGCCTGGGCCTAAAAATAGTAAGAGCCATCTATGTCAAATCCACAGCCAACAAGAAAAAGCTGGACTCATTCCCCTTTGAACTAGAATAAGACAGGGATGACCACTCCCACCACTTCTACTAGAAGTACTATGTTGCGAGAGAAAGAAATAAAAGGCATCCAAATAAGAAAAGAACTCAAATTATCATTCTTCACTGATATGATTCTATACCTAGAAAACCCTAAAGTTTTCACCAAAAGATTCCTGGATCTGATAAACAATTTCAATAAAGTTTCAGGATACAAAATCAACATACAATGATCAGTTGCATTTCTACACACCAATAATATTCAAGATGAGAATCAAATCAAGAATACAATCACACCAACAATAGCGACACACATCCCCTTGGCATACATCTAACCAAGGAGGTGAAAGATCTCTACAAGGAGAATTATAAAACACTGCTGAAATAAATCATAGGCAATACAAGCAAATAGAAAAATATCCACTGCTCATGGATCAAAAGAATCAATATGTTTTAAATGGTCAAACGGCCCAAAGCAATTTACAGAGTCAACACTATTCCTATCAACCTACCAACATTATTTTTAACAGAATCGGGGGAAAAAAAGGATTCTAAAATTCATGTGGAACTCAAAAGGAGCCTGAATAGCCAAAAGAACTCTAAGAAAAAGGAACAAAGCCAGTGGTATTACACTACCTGACTTCAAACTATACTGCAAGACTATAGTAACCAAAACAGCATGGTACTGATACAAAAACAAACACATATATCAACGGAACAGGACAGAGAACCCGTGAATAAAGCTATACACCTGCAATCATCTGGTCATTGATAAAGTCAACAATAACAAGCAATGGGGAAAGGACTTTTATATGTACTGGGAAACCACAAAATTTGCATGGCTTGCCTTTTTGTCATATTCAGTTTATCACAATTATGGTGGCCTGAAACAGACTGCAGGGAAGAATATTGCCAAGGTGGAATATGAGTCATGTTTAATTATGAATCAACCATTCCAGATTTATAAAGAATGTTACTGGATATGGAAATGAAGACTGGCTCCGTGGTTTGAATGTATCCTCTCCAAAATTTAGGTTTTGAAACTTAATGGCCAATGATAGTATTAAGAAATGGTGCCTTTAAGAGGTGATTAAGCAATGAAAACTCCTCCCTGGTGAATGGAATTAAGACCCTTATAAATAAGGCTTCATGCAGCCGGCTTTCTTCCCCTTCTGCCTCGCACCATGTGCAAATACGTGGAGTATACAGTGTTCCAAAAGCCATCTTGGATCTTGGAAACAGAGATCAGACCCTCATGAGACAATGATCCTGCTAGTGCCTTTATCTTGGACTTCCTATCTTCCAGAACTGTGAAAAATAAATTGTTGTTCTTTACAAATTACCCAGTTGGTGATATTTTGTTATAGCAGCACAAAATGGACCACGACAAATGAGTTTCAAATTCTTTACTAGAAGCATGTTTTAAATATGAAACAAACTTGTTTGTGGCAAAATTTTGAGTAACCAGTGAAGCATAAGATAAAATAACCTACTTTAAACTAATAGCAGAAAGACATCCTAACCATGTGACATAGAGGCTGTGAAACATTAATAATAGTGTCACCATAATGAATATTTCTTTGCAGGTTTCCAACTATTACTATCAACATAAAAGCTAAGGATGGAGAATATTTAAAGACAAAAATGTAAATGCTATCAATTTTATGTAAATGCACCACTGACAAATCACAGAAGCTAAAATTAGTGAGGAGAGGCAAAGCAAAGATAGAGGCACTGAAAACCTTATTTTAAAAGGTGAAGAGGGCACGGTGGCTCACGCCTGTAATCCCAGCATTTTGGGAGGCCACGGTGGGCAGATCACTTGAGGCCAGGAGTTCGACACCAGCCTATCCAATAGAGTGAAATCACATCACTACTAAAAATATATAAAAAAAAATGTAGCTGAGTGTTGTGCACGTTGGCAATCCCAGCTACCCAGGAGGTTGAGACATGAGAATTCCTTGAACCTAGAAGGTGGAGGTTGCAGTGAGCTGAGATTGCCCGCTGCACTACAGCCTGGGTGACAGAGCAAGACTGTCTCAAAATAAAATAAAAGGTGGAGAGCAAAAATATTCAGTGTAAAGCTCAGGCTATAAGAAAATGGTTTAAATAAATCATAAAAGAATTAAAGTATAAAGATGGTGCTATAATTATATCATTAATTAAGGACCGGTGTCTATGAGATGAATTACTACAAATTATAACAAAAATAAAATTTTGAACATTTAAAAATCACATAAGCATATTATTAAAAAAATACAGAAACACTGTTACATACATATTTTTGCTTGTATTATATAGGTTAATGGTAGGAAAGTTTAGGTTTTTTTTTTTTTTTTTAATTTTTTTATTTTATTTTATTATACTTTAGGGTTTTAGGGTACATGTGCACAATGTGCAGGTTTGTTACATATGTATCCATGTGCCATGTTGATTTCCTGCACCCATTAACTCGTCATTTAGCATTAGGTGTATCTCCTAATGCTGTCCCTCCCCCCTCCCCCCACCCCACAACAGTCCCCGGAGTGTGATGTTCCCCTTCCTGTGTCCATGAGTTCTCATTGTTCAATTCCCACCTATGAGTGAGAACATGCGGTGTTTGGTTTTTTGTCCTTGCGATAGTTTACTGAGAATGATGTTTTCCAGTTTCATCCATGTCCCTACAAAGGACACGAACTCATCATTTTTTGGTGTATATGTGCCACATTTTTTAATCAGTTATCTTTTGGACATTTGGTTGTTTCAATTTTTGTGTGAATACTGTAATAAACATGGGTGATGTGTTTTATAGCAGATGTTTATTCCTTTGGGTATATACCCGTAATGGGATGCTGGTCAATGGTTTTCTATTCTCACTGACTTCCACAATGGTTGAACTAGTTTACAGTCCCACCAACAGTGTAAAAGTGTTCCTATTTCTCCACATCCTCTCCAGCACCTATTGTTTCCTGATTTTTTAATGATGGCCATTCTAACTGGTGTGAGATGGTATCTCACTGTGGTTTTGATTTGCATTTCTCTGATGGCCAGTGATGATGAGCATTTCTTCATGTGTTTTTTGGCTGCATAAATGTCTTCTTTTGAGAAGTGTCTGTTCATGTCCTCTGCCCACTTTTTGATGGGGTTGTTTGTTTTTTTCTTGTAAATTTGTTGGAGTTCATTGTAGATTCTGGATATTAGCCCTTTGTCAGATGAGTAGGTTGCAAAAATTTTCTCCCATTTTGTAGGTTGCCTGTTCACTCTGATGATAGTTTCTTTTGCTGTGCAGAAGCTCTTTAGTCTAATGAGATCCCATTTGTCGATTTTGGCTTTTGTTGCCATTGCTTTTGGTGTTTTAGACATGAAGTCCTTGCCCACGCCTATGTCCTGAATGGTATTGCCTAGGTTTTCTTGTAGGATTTTAATGGTTTTAGGTCTAACATATAAGTCTTTAATCCATCTTGAATTAATTTTTGTATAAGGTGTAAGGAAGGGATCCAGTTTCAGCTTTCTACATATGGCTAGCCAGTTTTCCCAGCACCATTTATTAAATAGGGAATCCTTTCCCCATTTCTTGTTTTTGTCAGGTTTGTCAAAGATCAGATAGTTGTAGCTATGCGGCGTCATTTCTGAGGGCTCTGTTCTGTTCCATTGATCTATGTCTCTGTTGTGGTACCAGTACCATGCTGTTTTGGTTACTGTAGCCTTGTAGTATAGTTTGAAGTCAGGTAGCGTGATGCCTCCAGCTTTGTTCTTTTGGCTTAGGATTGACTTGGCGATGCGGGCTCTTTTTTGGTTCCATATGAACTTGAAAGTAGTTTTTTCCAATTCTGTGAAGAAAGTCATTGGTAGCTTGATGGGGATGGCATTGAATCTATAAATTACCTTGGGCAGTATGGCCATTTTTATAATATTGGTTCTTCCTACCCGTGAGCATGGAATGTTCTTCCATTTGTTTGTATCCTCTTTTATTTCATTGAGCAGTGGTTTGTAGTTCTCCTTGAAGAGGTCCTTCACATTTCATTGAGCAGTGGTTTGTAGTTCTCCTTGAAGAGGTCCTTCACATCCCTTGTAAGTTGGATTCCTAGGTATTTTATTCTCTTTGAAGCAATTGTGAATGGGAGTTCACTCATGATTTGGCTCTCTGTTTGTCTGTTATTGGTGTACAAGAATGCTTGTGATTTTTGTACATTAATTTTGTATCCTGAGACTTTGCTGAAGTTGCTAATCAGCTTAAGGAGATTTTGGGCTGAGACAATGGGGTTTTCTAGATATACAATCATGTCATCTGCAAACAGGGACAATTTGACTTCCTCTTTTCCTAGTTGAATACCCTTTATTTCCTTCTCCTGCCTGATTGCTCTGGCCAGAACTTCCAGCACTATGTTGAATAGGAGCGGTGAGAGAGGGCATCCCTGTCTTGTGCCAGTTTTCAGAGGGAATGCTTCCAGTTTTTGCCCATTCAGTATGATATTGGCTGTGGGTTTGTCATAGATAGCTTTTATTATCTTGAGATACGTCCCATCAATACCTAATTTATTGAGAGTTTTTAGCATGAAGGGTTGTTGAATTTTGTCAAAGGCCTTTTCTGCATCTATTGAGATAATCATGTGGTTTTTGTCTTTGGTTCTGTTTATATGCTGGATTACATTTATTGATTTGCGTATGTTGAACCAGCCTTGCATCCCAGGGATGAAGCCCACTTGATCATGGTGGATAAGCTTTTTGATGTGCTGCTGGATTCGGTTTGCCAGTATTTTATTGAGGATTTTTGCATCAATGTTCATCAAGGATATTGGTCTGAAATTCTCTTTTTTGGTTATGTCTCTGCCAGGTTTTGGTATCAGGATGATGCTGGCTTCATAAAATGTGTTAGGGAGGATTCCCTCTTTTTCTGTCGATTGGAATAGTTTCAGAAGGAATGGTACCAGTTCCTCCTTGTACCTCTGGTAGAATTCAGCTGTGAATCCGTCAGGTCCTGGACTCTTTTTGGTTGGTAAGCTATTGATTATTGCCACAATTTCAGAACCTGTTATTGGTCTATTCAGAGATTCAACTTCTTCCTGGTTTAGTCTTGGGAGGGTGTATTTGTCAAGGAATTTATCCATTTATTCTAGATTTTCTAGTTTATTTGCATAGAGGTGTTTGTAGTATTCTCTGATGGTAGATTGTATTTCTGTGGGATCGGTGGTGATATCCCCTTTTTCGTTTTTTATTGCATCTATTTGATTCTTCTCTCTTTTCTTCTTTATTAGTCTTGCTAGCGGTCCATCAATTTTGTTGATCTTTTCAAAAAACCAGCTCCTGGATTCATTAATTTTTTGAAGGGTTTTTTGTGTCTCTATTTCCTTCAGTTCTGCTCTGATTTTAGTTATTTCTAGCCTTCTGCTAGCTTTTGAATGTGTTTGCTCTTGCTTTTCTAGTTCTTTTAATTGTGATGTTAGGGTGTCAATTTTGGATCTTTCCTGCTTTCTCTTGTGGGCATTTAGTGCTATAAATTTCCCTCTACACACTGCTTTGAATGTGTCCCAGAGATTCTGGTATGTTGTATCTTTGTTCTCGTTGGTTTCAAAGAACATCTTTATTTCTGCCTTCATTTCATTATGTACCCAATAGTCATTCAGGAGCAGGTTGTTCAGTTTCCATGTAGTTGAGCGGTTTTGAGTGAATTTCTTAATCCTGAGTTCTAGTTTGATTGCACTGTGGTCTGAGAGACAGTTTGTTATAATTTCTGTTCTTTTATATTTGCTGAGGAGAGCTTTACTTCCAACTATGTGGTCAATTTTGGAATAGGTGTGGTGTGGTGCTGAAAAAAATGTATATTCTGTTGACTTGGGGTGGAGAGTTCCGTAGATGTCTATTAGGTCCACTTTATGTAGAGCTGAGTTCAAAACCTGGATATCCTTGTTAACTTTCTGTCTCGTTGATCTGTCTAATGTTGACAGTGGGGTGTTAAAATCTCCCATTATTATTGTGTGGGAGTTTAAGTCCCTTTGTAGGTCACTGAGGACTTGCTTTATGAATCTGGGTGCTCCTGTGTTGGGTGCATATATATTTAGGATAGTTAGCTCTTCTTGTTGAATTGATCCCTTTACCATTATGTAATGGCCTTCTTTGTCTCTTTTGATCTTTGTTGGTTTAAAGTCTATTTTGTCAGAGACTAGGATTGCAACCCCTGCCTTTTTTTGTTTTCCATTTGCTTGATAGATCTTCCTCCATCCCTTTATTTTGAGTCTATGTGTGTCTCTGCACGTGAGATGGGTTTCCTGAATACAGCACACTGATGGGTCCTGACTCCTTATCCAGTTTGCCAGTCTGTGTCTTTTGATTGGAGCATTTAGCCCATTTACATTTAACGTTAATATTGTTATGTGTGAATCTGATCCTGTCATTATGATGTTAGTTGGTTATTTTGCTCGTTAGTTGCTATTGTTTCTTCCTAGCCTCGATGGTCTTTACAATTTGGCATGTTTTTGCAGTGGCTGGTACCGGTTGTTCCTTTCCATGTTTAGTGCTTCCTTCAGGAGCTCTTTTAGGGCAGGCCTGGTGGTGACAAAATCACTCAGCGTTTGCTTGTCTGTAAAGTATTTTATTTCTCCTTCACTTATGAAGCTTAGTTTGGCGGGATAGCAAATTCTGGGTTGAAAATTCTTTTCTTTAAGAATGTTGAATATGGGCCCCCACTCTCTTCTGGCTTGTAGAGTTTCTGCTGAGAGATCAGCTGTTAGTCTGATGGGCTTCCCTTTGTGGGTAACCCGACCTTTCTCTCTGGCTGCCCTTAACATTTTTTCCTTCATTTCAACTTTGGTGAATCTGACAATTATGTGTCTTGGAGTTGCCCTTCTCGAGGAGTATCTTTGTGGCGTTCTCTGTATTTCCTGAATCTGAATGCTGGCCTGCCTTGCTAGATTGGGGAAGTTCTCCTGGATAATATCTTGCAGAGTGTTTTCCAACTTGGTTCCATTCTCCCCATCATTTTCAGGTACACCAATCAGACGTAGGTTTTTTTTTTTTTTTTTTTTTTTTATTTCTTGGAGGCTTTGTTCATTTCTTTTTATTGTTTTTTCTCTAGACTTCCCTTCTCTCTTCATTTCATTCATTTCATCTTCCATCAGCGATACCCTTTCTTCCAGTTGATCGCATCTGCTACTGAGGCTTCTGCAATCTTCGCGTAGTTCTCGAAACTTGGCTTTCAGCTCCATCAGCTCCTTCAAGCCCTTCTCTCCATTGGTTATTCAAGTTATCCATTCTTCTAATATTTTTTCAAAGTTTTTAACTTCTTTGCTATTGTTTTGAATTTCCTCTCTTAGCTCAGAGTAGTTTGATCGTCTGAAGCCTTCTTCTCTCAACTCATCAAAGTCATCCTCCATCCAGCTTTGTTCCGTTGCTGGTGAGGAACTGCGTTCCTTTGGAGGAGGAGAGGTGCTCTGTTTTTTAGAGTTTCCAGTTTTTTTGTTCTGTTTTTTCCCCATCTTTGTGGTTTTATCTACTTTTGGTCTTTGATGATGCAGATGTACAGATGGGTTTTTGGTGTGGATGTCCTTTCTGTTTGTTAGTTTTCCTTCTACCAGACAGGACCCTCAGCTGCAGGTCTGTTGGAGTTTACTAGAGGTCCACTCCAGACCCTGTTTGGCTGGGTGTCAGCAGCGGTGGCTGCAGAACAGCGGATTTTCGTGAGACTACAAATTCAGCTGTCTGATAGTTCGTCTGAAAGTTTTGTCTCAGAGGAGTACCCGGTTGAATGAGGTGTCAGTCTGTCCCTACTGGGGGGGTGCCTCCCAGTTAGGCTGCTCAGGGGTGAGGGACCCACTTTAGGAGGCAGTCTGTCCGTTCTCAGATCTCCAGCTGCGTGCTGGGAGAACCACTACTCTCTTCAAAGCTGTCAGTCAGACAGGGACCTTTAAGTCTGTGGAGGTTCTTGCTGAGTTTTTGTTTGTCTGTGCCCTGCCCCCAGAGGTGGAGCCTATAGAGGCAGGCAGGCCTCCTTGAGCTGTGGTGGGCTCCACCCAGTTCGAGCTTCCTGGCTGCTTTGTTTACCTAAGCAAGCCTGGGCAATGGCGGGCGCCCCTCCCCCAGCCTCGCTGCCGCCTTGCAGCTTGATCTCAGACTGCTGTGCTAGCAATCAGCGAGACTCCGTGGGCACAGGACCCTCCGAGCCAGGTGCGGGACACAATCTCCTAGTGTGCCGTTTTCCAGGCCCGTTGGAAAAGCGCAGTATTGGGGTGGGACTGACCCTATATTCCAGGTGCCGTCTGTTTCCCCTTTCTTTGACTAGGAAAGGGAACTCCCTGACCCCTTGCGCTTCCCGAGTGAGGTAATGCCTCACCCTGCTTCGGCTCGCGCACAGTGCGCTTCACCAACTGTCCTGCACCCACTGTTAGGCACTCCCTAGTGAGATGAAACCGGTACCTCAAGCAGAAATGCAGAAATCATCCGTCTTCTGTGTCGCTGGGGCTGGCAGCTCTGGAAAGTTTAGGTTTATTGCTTCTTATTTATTTACCCTATGCTTTTTGATATTTTACCATATTTATGAATAACTTTAATAGATGTTTTAAATAAATTGAGGTGAAGAAGTGGTATTCTGGTACATAACCTTTTATTAAATAAAGGTTGTAAGTATAGGAGATGGGCAGTAAGTAAGTGTTAAGGAGGAAAAAAGGGAGCCAGAGGGGAAGGAAACAAGCCCTGTTGGGAACTCAGTAACGAGGGAAGGAGTGCAGAAAGATAACCAGAAGGGTGAACAAAATTCCTGAGAAGACATAAAAGAAAAGAGCCTAACCACCAAGGCAAGATCCAATCTCTGATAAAAGAAGAAACATTTACTCTATTACGAATGAGAGAAGAATAAAAGACAAAGGCTATTAAAAATATGTTATTAAATAAATTTCATGATGATGAAAAAACCATTCTGACAACTTCTTTTTTTTATGAAGCACATTTATCAGTTAATTTTATTATATTCTCACGAGTCCATTACATAACTATTATTATAATGAACATTTTACAGATGAGGAAACCGAGACTTAGAAACACTTTCTTTTAAATTTAATTTAATTTTGAGATAAGGTCTTCCACTGTCACCCAGGCTGGAGTACAGTGAGTACAGTGAGTCATCATGGCTCACTGCAGCCTTGATATCCTGGGCTCAAGTGATTCTCTCATCTCAGCTTCCTGGGTAGCTGGGACTACAGACGCGTGCCACCATCATTCTTTTTAACTATTTATTGTTTTTTTCTGCCAACCCAGGTGCTACTGATGGTACGTCAGTTAACCAGATGTTATAATTTAATTGCTGATTATGTTGTTCTTTAATAATTTCTTTGGTTCTTCCATAAAAGCCAGAGTTCCTGTATGTGTCTCAGTTGTTTTGCATTCTGACAACTTCTAATGTAACTTTCAGGAAGCCAGGCCGTATGTACACTGTCAAGACGTCGTGTCCAGTGGACGAATATTAAATAATTGTTGTTTAAATTAAAACAGCAAGCCTATTAGAGATCTGCAGTATAAAGTTTGCCACACAATCCTAGGCTCAGTGTTTCACCAGCTTGAAATAAAAACCAGAATTATGGAAAACTGCTAACATTAAGATTGGTTACCAAGAACAATCCTATGTTACTTCTAAGCCAAAGGTACTGATGTTACTCTTTTCATTTTTCTTTTCTGTTTCCTCTTGAATGCACTATATAGTTTAATTCATTTCTGACTGACAGAAAGAAATTTCAATAAATTATGATTGCTACTTTATGAATTTTCAGAACATCTGAGTAATGTAAAATGATATATTTCAACCGGGAAAATGTTTCAGGTACTGTGGAGACATTTTCAATAGTTTAGAGGGTTGATGAAAAATGATATTTCAAAGACATTTCAGCATGAAATATCCTTCAGAAAATGACTGCTCAAGTGAAAATTTCTCTCTATATAACTAAGATAACTTTCTTTTGGGGTCATCTAGAGAAAAAGATAATCTGGAAAAGACTTGTATGCGATGTAAATATTAACTATGCTTTTTTTCAAAAGGAGTTTTTAATCCCAGTAGAAGTCATAGAAAAGAAAAATGGTTTTACTTTTCTCTTTATGGTAATGTGGGCTAACTACAATTATTTATTTCCATTATTGTTCAAAAGGGAAACAGAGGAGACAGAGTGAACCTGGATATTTCTGCCTTATGTTACTGTGTCAGTCTTGCCAGCACATATGATAACGGAGTATCTTGTGTGACCACATTAAAGGAAAAAGTTAAGATCAGACCCAGTACTGCGTTGTTTATTCTGAGTGAAGTGGATCCTGGGCAGTTGTTATACACACTTTCCTGACTGAGAGTTGCATATCATAACTGAGAAAGAGCATAGGAGCAGTAGCAGTGGAAGATTGTGACGTCTGGCTATTATGAATCAGTTTTTGAACGTATTAGGAGTCAATTGTAATGACACTATTTACTAAAAACTTTTCAAAGTTTAGTTTGTATATATACAAAACTATATTGTATTGATTACAGAGAACCAATCTTCAACTTAACACATGACAATAAAAATGTGCATTCTAGGTGGGGCGCGGTGGATCGCGCCTGTAATCCCAGCACTTTGGGAGGCCAAGGCGGGTGGATCACGAGGTCAGGAGATCAAGACCACCCTGACTAACATGGTGAAACCCCGTCTCTACTAAAAGTACAAAAAATTAGCCGGGCGTGGTGGCGGGTGCCTGTAGTCCCAGCTACTCGGGAGGCAGAGGCAGGAGAATGGCGTGAATCCGGGAGGCGGAGCTTGCAGTGAGCCGAGATCGTGCCACTGCACTCCAGCCTGGGCGATGGAGCGAGACTCCGTCTCAAAAAAAATAAATAAATAAAAACTAAAAAAATTTTTTAAAAAAAGTGCATTCTAGCTTCCAGAATAATTTCTCATTGAATACGTAGTTCTCAAAACAAAAATGTAATACTTCTAGGCTCTTCAAAGCCCCACTGGAAATTATTGCATTATGTTTACTTGTGTTTTAATTTCCAATTTATATGAAGTTATGAGACTAGAATTTCTATCTCTTTTAAGAAATTTTTAAAAATAAGATCGCTTACAATCAACAAAAAGTAAAGAAGTATGATTACTATCATTTAGCCATTTGTCTATTGAATTATTCCAAAGTTTAACAAATCAACTAACAAACAAGCAATATATGTGTCAAAGAAATTGCTTTTGATATGCAAACAGCAAATAATACATATGTATAGTAGCATTAAGTTTGCTGGCCCCCTGCTGTAAGCCCTTATGTTGCCTGGGGATAATTGTCTTTTCCAATATGAGTTGCAAGAAATCTGCTTGAATGTGCTCTGCTGGGCTTCTAGAATATTGTGTGTGCTCATAATGTAGACAATTCTTGGGAAACAGATGAATTCACTGTGTTATAGTTACCAAGTTTTCACCTTATAAATTTGCTAAGAGCAAAGAGTTGTCGATTTCTCTAAGGGTGGAAGGTCGCAAATAAAACAAGAAAATATGTGTTGTCACTTTAATGTTTTTCAAATTATTGATGAAAATCTATCATACTGATTGTTTTAGTTCTAAAGCAATACCACTGTTTAATAAAAGAGAATGGCTCATTATATCTCATTTGATGTATCCTCAAGAGATTAAATAATTTAGGCAAAATAATAATATAAAGGCTGAATATTTTCTTAAATTAAAAACTAAGCAGGAGGCCAAGGTGGGAGGATCACGAGGTCAGGAGATCGAGACCATCCCGGCTAACACAGTGAAACCCCTTCTCTACTAAAAACACAAAAAAATTAGCCAGGCATGGTGGCGGGCACCTGTAGTCCCAGCTACTCGGGAGGCTGAAGCAAGAGAATGGCACGAACCCGGGAGGCGGAGCTTGCATTGAGCCGAGATCGCGCCACTGCACTCCATCCTGGGCGACGGAGCGAGAGTCCCTCTCAGAAAAACAAACAAACAAACAAACAAACAAACAAAAAACTAAGCAATGAAATTCCCAGACTCTTAAAGTATGTCTAGCAATGGTTCATTAAGGGTTAGAGAAGATTTAAAAAGAAGCAGTGTTAAAAATTTGGGGGATGGGCCGGGCACAGTGGCTCACACCTGTAATCAGCACTTTGGGAGGCTGAGGCTGGCGGGGCGGATCACCAGAGGTCAGGAGTTCAAGACAAGCCTGACCAACATACAATGAAACCCCTCTCTACTAAAAATACAAAAAATTTAGCCAAGGGTGGTAGCGGGTGCCTTTAATCCCAGCTTCTAGGGAGGCTGAGGCAGGAGAATTGCTTGAACTTGGGAGGCGGAGGTTGCAGTGAGCTGAGATCCCACCATGGCACTCCAGCCTGGGCAGCAGAGTGAGACTTCATCTCAAAACAAAATAAATAAATAAAATAAAATAAAATAAAAATAAATAAATAAAAATAAAAATAAATTAGAGGGATGAAGAAAAATACTTGAAGTGCTTCCATGACAAACTGAATGAAATAAGTATATCATGAGATATAAAATTGGTAGGAATGTGTCAAACTGCCATTTTGAGAAATTATTTCATTTTATTTATGTGTATAAATTAAATATACTAAGTTAAATTAAAAAGAATTCTAGACCAGAAGTTAAAAAATAATTCTAACATTTTGGCATATAGAATATAAATCATAGGGCTTCCTCTTCAACTTTTGTGTACTTGAAAAATATCTCATGAGAGCAAGAAAGCTGACCAAGTACTTAGAAAATGAAAACACTGGATCAAAGAATATTATCTGAAATGAGAGAAACTGAGTTGCTTGCCAAAAATAAATTAATAAAGAGATTATGTGTGTCATCTTTTACAGGCAATTGAGAGTCAGAGAGAGAGAGAGAGAGAGAGAGAACAACTACAGAATGTGAAATTCTAAGAAAGAAAAAACTCAACACTCTTCCAGCCCTTCTCCCCATCTGTCTCTGAAGGAACATAAGAGCCTAAACTGATGCCATCTACTAGTTGAATAGATATTGGTGCAGGGGGAGGTCAAAGGTGGTTATCAGTGGCAGAAGAGAGGGACTGCTTATTCTGGAGCTCTTTGGCCAGAACTTTCGATACTTTGCTGGATATTAGAATCAACTAGGGAGCTATAAGAAGTACCGATGTCTAGGTTCCATGTCTAGAAATTCTGATTTCATCGCCTTTCTGGGTATGATCTGAGCATTGGATATTTTAAAGAATAACTGGGCTATTTTAACATGCAAACAAATTAGAGAACCACTGCTTAAGGCAGAAGGTTTACTTTCCTAACTCCTGCAGCAGCGTCTAGTAGAGAACCTTGCAAATCCTTTTGGGAAAGAGTTTTATCAGTCACCTTCATGCTGATGCCTCTAGCATGACTCACCAATTCTATGAACACTAAGATAAAGAGCTGCCCTGGAAGACTAGATTTTTAGTTTTTGTTTCTGAAGACGGTAGGAAAAATTGGCATATCAAAATTAGTGATAACCCTCAAGAGAAGAAATGATGGTATTTTCACCACCTTATGGCCTGGATCTTATCAACATGCTTTACCAAAATGATCACAGGAAGACAAAAGATAAACAAAGAGAAACGCACACATCAGAAAAGCAGAAACATAACAGATGAAAATCAAGATAAATATCTAGGACAAAGGGATGCCTTTTTAATTAGAACCGAAGGAAAAGTCTGAATAAAACTTAGAATATTCAGGGATATGCATAGATGTGTAAAATGTATAGATATGTTTAGGTATGTAAAGCACACACACACACACATAAAAGACTTTACAGAATTTTTCACTGTTTTAAATAAAATTTCCATAGATGAACTGAAAAGAAGGTTGACATTGCTGAGAGCACAATTAGTGGTGGTCTGGAATATCAAGTGCTGAATAAATTGCATAGTTCAAATTAAGAGAGAGAAGGGGAAGGAGGAGAGGGAGAGACAGAGAGGGAACATGAAACATAGTGATACATCATGAAGGAAAAACTATGAAACAAATCTGAAAAGAGAATCAGACCAAGATGAACATAAAGAGAATTTCCAAAGGGTCGTTCTCAAAGAGTTCTCCAAAAGGGAAAAAATAAAATTGGAGAGAACAGGTCAAATGCTGTTAACCTGCTTCTTTTAGTTTTGCTCGAGTCTATAATAATATATTATTTTAACTCTTTGGGATTGGAAAACCCTTAGCCAAGTCCCAATATGCGACATACTCACGGAGATGATCCTCCCATGTGCTCCCTGAATGGAGGCTAGAACTACTGTTATGGACAGAATGTTGTTTCCCCCAAATTTATATGTTCAAGTCTCAACTCACGATGTCACTATATTTGGAGGTAGAGCCTTTAAGCAGGTAATTATGGTTAAATGAGATAAGGCTAAGGCCCAAATCTGATAGGACCGGTGTCCTTCTAAGAAGAGCAAGAGGGCCGCATGCACAGAGGAAAGATCATGAGGATACAGACAGAGGAGGCCATCTCCAAGGCAGGAAAAGAGGCCTTACCAGAAACCAATCTTGAAAGCACCTTGATCTTGGACTTCTAGCCTCCAAAACTGTGAGAAAATTTCTATTGTTTGAACCACCCAGTCTCTGGCACTTTGTATGGCAGCCTGAGCTGACTAATAGAACCACCAACCTACTGCCCTCTAGAACAGAAGCCTGCAAACTTGTCTGCAAAGAGCTAGATGGTAACTATTTTCAGCTTTGTATGCCATAAGATAACGTGTCAACTAGTCAACTCTGCTATAGTCTTGTGAAAATAGCCACAGACAATATGTAAATAAATGACTGTAGCTATGCTCTAATAAAACTTTAATTGCAAAACATTTCTACACTGCTGGTGGGAGTGTAAAGTAGTACAACCACTGTGGAAAACAGTGTGGAGATTCCTTAAAGAACTAAAAGTAGAACTACCATTTGATCCAGCAATCCCACTACTGGGTATCTACCCAGAGGAAAAGAAGTTATTACATAAAAAAGGTACTTGCACATGCATGTTTATAGCAGCGCAATTCACAATTGCAAAATATGGAACCAGCCCAAATGCCCATCAATTGCAAAAATATGGAACCAGCAAAAATATGGAACCAATTGCAAAAATATGGAACCAGCCCAAATGCCCATCAATAAATGAGTGGATAAAGAAACTGTGGTATATATACCATAGTATACACACAGAGGAAAAGTCGTGTGTGTGTGTGTGTGTGTGTGTGTGTGTGTATGATTATGAGATGGAATGCTGCTCAGCCATAAAAAGGAATGAATTAAGGACATTTACTGCAACCTGGATGGGATTGGAGACAATTATTCTAAATGAAGTAACTCAGAAATGGAAAACCAAACATCATATCTTCTCACTCATAATTTGGAGCTAAGCTATAAGGATGCAAAGGCATAAAAATGATACAATGAACTTTGGGGACTCAGGGGAAAAGGTGGGAAATCTCACAAATTACCACTAAAAGAACTTACTCATGTAACCAAATACCACCTGTTCCTCTAAAATCTATAGAAAAAAAAAAAAAACAACTTTAATTACAAAATGGGCAGTAGGCTAGGGCTGTAGTTTGCTAACCCCTATTCAAAAGCCATCACTTTGGCTGGGTGCAGTGTCTCATGCCTGTAATTCCAGCACTTTGGGAGGCCAAGACAGGCAGATTTCTTGAGGTCAGGAATTTGAGACCAGCCTGGCCAACATAGTGAAACCTTGTCCCTACTAAAAATAAAAATAATTAGCTGGGTTTGGTGGCGCACACCTGTAATCCCAGCTCCTCAGGAGGCTGAGGCAGGAGAATCACTCGAACTGGGAAGGCTGAGGTTGCAGTGAGCCACGATTGACCCACTGCACTCCAGCTTCGGTGACAGAGAGAGACTGTCTCAAAAACAAACAAACAAAAAACCATCTCTTGGTAATAATGCCTTGAATCAATAAATCTCAAGAATTTGCTTCCAGCAGATACCTGGAATCCTATTCTTAATATTATCAAGAGAACATGAATATTCTCATACTAATAAATGTTGATAAATGCTAAATGAATGCGAACCTTTCATTGTGTCTCTCTTACGTCCTGATCTGGAATAGTTTTCTTTCATAACTGCTCTGTAACCTGACTTAAGCCGCCAGTTATTCTTCTACAAAATATCCAAACAGTGGCTTCTAATCCACACACACAATTTCTGTCGCTCTTAAGAACCACCCTTGACCAACTATGTCTAAAACAAGTGGAATTTTGCCGATTCTCTGCTTCTAAAGCCCTTACACATGTTCTTCTCATTTTCCCAAGTTGGAATACTCCTTCAGAGCCTTCTCCTGTCTGGAATTCTCAAATAAAGGCTTTAGAAGGCTTATGCTGTCCTTTCTCCAGTGATAGGAATTTCCACAGATATTCCTGAAGGAATATTAGTCCCAAACATCTCAGAGACACTCTAGATTGATTTATTGTCTTGTAAAGACTTTCTTGTCACAAACGCCCAGTTCCTGGTGTCAAAAGCCTAACCACCCTTTATTGCTGTTAAATCCCCATGCCTATAACCTGGGCTAGGGCAGATTGGCAAAGGAAGAATCAGAAGAATCTGGGATTGAATGACATTCACTTTTTTATCTCTGTAGGTTAATTGTATCTATTATATGTACTGTATTAGTCAAGGTTCTCCAGAGGGACAGAACTGATAGGATATATGTATGTATGAAAGGAAGTTTATTAGGGAGAATTTGCTCACATGATCATAAGGCAAAGTCCCACAACTGGTCTGCAAGCTTAGGAAGAGAGAAGCCAGTAGTGGGTCTGTCCTAGTCCAAAAGCCTCAAAACCAGGGGAAGCCGACAATGCAGCCATCAGTCTGTTGCTGAAGGCCCGAAAGCCCCTCTGCAAGCCATTGGTGTAAGTCCCACAGTCCAAAGGCTAGGGAAGCAGGAGTCTGATGTCCAAGGGCAGGAGGAGCAGGAGGAAACATCCAGCATGGCAAAAAGAAGTAAGCCAAGAGGCCCAGCAAGCAAAGTGATTCTACCTTCTTCTGCCTACTTTATTGTTGTTGTGCTGGCAGCCGATTGGATGGTGCCCACCTGCATTGAGGGTGAGTCTTCCTCTCCCAATCCACGGATGCAAATGTCAGTCTCCTCTGGCAACACCTTCACAGACACACTCAGAAACGATACTTTACCAGCCATTTAGGCATCCTTCAATCCAGTCAAGTTGACACCTAATATTAACCATTGCACATACCTGATCTAGCATATTTCTTCAACATAAATCAGCCTGTAGTGTACCAGGCCTTCAATAAATATTTATTAAATGAATACATTGTAAGCACAGTTTCATGTTTGAAATGATGTAAGGTCTGTAGTCCAGGAAAGATCACTTTGCATCTTGAAATAACTCAAGCACACCTGCTGCTGGAAATAGAAATTCTTAGCACAGACAACATTTCTGTCGGCCATGTATTCTTCTAAGAGACAGGACACACACACACACACATATATATGTCTCAGAACAGAACATGTTACACTTCTGGATTTTTGCCATTTTTGATAAGTGAGAAATTATATCTTAGTGTTGTTTTAATTTGCATTTTGCAATTAAGACTGAAATTAATCATCTTCATAGTTTAAGGGCCATATACACACACACACACACATATATATATATATATAGAGAGAGAGAGAGAGAGACAGTCTGATATCTCTCTACAAATGTTTATGAATCAATGCTCTTATTATTGCAAAAAATGCTGCAATGAACCACCTTGTATATATTTCACATCATCCACAGGGAGGCAGGCATAGTTTCCAATTCCTTGCTTCCTCCATTTAATAGGATTAGATGCTCAAGCACTGCCCCCTGTTACTGTGCATTGCTTCCCAGTGGGCAGAATATAAATCACTGCCCTGATAACTTTGGTCTTAGCCATATTACTTCTTTGTCTGATGGAACATGGGTAGAAGTAACACTGTCCTAATGCCAAGCAGAAACTTGCAGAAGCCCTTGTTGTTCCCCTTTAGCTTCTGACTCCTGCCATAAAAACAGCATTTCCCAGGTAGCAGGTGCCACTTCAGCCCTGGTCTAGGAATAAGAAGGCATCAGACAGGGCCGGGCGCGGTGGCTCACGCTTGTAATCCCAGCACTTTGGGAGGCCGAGGCGGGCGGATCACGAGGTCAGGAGATCGAGACCACGGTGAAACCCCGTCTCTACCAAAAATACAAAAAATTAGCCGGGCGTGGTGGCGGGCGCCTGTAGTCCCAGCTACTCAGAGAGGCTGAGGCAGGAGAATGGCGTGAACCCGGGAGGCGGAGGTTGCAGTGAGCCGAGATCGCGCCACTGCACTCCAGCCTGGGCGACAGAGCAAGACTCCGTCTCAAAAAAAAAAAAAAAAAAAAAAAGAAGGCATCAGACAAATCAAAAGCTGGCCTGCAGCCCTCATGTAATAGAAGCAATAAATAAATGCGTTTGTTGTAAATCACTGAGATCTCCAGCCTGTTGATTGCTGCAACAAAACTGAGTCTCAGAGTTAGGCTATATTCGCAGAGCTGGGATGGTTGTGTCAAAGGGTAAATGCAATTTTTATTTTGATAGATATCGCCAAATGTTTTTCCATAGGAATAATACCACTTTGCCCTATGATAACATATCAGAGTGTCTGTCTCCCCAGAGCCTCTGTAACAGAACGTGTTAAACGTTTGGATTTTTGCCATTTTGATAAGTGAGAAATTATATCTTAGTGTTGTTTTAATTTGCATTTTTGCAATTGAGACTGAGATTAATCATCTTCATAGTTTAAGGGCCAAATATATATATATATATATTTTTAAAACTCTCTGTTAATAAATTTGCCCATTTTTCAGTTGGATTGGTAGTATTTTCTTCTCAGTACCTAGATGCTCTCTCTGTAGTAAGATTAGCTCTTTACAGTATGATTGGCAAGCATTTTTCCTATTTATACCTTGTCATATGATGTAGCTTACAGTTTTTTCCATTAAATTCAATGATGCTTTGTTTTACTTCAAACACCTAAATCTGTGTATCCTCCTGTGGGTGAAATTGAGCAGAAATCAGTGAGGTCTCTCCAAGGTATCACCAAGTGATGGAGGATAGCAAATGAGGTAAGTTTATTTGATAGAACTGTTTGCTTGGTGTATTCTACCAAGTTTAGTCCATTTATTAAATGTGCTATACACTTCACTATTTACAGATATGGTGTATCTGTACACCATGGTGCACAGATATTGATAATTCGTACTTATTAAGAATCAAGATTATTTGTTTCATGAATTTAAAAAAATCCCTGTAGAATACATGCTAAGAAAACATGATCTTAGCTGATTCTAAAAAGAATAAGACATAAATTATTTTCTGTGAATAAATAAGAACTAACACAAAATAATCAAAAACTCAAAAAATGCTTCTAAGTAGCACATTGCAACAGAATAACCTGTGTTATTTCAAATATTTTTGCTAGTTTGTACTAAAAAAGAAAAATCGCACAGTGTTTAAGTTGGGATTGGAAATTATTCATCATCAGTTTAAATAGATGCAATGTATTATTAGTTTTTAGTAAGAGATAAATATTTTAAATAACCTTCTATAGACAGTTACATGGACAAGTTTAAATTATGTTAGACATGATCTGTGCATACATTCCCCTACCTGCAACTGAATTCATTACTCTGTAATTAGAGTCATTCACTTGCCAATTTCTGGAGAATATTTTTTAATAACCCATAACAAAAAACTTTGCTGAGACTTAGCAAATATACCTCTTAATTACAATGTTAATCTTTCACCTTGACACACCTTGAATAAATCAATACACTCAGAAAGATTTGCGAAGACTGAAATATTGTTCATTTCAATATGTCTCTGCCAATAAATGTTTTAGATAAAATGTTTTAATCTTATTACACTCTTTATTATATATGTTTGTCAAAACCTGGACCTACAGATTTACCTCATTCAATTTGGAAATGCCAGTCATATAACCTAACTGGCAAAGCCAGTCAATATTTTCAAACTAATCAGCAAATCAGAATTCCTTCTGTCACAGAAAGTCTGACTTCATTTCTCAACTCAAATAAACATATTAATATGAATTCCTATGACAACCATCGCATTTCTGAATTCCAGTTATAAGATAGATAAGACAGACACTTCCCGTGATATGTTCAATAGATGAAATAGTGTGCTGCCATCTTCAATATTTCTTACTGAAACTACTTTGTTTCACCTTCATGGGATTCTCTCAGGAGTGAGTAATTTTGTGACAATAGCTGGTGAATGGAAGAACAAGGTTTCCAAATGAACATTGCCAGTTTCTCTGCTGTCCTACTCTAATATTTATTCAAATCCCAACATATTACACTCTTTCTAAGGCCGTTTTAGAAACAAGAAGGCATCTTATGCAGAGACAACAATGTTGCCTTAATTAAAGTATTCTTTCTGGACAAAAAACAAACAAACAAAAACAACACCAAAAAACCTGTTTCTCTGTTTTACACCAGAGCCTTTTTTTGTGTTTTACTTTGTTTATGTATTTATTTATTTTTGTAAAGTGAGAAAAAGGGAAAGGAAACCAGCATTATGCCTCTTTGTATGGCACAATCTCAGGCTGAAACATTTTATGAAAAAGCAGGATAGCATTTGAAGTTCTAGAATCCAATTGACTGTGGAATGTATTTCTGCACTGCAAAAATTATCTGTGCCCCAGATTACCTGCGAAGAGGAAAAAATTCCTATCTCGTCCAGATAGAGAATTTTTCAGTCGTGAAAATGGGTACTGAATCAAATTATTTGTTTTAGAAAATAAATAAGGAGATAGTTCTTACACGTTAGTTTTGAGGAGGAAATCTGTCCTGTTCTTATTCAGAGAGGGGAGTGATCCTAGATTGTGGACAATCCTTGACGATAAGTATCTGGCACACTGACTAACCTAACTGGAACTCCTAGGACTTGAGCCATTGAGATTTTTGAGATAGATTTCGGATTAATAAAAAATGGATGGCAGAAAATATAGAGAGAAGCTTTAAATCTGATGATTTGGAGAATACAGTGGACCCAATTGAAAATGAGTTTGAAAATATACCAAAGAAGCCTTAAAAAATCTGGAGACATACAAATGGTCAACAGGTACATGAAAAAATGCTCAACGCCACTCATCATCAGAGAAATGTAAATAAAAACCACAAGGAGATATCATCTCATCCCAGTGAAAATGGCTATTATCAAAAAGCCAAAAAAAAAACAAATGCTGGTGAGGATGTGGAGTAAAAGGAACTCATGTACACTATCGGAGGAGGGAATGTACATTAGTAGAGCAATTTGGAAAAGAGTATGGCGCTTTCTTTAAAAACTAAAAATACGAACACCATTTGATGCAGCAATCTCTCTGCTGCATGTACACCTAACAGTAAGTGCATTAGTATATCAAAGAGATATCTGCAGTCTCATGTTTATTGCGGCACTATTCACAATTGTCAAGATATGGAATCAACCTAAATGTCCATCAGCAGAAGAATAAAGAAAATACGGTACATATACACAATGGGATATTACATGGCCATGAAAAGCAATAAAGTTCTGTCACTTGCAACAACAAAAATAGAACTGGAGGTCATAACGTTAAGTGAAATAAGCCAGGCACAGAAGGAAAAATACCACGTTTTCACTCACACATGGGAGGTAAAAAAACTTAGTCTCATGGAAGTAGAGAGGAGAAAGGTGGTTACCAGAGGTTGGGAAGAATGGAGGTGAAGGCAAGATGAACACAGAATGGCTAATGGGTACAAAACTATGATTAGATAGAAGAAATAAATTTTAGTCACAGTTAATGTGGCTACAGTTAATAACAACTTGTTCTGTATTTCAAATCGGCCAAAAGAGAGAATTTGTAATATTCTCAATATTAAGAAATGACAAAGCTTTGAGGCGATAGATATCCTAATTATGCTGATTTGATCATTACATATTGTGTGCATATATGAAAATATCACATGTAACCAATAAATATGTACAATTATTATGTATCGATAAATTTAAAGAAGCAAATTCTAGACACTTGCTTACAGAGTGCATTGCTTGGCAAACAGTTTATTTCACTGTAATAAAGTATCTCACAATGCATGTCTCAAGAAACATGCTCAGATTTAGCTTTAAAATGTGTGTATGTAAATCCTTCAAAAATTTATTTAAAACACAGGAAATTTTAGGGTAATTTATAGACATTGCCAAACACCAATGCAGTCTTAGTGAAATTTCCAACATTACTATATCAGGTATTTCTAGAACATTAAGAAAGGATTGGAGTAGAAAGTAATTTTGAAGACTTCTATCCCAGTCTCTGTTTTTCTAAAATAAACTTAACCTCTCCTTGTAGAGAAAAGACATTGTGGTTAATGTAATTCAATGCAACTCAATATGACTATGCGTCCTAAGACATAGCCTATAACATTGAGTCAGACTGTGGGAAGGTTTTGTGCCTTCCCGAAACTGAAACAATTAGTTATCAGAAACAAATGATGCTTTCCAGAAATTTGACACCAGACTCCCTGGCATTTAAGTGTCAGTGAAGACACAATGCCAAGATGCTTCAATAATCATATTGCTTTTATGTTGAGATTAAAACCTGAAGAAATGGCTGATTGGCACCTTTCACATCTTACATTCATGCTAGATGAATGACACGTCACTGTGACTACATATCTGAGACATTTATAAAAGCCTTTAGGAATTTTTTTTTTAATCATAAAGGTTTACAAATCAATCTTGTAAATCTCTTTCAGGGATTGAATTTATACCTAACCTGGAAAAGTTGGTATAGAGTGTTCTGGTAAGGAGATATTTAAATTTAAGAAGCATGTACATGGGCTATTAAAACAGGTATATGCAGAGGCAATGCTGAATGGCACTCCACTCCAAGCTCATTCTGATAGAATTGGACTTTGTTTTCACTTTTTTCAATTACTGAAAATGATGAAGGCAGTGGAGTGGGAACAAGTAAGACAGGGTTTCCATTAATCACAGGAACCAGAAACAAAAATCGTCCAGCCCTGGAGCAAAACAAATCTGAAATTATCCTGGTAGTCAAGATTCCTGACTGGGTCATTGCAGGATTCCAATAGTATTAGTATAGTTGTCATCAGAGCATGTAGAAAACACCAGATAGGCAAATGGGCCCTCTTACTAACAATAATACTAGAGAAATAATAGTACGTATGTATATGGAGATTACAATGTGCCGGGCACTTTCTAAGCATTTTTATATAATCCTTGCAACAACACTATGAAGTGGGTACAAACATGGGTGTGCTTCTGAATCTGCTGATGGTATGATGACCCTCATGCACATCCAGAGAAACTGTGACACAAAGTAGATGACTTGGACCTCTAACAAAATGTGAAATACCCTTGTTAAGTTACTGAGAACAAATATTTCAGAAATAATCACTATTTAGGGATGTACAAATGCCCCTCTTTGCTTATGAGGAAGGTGTGTAGTGTACGGTTGCCAATGTTCCCCAAAAGAGCCTACTGGTGGTCAAACAGAAGGCAGACCTGTTTAGGCGGCTCTTGATAAAATGGAGAGAAGTGGAGGCTCTTCTGTTTCCATAACTGAGCATACGAGGAAATTTTTAAGCCTTTTTCTTGGATATATGGCCTGGATCTTGGAGACGAAAGAGAATGAGTTCAAAGGTCATTCAGCGAACTAGTGGAAGGCTCAAGGTTGGCCAGGCTCTTGGCACATTCTTGCTGTGTACCTAACGCTGCTGAACAGATTCTGTTGTATCCCACCTCAGTAAGGAAGACCACAAACACAAACAGAGAAACACCCCTGCCCAAATGTTAGAGCCCAGAAAATTAGGAAAGGGTGAGGACTATAAGCTGAACCATCAGCTTACAGCAATGCCAAAATTAAACACATTTTTCTGTATTGAACCAACTATAGCTGCTCTCCTTCAGAGGTTGTTGATGCCCTTTTTCTAATGATGTCCTATAAAGTGGCACCATTTCTGATAAGCTTAATTAGTATGTTTGGGAAAACTTTTAGTGTCACAGTCTTTGGAGCCTTGACAAAGACCCTGTTACTGAGTTGACCTCAAATAGACAACCTGGCTTGAGCAATCAGCATTTCTTTTTTTTTTTTTTTTTTTTTTTTTTGAGACGGAGTCTCGCTCTGTCACCCAGGCTGGAGTGCAGTGGCGCGATCTCGGCTCACTGCAAGCTCCGCCTCCCGGGTTCACGCCATTCTCCTGCCTCAGCCTCTCCAAGTAGCTGGGACTACAGGTGCCCGCCACCACGCCTGGCTAATTTTTTTGTATTTTTAGTAGAGACGGGGTTTCACCGTGGTCTCGATCTCCTGACCTCGTGATCCGCCCGCCTCGGCCTCCCAAAGTGCTGGGATTACAAGCGTGAGCCACCGTGCCCGGCCAGAGCAATCAGCATTTCACTGACAGCAGATTGGGCTATGAATCAGATATTCATCTGCAAATTTTTCTAAACAATTCAACTTCTGAGGAGCTTTTTAAAAATACCAATACCGACTGGGTGCGGTGGTTCACACCTTAATTCCCAGAACTTTGGGAGGCGGAGGCAGGTGGTTCACTTGAGATCAGGAGTTCGAGACCAGCCTGGCCAACATGGTGAAACCATGTCTCTACTATAAATACAAAAATTAGCTAGGCATGGTGGCATGTGCCTGTAATCCCAGCTACTCTGGAGGCTGAGACAGGAGAATCACTTAAACATGGGAAACAGAGGTTGCAGTGAGCTGAGATTGTGCCACTGCACTCCAGCCTGGGCAACAGAGACTACATCTAAAAAACAAACAAACAAACAAACAACCAAAAACCCCAGTACCTTGGTACCTTGGATTTGCTCTGAATTAATGAAATCAGAATTTTTTGTGGAAAAGGAAAAGGCATTCCTATGATGTTAGAATTTCCCATATGAATCCAACACACAGTTAGGGTTGGGAAATTCTGGTTCAGCAGATATATTCGAAGAACGTCAGAGCTGTGTTAACATAAGATAAATCAGGGTGAGAACTAGGTGGGCAGCCAAGTATGTTTACCAAAAAACCCTTTCAATTACATCCCGCCATGAAAGTGACTAAAGAGACAGCCACGTCTTTGCCCACGATAGACCTTTTCCTTAATATTAAAATATAATAGGTCTATAGTTGTTCTTATTTTTTGTTCCAGGTATTTATTCAAATTTTTAACGTCTTCAAAGGTCATTTATTCAACAAGTTTAACCATTAATGGTGTAAAAAGAAAATTAAACAAGTGAAATTGATCATAAAATTGCTATTAAATATAATTCACTTAGAGAGCTATAACTTATGCCAGTTACACATGGAAGAAGACTTAAGCCATCACTAAAAGATTATCTATACTTGTTTTGCATTTAGTTCTTAAAAAGAAAATTTGGTCACCTTGTTTGTTGTTTGTTTGTTTGTTTGTCTTTTTACCACATTAGGAAATAACCAACAACTTAGAAGGCAGAGTAGAAGTCTAACAGAATCAGGGACAGTGACAACAAATAGAAGCTATGTCTGACATACTGATAAAGAGGAAAAAGACATAAAAAGCATTAATATGGATAAAATGATTAAAAACATAGTAAATGTTCCAAGCTGATTGAATTATAATGTTCTACAGGCTTGTGTTCTTGTGGTTTGATTGTGTTATATTGTAAAATACTTTTCATCATCAAAAAATCATAAATTACGTTCAGCATTTTTCTGTATTAAGAGAGAAACTATGCAGGTTATTTGAGAAAAAAAATCCAAAATAGGCAAATTTTGATATTTTTCAGAAAAAAAATCTTCTGAAAACTTCCCTTTATATCCCTTCTAAGTGCTGATTAATGCTAAATGAAAAAAGCCTTATTGTATTTTTAGAAATATCACTGAAAACTGTATATTGCTACAATAGAGATTTTATGTATGTCTGATCGATTTTCTATGCAATTTTTTAAACGTTTTACATACATGTTTGTTATTTTAATAAAATTCCAGCAAAACATATTTATGCAATAAAATATTTCTAAAACATATAAAATAAGTTGAATGTCATGCTTTTTAAAATATATTAAAATTAATTTTAGTTTGTTGATTATTGGCTTGTTTTTACACATGTAAAACTATTTCTAGCTTAAATTAATTTTGAAAAAAGTTTTATTTGGAAAAAATAAAAAGGTTAAAATATTTAAAATGCTTTTTATATTTAAACAATCTTTCAAACAATTAAAATATTAAGCTATTAACTACTCTTTAATCAAATATCTTAAATGAATTGTATATAGCCTTTATTTGCCTAAAGATTAATCAAAATACAAATAGGTTTCAAATATTTTAAGGTTTGTGTTAATTTTTTAATTGAAATTAAAATAAGATCAGAAAAGAAAATGAATTCTTTTGGGAATAGGGCTGATTACAAAGGTTGGAAAACTGCTGTGTGAATGATACAAAGATTTAGGTGGTGCAATTTTTGAGATATAAAAAAATGAGGACCTTTTTTGCCTTTAAAAAAATGTGGAACTCTTCAAATGTCAAGTATTATCAAAAGATTTAAAGCTAAAAACCCTTCTTTACACCTTCCCAATATAAGTATATAAATTTATGGATAAGTCATTGATAAATATTTACCTAATTTTGACTAAATATGGTTTGCTGTAGTACAAAATAGTTTATTACATTTATGCTTATTTTCTTATATAACTTAGGAGTTAAGCTCAGGAGTTAATAACTTAATTATATTTCAATATATAAATTTCTATGAAGTTAATGCTCCAACTAGCCAAACACTGTGTTTTTTTGTTTTGTTTTGTTTTTGGTTTAGTATTCTTTAAATGTTTTATTCCAAACGTTCAAACGCATAGCATTATTTGCTACTTTACTTCCTACAATTCTCTCTAATAGAGCTTTTTGTCAGACTATTCACAGACTGACTGGTATTAATGCTTTCCAAAGGTGGATCCCATTTTTCATGTACTTCTTTTCCTAAGATTTCTTCCTTGTTTTGGTGATGGATATCCTCCATTAATATCCTAAGATATATGAGATATAAATGTCCTGTGTTTTGTGTGTCTAAAACTATCTTTTTATTTGACCATTGTATTTTACTAAGATTTGACAGTCTAGAAATCTAGGTTAGAATTAACCTTAGTAAAAATTTCAAAGGCATTTTTTCCATTGCCTTCTGGTACTCAAAATATTTTTATTATTATTTATCAATTTGCAACTTGGTTTGCTTTTCTGAAAATTTTTAACAAATATATCTTTATCCTATTCTAATACTTCATGACATTTTGTTTAACTCTGAATTATTTTTTATTTCTTGTTTGATCTTTTCTCATCCATAAACTCACTTAAGACAGACATACACAGAAAGGCAATTCAGGAAATACGAGAAATTTGAAGGCAAAGAGAACTAGGTGTTACGTAAAACAAAAGTGATAATTTGAGCATGAAAATATTTGCTACTTAGAAGTGATAGATCCCAAAACACCACAAAGAAACAATCTATAATGTTCCTGAGGAGTGATTTAAAATCAGTGCAAAGGTCACAAATATGAAGTCATTAAACCTGAATTATATGCTAACTTGAACCAGATAAAGCTCACAGAATTACATACTTGTTAGTTGAGAGAATCTCTAAACTGAACAACGTCAGTTGTTAGAATAGAATGTTCTGGTATTATTTTAAAAGATCGTGACATTAAAATCTCTCAATTAACTATTCTATTCTTTTTATTTTCCTATGACAATTGCAAAATCTTTCAACACAGAACATTTTCCTCGGGTTGCTTTGAACTTGTATTTTCTTTTTCTTTTAGGAAAAAATAAGTTTGCAAAGGGCAAACTTTTCAAAGAACTATGTCATCAGCGTATTTGCATCTTTTAAAACACAAATTTATTGCCTGTTTTCTAATAGATATATATGTACGCTGTTATAAGTGTATACCAAATAGCAGACAATTAAAAATTGTGTTCCATTCAAACACCTGACATTGAGTTGTGTATGTTATACATCATTATTCTGGGTTGAAGAAGGGTTACACATTAATCACTGAAACAATGCTTTTCCAAATAAGATGTAACTGGAATTTTACTCTGATATAGCTTTATAAGAAATAAATAAATTGAATATTCTTTAAATATTAAAATATTTGAGTAGTATGATGGTATTTCTAAGAACACAATTTATACAGAAATTAATAAAAATTATATTCAGTATACAACTTCTCTCGTAGCACATGTTATATCACTATTAAAGATATTGCTATTGAAAGAAGTTTAACTTCAAACTATCAAAGAACAAAATACAATGAAATTTTTCTCTAATATTCAAATATTTAATCCTCTCAAATAGAACTGATGAAATTTTAAAGTAAATTAGTTTAACATGTTCATATTAATACATGATAAATTCATACCACAAATCTAGTGGATATAATCCAGTAGTAGAGGCAATGGATACAATTTAAAACTTACCAAAATGGCATTTTGATAATAATATAGGAAAGTACAAGAGTACTCATACAGTGATGTGCTAAAAAAGAAAGAAATAAAACTTTTTTCTTATTATATACCCGTAATATAGGCATCAATATTTCAACAAGTATGAATTCCATTCTCACTATCTTATAGTCAATTTGAGATATGGGGAGTCTCACATAAATCATAGGAGGAAACAGTAACAGTCCTCGGGCTAGAATGCTGTTTCTACTCTGCTGATTAAATACTGTATTTCTCCAATTCCCTAACTGGACAGTGTCATTTTTAACATGAGTATATAATTATCAATAAAGGAAATAAGGGTGACATTATAGATATTAAATAGACAAAAACAATACAAAAGATAATAAAATTGAAGACGGGAATATAAGGAGCATCATTTCACTGGTTTAATGAATGCTTTCTGTTTACATGGCAATCTTGGAAATAGCCCGAAAATTCTCTACAACATTTTAACTTCCTTATAAAACTCAAGATCTGTGTTTTTTCAGCTACAGACTAAAAGTGCAAAATAAAACCAGCAGCATTAGGAAGACAGTAACTACCATAAAGATGACTAAATATTACAAATATTTCATTAAAAGTAAATTGATCATTTCCCAGAAAACATTTTAGTTTGTTGTTTTGTATGTCCTGGTGATGGAATTTTTAAAATCAAGATTTCCTAATTTGTTTTTTAATAGTAATTTGGTTCTCATTTTATTTTAAAAGCACCTTCCTTAAATCTATAACTAAAACTATGAAAAGCAATCTGTACAGTATTTATTTTTTGACTCAAAATAAATAGTAAAATCATAACCTACCTAGTAAGATTCAACCCATTTTTAAAGCATAGTACAAAGTCTTCCCTTTTACAACTATGTACTTTGTTTTAGTATGCTGATCATTGCAATATCTGTTATCAAACTACACAAACACTATATTACTGGAGTAATCTGAGATCGTTTAGGACATGGCTGTTGTTCTTATTAGTTCTCTTCAACATTGTAAACCATTTCATCCATATTTCATATTGATTATTTAAAACCTTAAACGATGCCAACACTCATCCATAGGATCACTTAATAAGACTATGTCTATTATCACAATTATGAAACATCATCAGTGCCATTATCCACTCTTGACTTTTCTACTCAATATCATACATTTTTAAAATGCTCTCACACTGCATAATTAACAACATTCCAATTTCAGTTTCTTCCCATTCATTAGATTTGGGCTTTTCTCATAAAACAGAAAAGGCAGATCTTCATGCATACTGGCATATAAGAACGTTTTAGAAATTAGTGAGAGATTGATATTTTCTGACTCTTCTGTGTTGTATTTCTATCCCCCAAATAAAATAGCATTCATGCTTAATTGACACCTATGATAAAGTCATCATTTTTAAATAGTAGTCATCTGAAGTTGTTCTCAAAGTGCCTTATTGTTACATACTTCGTTACTAATGGATTTTATTGGCAAATCAACCTTAGAGTAATTCATCCTAAAATCTGATTTTTAGTGTCTGGTATGGGGAACAAACAAGTAGAAATATTGTTCTTCAGGGAATAAAGGGATTGTATGTTTTAAATGTTGAACTCTAAGCATTAAAATATCGGCCTTTAGCATGCTAATATTCATCATAAATCTCCAAGAAAGAGCTAAAATGTGAAGCATTGTCCAAAAATTTAGGACACAGAAGCCCTTTGCGTTGGTGTTTTTATTCTCATATAGATGTACACACACTTTTAAAGAACTAATGTTCAGAGAACTACACTTTGGAAAACCTAATCTGAAAAATATTACAGCAGGGATTTTGACCTGTATTCAGTAGACTTTATCCACAAGTGGGTCTTAAGGGATCCAAAATGCTCCATGTCGTGATACTTCCATGCAATGTTTGTTCTTTGATTTTTCTTTGATGTCCAACATGATAACAAACTGTGGCTGTTGAACTACATGTAACAAGTAGAAGGTAAAATGTATACACTGCAGCAAATGCAGAGAAGAAACAAGATACACAAAAGTCTTTGATGAGTTCCCCTTTTTCCAAAAGCACTCATTTGTTTTGAATCTTTTTCTATTACAGAAAGCACTGGAATTTCTCTTTCTTCAACTAAATTTCTTCACCTGAAGGAAGGTACTTATGATCAGTTGGCATCAATGAAGCATCCTCAAGAAATGTAAGAAAATGACGACTGGTTCTCAGGTTGTATCTACAGGAGAGAATAAATAGAGACAAAACATTTCTCCCCCTCGGAACACCTCAGGACCTTGTCTCAATGTCTTAGGTGTTACTTGGAAGGCCTCTGTGTCTGTCTGTAACCCCCTAACAACCTAGGACCCTGGTTACAGAAGATTTTTAATAGAGTACTGGAAGAATTCCAGGTAATATATGAATATTGCTTAGCAAGGACAATTAAACTTTCAAAAACATGAATTTTTTCTACTGGTGTTTTGAAATTTCAATTAAATTGCAATTAAAAGATATACAACATAGAAGCAACTCCACATTTACAAATTCTAAGCTCTAACATTGTACACATAATTGTGTTAGGGTATGTTTTTTCTGATAAAAAGAGAATGGCATTCTACAAATAATCAGTCTTGAGTCTGACAGGAAAGGCACTGAGATAGTCTTAAGTATGAACATATTATAGTGCTAAGAAATACAATAGAAGGCCAAGCTAATTAGCTGATTTCTACATTGGGGAATGCTCAGGTACACCCAAATGTACTGTCAATATATTCATAGACTCATAGCTTATCTTAAAAAAATAGGCTAAAGCCGGGCGCAGTGGCTCATGCCTGTTATCCCAGCACTTTGGGAGGCCGAGGCGGGCGGATCATGAGGTCAGAAGATCGAGACCATTCTGGCCAACACGGTGAAACCCCGTCTCTACTAAAAAAAAATACAAAAAATTAGCCGGGCGTGGTGGCAGGTGCCTGTAGTCCCAGCTACTCGGGAGGCTGAGGCAGGAGAATGGCGTGAACCCGGGAGGCAGAGCTTGCAGTGAGCCGAGATCATGCCACTGCACTCTAGCTTGGGCGACAGAGTGAAACTCCATCTCAAAAAAAAAAAGGCTAAATCATGACTAAAATTCAAATCTATGTTAATCTCTTATGTATAATTTTTTTAGTTTAATTTCCTTTCTATTTTTGTCCATATGTTGCAAGAAATAGAAAATTACTGGTGGATAATTACATGCTTAACTATTACATTAAATGTTTCAAATAAACATGTGCTACATTATTTACATTTTTACAGCAAATCTGTGGTGTAATTCACCTACCATACTGTACCCTTTACCCATTTAAGATATATAATTTTATGCTTTTTTAATGTTTATGGAGTCGTAACCATCACCACAATTAATTTTAGAAGAATTTTATAACTCCAAAAGAAACCATTCATCTATTTTCTATCTCTATATATTTGCTTATTCTGAACATCTCATTTAATTGGAATCATATAATATGTGATCCCTTGTGACTGGCTTCTTTCACTTAGGATAGTATTTCCAGGTTCACCGGTGTTGCGCCAGGCATCAGTAGTGTTCCACTGTTCCAGAGTTGAAATGGGAAGGGTGGCCTGCTTCTCTCAGGGAATAGCCTCTAGACTCTTCAGTTTATCTCTCCTGCATTGAAACAGGCACCCTATGAGAGAGCTGGGGCTAGTCGCACAAATGTCGATCGGGTGAAGAAAGTTGTGTCCCTGGTCTTCTGGTTTTTCCTCACCCAGAATTTAACCTCTACAACATGGAGCTGGGGGTGGAGATGGAAGAGAAATGTTAGCCACCTGAACCTTCCAGAAAGATACTATAGCTCTCAATGGAGACCTTTGAAAAGATGGAGCTCCATCTTCTTGGCCACACCCACTCAGAGTAGAGTTTTGTCAACCTGTGCTGGATGGGGAGGAAGGGAACACCATAGACCTTCAGTGATTCTTACTTAGATGTAGTAGATTTACCTGAGTAAATATTTCTGCACTTGCTGTAGGCCCTTAGGATAATTTCCACACATTTTAAATGCTTGAATTTTTTTTTATTATTATACTTTAACTTCTAGAGTACATGTGCACAACATGCAGGTTTGTTACCTATGTATCCATGTGCCATATTGGTGTGCTGCACCCATTAACTCATCATTTAGCATTAGGTATATCTCCTAATGCTATCCCTCCCCCATCCCCCCCACCCCACAACAGGCCCTGGTGTGTGATGTTCCCCTCCCTGTGTCCATGTGTTCTCATTGTTCAATTCCCACCTATGAGTGAGAACATGTGGTGTTTGGTTTTTTGTCCTTGTGATAGTTTGCTGAGAATGATGGTTTCCAGCTTCATCCATGTCCCTACAAGTGACAAGAACTCATCATTTTTTATGGCTGCATAGTATTCCATGGTGTATATGTGCCACATTTTCTTAATCCAGTCTATCATTGATGGACATTTGGGTTGGTTCCAAGTCTCTGCTATTGTGAATAGTGCTGCAGTAAACATATGCGTGCATGTGTCTTTATAGCAACATGATTTATAATCCTTTGGGTATACGCCCAGTAATGGGATGGCTGGGTCAAATGGTATTTCTAGTTCTAGATCCTTGAGGAATTGCCACACTGTCTTCCACAATAGTTGAACTAGTTTACAGTCCCACCAACAGTGTAAAAGTGTTTCTATTTCTCCACATCCTCTCCAGCACCTGTTGTTTCCTGACTTTTCAATGATTGCCATTCTAACTGGTGTGAGATGGTATCTCATTGTGGTTTTGATTTGCATCTCTCTGATGGCCAGTGATGATGAGCATTTTTTCATGTGTCTTTTGGCTGCATAAATGTCTTCTTTTGAGAAGTGTCTGTTCATATCCTTTGCCCACTTTTTGATGGGACTCTTTGTTTTTTTCTTGTAAATTTGTTTGAGTTCTTTGTAGATTCTGGATATTAGCCCTTTGTCAGATGAGTAGGTTGCAAAAATTTTCTCCCATTCTGTAGGTTGCCTGTTCACTCTGATGGTACTTTCTTTTGCTCTGGAGAGGCTCTTTAGTTTAATTAGATCCCATTTGTCAATTTTGGCTTTTGTTACCATTGCTTTTGGTGTTTTAGTCGTGAAGTCCTTGTCCATGCCTATGTCCTGAATGATATTGCCCAGATTTTCTTCTAGGGTTTTTATGGTTTTAGGTCTAACATTTAAGTCTTTAATCCATCTTGAATTAATTTTTGTATACGGTGTAAGGAAGGGATCCAGTTTCAGCTTTCTATATATGACTAGCCAGCTTTCTCAGCACCATTTATTAAATGGAGAATCGTTTCCCCATTTCTTGTTTTTGTCAAGTTTGTCAAAGATCAGATGGTTGTAGATGTGTGGTATTATTTCTGACGGCTCTGTTCTGTTCCATTGGTCTATATCTCTGTTTTGGTACCAGTACCATGCTGTTTTGGTTACTGCAGCCTTGTAGTATAGTTTGAAATCAGGTAGCATGATGCCTCCAGCTTTGTTCTTTTGGCTTAGGACTGTCTTGGCAATGTGGGCTCTTTTTTGGTTCCATACGAACTTTAAAGTAGTTTTTTCCAATTCTGTGAAGAAAGTCATTGGTAGCAATCCTAGTCTCTGATAAAACAGACTTTAAACCAACAAAGATCAAAAGAGAGAAAGAAGGCCATTACATAATGGTAAAGGGATCAATTCAACAAGAAGACCTAACTATCCTAAATATATATGCACCAAATACAGGAGCACCCATATACATAAAGCAAGTCCTTAGAGACCTACAAAGAGACTTAGACTCCCACACAATAATAATGGGAGATTTTAACACCCCACTGTCAACACTAGACAGATCAACGAGACAGAAAGTTAACAAGGATATCCAGGAATTGAACTCAGCTCTGCACCAAGCAGATCTAATAGACATCTACAGAACTCTCCATCCCAAATCAACAGAATATACATTCTTCTCAGCACCACATCACACTTACTCCAAAACTGACCACATAGTTGGAAGTAAGGCACTCCTCAGCAAATGTAAAAGAACAGAAATTTTAACAAACTGTCTCTCAGACCACACTGCAATCAAACTAGAACTGAGGATTAAGAAACTCACTCAAAACTGCTCAACTACATGGAAAGAGAACAACCTGCTCCTGAATGACTACTGGGTACATAATGAAATGAAGGCAGAAATAAAGATTTTCTTTGAAACCAATAAGAACAAAGACACAACATACCAGAATCTCCGGGACACATTTAAAGTAGTGTGTAGAGGGAAATTTGTAGCAGTAAAGGCCCACAAGAGAAAGCAGGAAAGATCTGAAATTGACACCCTAACATCACAATGAAAAGAACTAGAGAAGCAACAGCAAACACATTCAAAAGAGAGCAGAAGGCAAGAAATAACACAGATCAGAGCAGAATTGAAGAAGATAGAGACACAAAAACCCCTTCAAAAAATCGATAAATCCAGGAGCTGGTTTTTTGAAGAGATCAACAAAATTGATAGACTGCTAGTAAGACTAATAAAGAAGAAAAGAGAGAAGAATCAAATAGATGCAATAAAAAATGGTAAAGGGGATATCACCACCAATCCCACAGAAATACAAACTACCATCAGAAAATACTATAAACACCTCTATGCAAATAAACTAGAAAATCTAGAAGAAATGGATAAATTCCTGGACACATACACCCTCCCAAGACTAAACTGGGAAGAAGTTGAATCCCTGAATAGACCAATAACAGGCTCTGAAATTGAGGCAATAATTAATAGCCTACCAACCAAAAAAAGTCCAGGGCCAGACAGATTCACAGCTGAATTCTACCAGAGCTACAAGGAGGAGCTGGTACCATTCCTTCCGAAACTATTCCAATCAATAGAAAAAGAGGGAATCCTCCTTAACTCATTTAAAATGGTTGATTTTTTAAAACAACTTCTGCCAGTTAAGTTTGTTCCCTGGAGAGAGGATTTAAGAATTTCCTCATACCACCATTGAGAAAATTGTTCTTATGTTTATATTTGAAACCACTAAAAAAGTGTTGTTCACAATATTTTTGATGTAATCCAAAACTGACCACTATCTGGGCATGCTAAAATAATTCTATTAAGTGTTTTTAATGGGTGCTTTATTGGATTAATACCTTATTGTTCTGTCCACATTGACTTACAATATTACTAATCAATTCCTTTATGAAAGAAAAAACAAAAACTATTTAATATTTTTTATTTATAACAATTACATTTTTTCAGGTTTTGAAGGGTAATTATCATAGCCACAAATTGCAATAATTTTAAATCTATTATCCTATATTCAAAAAAAACTTTTTGGGTTAGCCACTGATATCTTTGTATACGGCATTTCCTTAATGAAAATATGATACTGATACCTAAGCAATTGTATAGCCAGTATAAAAAAACAGCAATTCATAATGAATCAGTTTTATTGTAAAATCAACAATTATCTATTAGTATTTTAATGCACTCAGAAACCTACTGTAAGAAAAACACAGAAGTTATTAAGCACATGTCTACTATCAGACAGGTTACCTAATTGAGGTAAAAATATGGGCATGCATGTATTTCAGAAAAAAAAATCTTGCCAGTCATCTCTATTATGTTTTCCCGTATAACTCAGTGTTCTCTCTCCAAATCAATTATCTCAAACCTCTGACCACAATGCCTCTTCTCATTTTCCCAAAAAGAACCTGCTTCCTATCTTTGCCTGGGTCTCCCTGAAGCAAAGTTCAAGAAAAGGATATGTACGGGTGTAGTTCATTTGCAAAGGAGCAAAAAATGAACAGAAATATGAGAAACAAACAATATAGGAGTACATTATGGAGTTCACCACTGTGGAAAACTGGGACTTGACCCTACCTACAACCTTCTCAGAATTGGTCATCGTAGGATTGAATATCTACTCTGTTTCTCAATCTCTATCGACAAAGGGTTTCCCTGGGAATTGTTAACTATCCTACATTTCAAGAGTACTCAATGTTCTTGTCCAGAAGGCTCCAGGAGATACCTGTAGCTGTCAGAAAAGTCCAAGTAGAAAGTGAAGAGTGCACTTTTGAGACCCTGTCAATGTGAATTAAGCCCAAGACCACACATAATTCAGCTGAAGCTATGTCTCAACTGGAGGTCATTACTACATGATGAGAGTTGGGGGCAACAGAGGCATACAATAAATTTTCTATTCAAGAAATAAAAGATACACATATTTTACATGTCATTCTTATTTAAATAAAGTGGTTGATTAAAAAATAAAAGAAACAAAAAGCTAAGCCATTAAATGGGAACTTTCTTTACTGAGTTACAGCAAGATTTCTTCTTTTGATACCCACCTTTTCCTGCTTATTTCCTGATGAAACACAGACACTGTCCTTCCTGCTGTTGAACACTTAGCATGCCAGCCTCACCTTGGTTATCATTCCCATCCACCATTACCTAGGCAACTAAATAAACTTACTCATGAGCTTTTCACAAAATGTAAAGATAACTTTTATCCTATATTTCAGCATTATCATTGTGCTTTCTTTAAGGATCCTTCTGTTCATCTTGACAGCCTCTAATCAGTCAGTCTCCCAAACCACAGCTTTAGTAATCTTTCAGAATATAAATCAAACCAAATGATTTATCTACTTAAATCATCCAATATCTTCCCATTGCTATTAGAAAGAAGAACAAAGTCCTGAACACGGTCTAAATGACCCTGTTGGGTGGCATCATGTCTCCCACTCCAGCCTCCCCTCAGATTATGCTGCTTTTAGTGTTTTCAAGTCACATTGATCATCTCAACTTTCTTCATTCTTTTCTTTTCACCACACAGAATTTCACACCGTTCTCTCTACTACTGAGTATCTCTTTCTCTTCCCTCTTCACTTAGTTACTTTTTAACTGCAACTAAACCTTCATATATCAACTTTACCAACACTTCCTCCAAGAACCATCTCTAACTCAAAGGTGAGGTCAGCTCCACATTTATCTGTGTTATTATAGCACTGCGCACTCTTTTTAGCAGCAGCTATCCAGCTGTGTTTACATATTTATTGATGTTATTATGTTATTAATATATTCCCACTCCATGAAACTATTAGATACAAGAGGGCCTTGTCAATTTTGGGGGCTTTGTGCCCACCTTGTATCCCAGATACATATCTTAGTGCCTGTTATATGAAAGTAACTCATTACATATTTGGGGAACTAAAAAAAAGACCATGAAAGTGTAAAGGCGTAGATATTAACCTGTATGCTTGTAAATATAAATAAACTGGGACTTTAAGAAAATTTAAGAAAACTTTTAGTTCAAGTAGTTATGGAAATCTGAGAGGAGCAGACTCCAATTAAACTGGGCATTGACACTATTATTCATATATGCAAAGGAGTGAAAAAATAATTTCATGTTTAGTATTAAAGAAAAACAAATATAACAAATATAAAGAGTCAAAAATGAACATGCCATGTATAAACATATGAGATAACAAAATGGGGAAATAAATATACAACAATAGTAAAATTGGATAAGTAAGGTGTATTAGTCTGTTCTCATGCTGCTAATAAAGACATACCCAAGACTGGGTAATTTATAAAGGAAAGAGGCTTAATTGACTCCCAGGTCCACACAGCTGGGGAGGCCTCACAATCCTGGTGGAAGGCGAGGAAGAGCAAAGCCACGTCTTACACGGCAGCAGGCAAGAAAGAATGAGAAGCAAGTGAAAGGGGAAACCTCTTATAAAACCATCAGATCTCATGAGGCTTATACACTACCATGAGAACAGTATGGAGGAAACTGCCCCCATGATTCAACTATCTCCCTCTGGGTCCCTCCCACAACATGTAGGAATTATGGGAGCTATAATTCAAGATGAGATTTTAGTCGGGACACAGCCAAACCATATTAGCATTGTATCATTAAAAGCCTTCAGAATTCTGGAAATACTTAGAATGGCTAGCTGTATGAACAAGAACTGCTCTATGATTTTGATTAAGAGAGGGATAACTAAAGTAGTAGTGGATTAGGATGTCTAGTACAATAATGTGGGTCAAATGAAGAGAAGATAGAGAAAAGCCTGGAAACAGGATTTTGTTGTAATTTATGTATGGCTAGGATGTTCAGGAAAGGGGGTTAAAGTACCAGAGAGAATCAAAAGTCATTTCAAATTGATTTTGCCATGTTAAATACAGAAAAAGGATCTAGAACCAGAAATACCATTTGACCCAGCAATCCCATTACTGGGTATATAGACAAAGGATTATAAATCATTCTACTAGCAAGACACATGCACAGGTATGTTTATTGCAGCGTTATTTACAATAGCAAAGACTTGGAACCAACACAAATTCCCATCAATGATGGACTGGATAAAGAAAATGTGGCACATATACACCGTGGAATACTATGCATCCAAAAAAAGAATGAGTTCATGTCCTTTGCAGGGACATGGATGAAGAAGGAACCCATCATTCTCAGCAAACTAACACAGTAACGGAAAACCAAACCCTGCATGTTCTCACTCATAAGTGGGAGTTGAACAAAGAGAACACACGGACACAGGGCGGGGAACATCACACACTGGGGCCTGTCAGAGGGTGGGGGGCAAGGTGGGGAGAGCATTAGGGCAAATACCTAATGCATGCAGGGCTTAAAACCTAGATGACAGGTTGATAGGTGCAGCAAACCACCATGGCACATGTATATCTATGTACCAAACCTACATGTTCTGCATATGCAACCCAAAACTTAAAGTAAAACAAACAAAAAAAAAGAAAATGAAATGAAAACATGAATTAAATATTTTAAGACTGTTTATTCTGGGAGAGTAAAGAAAATCTGTGTAAAATAGTTATTTAAAAATAATTTTTAAAATCTATTTTTATTTTTCGAAATAGGGGGTCTTTCTAAGTTGCCCAGGCAGAACTCAAGCTTTTGGGCTCAAGTGGTCCTCTAACTGAGCCTCTCAAGTAGCTGGGACAGGCATGCGGCACTGCACCTGGCTTTCATAGGAAACTTCGAGCAGTGGTAAAGATAAAAATAAGTTGTTATAAAACAGACTGAGAGCTCTTGAGAGAAAAATTAATAGTAAATATATCCTGATTTTGAACCACACCATTTGGATACAGGAAGCTGAGATTGGAGAATAAAATCAGCTAATGTACATGGGACACAGGTAGATTAAAAATGGTCACACATTCTCTACTGCTCCTCCTTTCAAGAAGGGGCACTGGTTTCTCCACGACTTGAATCTGGACTGCCCTTGTGACTGTTTTTTGACAAATTAAAAACTATAAAATTATGCAATTCCAAAGTCCAGGCATTAAGAGGCTCAAAACTTGCGCCATCATCATGACTGGATATTGCCACCATATACCCCACCTAACAGCCAACACCCACTGTCATACATGTGAATGATGCCACCACAGACTCCCCAGCTCCAGTGAGAATTTGGATGATGCAACCCTCTGACTGAAGGAAGGTGAGATGAGCAGGAGGACAGTCCACCATGAGTAAAATATAAAATAACTTTGCTCTAAGACACTAAGTTTTTGATGTGGTTATTACATAGCAATAGAAAATGGGTTATATAGCCCCAAAATGTTTTAAAAGCCCCAAACATATGGCATGACATTTGGGTGCAAGTAGTCAGAGGTTGTGAAATTGGCTATCAAACTTCTGGTGGGGGCAGAAACACACGGAGGAAATTAAATGCTGAGCCTTGAGAAAATGTGAAAACGATTGGCAAGGCTATTAACAATCGGAGGTTGATTGAAAGATAAAACATATATTTAATTAACTTTGGATATAGCTAAAGAGATTTCCAAACAGGAAGCAGGAAATGTCAATTGGCTCCTTTTGGCTGTGGATGATAAAGTATGGGAAGAGAGAAGTAAACCAAAAAGAGAATTGTTCCATTTGTAAGAAGAATGTAAAGAAAATATAAAGAAACCAGTACTTGCCGAGTTGGAAAATAAAGATTCTCATATTGTTTTTTGTTGTTGTTGTTGTTTGTTTATTTTGAGACAGAGTCTGGCTCTGTCACCCAGGCTAGAGTGCAATGGCGCAATCTCAGCTCACTGCAACCCGGGTTCAAGTGATTCTCCTACCTCAGCCTCCCAAGTAGCTGGGATTACAGGCACGCACCACCACGCCCAGCTAATTTCTGTATTTTTAGTAGAGACGGGGTTTCGCCATGTTGTTCAGGATTCTCTGGATCTCTTGACCTCGTGCTCCACCTGCCTTGGCCCCCCAAAGTGCTGGGATTACAGGCATGAGCCACCGTGCCCAGCCGCTTTTATTTTCAAGATGGCAAAAGATTCCCAAATAAGAAATGGCCTTAGCATAAATATTTTATTAAGGATGTGACTATAAGACTCTTGACAATAAGACTCTGTTAAAACCTAAAACATCTGTTAAAAAAAGAAAAAATATATATATATATATATTTAAGTTGGAGTCTAGTGAACATCTTCAGCTACCTGACAATGTGTGTAAGCATCTAAGTTCGGTCTCATTCTCAAATAGCACTGACAAGTATGGAGGAAAGTAGTCTTAACAAATGTGTGTGACATTTGTTAATTTAGTAGATTACAAACTGATGATTACAAAGCCCACTCATTATTTTATTTTTTTATTTTTATTTTTTGGAGGCAAGCTCTCGCTCTGTGACCCAGCCTGGAGTGCAGTGGCACAATAATAGCTATAGCTCACTGTAACCTCAAACTCCTGGCCTCAAGCCATCCTCCCACCTCTGCCTCCCTAGTAGCTAGCACTACAGGCATGTGCCATGATGTCTGGCTAATTAAAAAAACAAATTTGTAGAGACAGGGTATGCCATATTGCCGAGGCTGGTCTTGAACTCCCTCAGCCTCTCGAAGTGCTGGGATTATAGACATAAGCCATTGTGCCCAGCCTCTGCTCATTATTAAGAGAGTTCTATCAGTACGGATTAAAATGGATAGGGACAATTTACAATACAAAATATTTTTGGAGCACCTAATTATCTGTGGGCAGGAAGCTGGCTGAAAAATCTATCCAACTGCAAACATGGACCATTTTTAGTAGAAGATGAAAAATGTCTCAGTGGGTGTAGTCAGGAATCTGCAGGGTAGATCCTGAGTTCTGGAGGCCAGTGGATTATGGAATCATTGCAAAGAAGAAAAATTGGGTTCTAAAGAAGAAACATTTTCCGCACCTGAGGTAGAGGATTCTGACAACACATAACCAGCTGGATTTTAGAATTATGCAGATGAGTGAATGCATGAAATTATCCCGCCTCTTTTTGAATGTCATGCAATACCCATACAACTTTTTGTTGGATCCATAGGGAACAAATTAATTTTTTTAATTCACATGTCTATAGGTCAAGTGAAGCTACCCTTGAGAAGATGCACCCAAGGAGGCAACATCCATATCTGAACCAGAAGCAGCTAAAAGATATGGAACAGAACAGAGCCCTCAGAAATAACGCCGCATATCTACAACTATCTGATCTTTGACAAACCTGACAAAAACAAGAAATGGGGAAAGGATTCCCTATTTAATAAATGGTGCTGGGAAAACTGGCTAGCCATATGTAGAAAGCTGAAACTGGATCCCTTTCTTACACCTTATACAAAAATTAATTCAAGATGAATTAAAGACTTAAATGTGAGACCTAAAACCATAAAAACCCTAGAAGAAAACCTAGGTAATACCATTCAGGACATAGGCATGGGCAAGGACTTCATGTCTAAAACACCAAAAGCAATGGCAACAAAAGCCAAAATTGACAAATGGGATCTAATTAAACTAAAGAGCTTTTCCACAGCAAAAGAAACTACCATCAGAGTGAACAGGCAACCTACAGAATGGGAGAAAATTTTCACAACCTACTCATCTGACAAAGGGCTAATATCCAGAATCTACAATGAACTCAAACAAATTTACAAGAAAAAAACAAAGAATCCCATCAAAAAGTGGGCGAAGGACATGAAGAGACACTTCTCAAAAGAAGACATTTATGCAGCCAAAAGACACATGAAAAAATGCTCGTCATCACTGGCCATCAGAGAAATGCACATCAAAACCACAATGAGATACCACCTCACACCAGTTAGAATGTCCATCAATAAAAAGTCAGGAAACAACAGGTGCTGGAGAGGATGTGGAGAAATAGGAATACTTTTACACTGTTGGTGGGACTGTAAACTAGTTCAACCATTGTGGAAGTCAGTGTGGCGATTCCTCAGGGATCTCGAACTAGAAATACCATTTGACCCAGCCATCCCATTACTGGGTATATACCCAAAGGACTATAAATCATGCTGCTATAAAGACACATGCACACGTATGTTTATTGCGGCACTATTCACAATAGCAAAGACTTGGAACCATCCCAAATGTCCAACAACGATAGACTGGATTAAGAAAATGTGGCACATATACACCATGGAATACTATGCAGCCATAAAAAATGATGAGTTCATGTCCTTTGTAGGTCATGGATGAAACTGGAAACCATCATTCTCAGTAAACTATCGCAAGGACAAAAAACCAAACACCGCATGTTCTCACTCATAGGTGGGAATTGAACAATGAGAACTCATGGACACAGGAAGGGGAACATCACACTCTGGGGACTGTTGTGGGGTGAGGGTAGGGGGGAGGGTCAGCATTAGGAGATATACCTAATGCTAAATGATGAGTTAATGGGTGCAGCAAACCAACATGGCACATGGATACATATGTAACAAACCTGCACATTGTGCACATGTACCCTAAAACCTAAAGTATAATAATAAATAAAAAAAAGAAAAAAAAAGATATTTGACTTTGAACCTGATGCCTTGATTGACTAAGACTTTTGAATATCTTAGGATAGGATGAGTATTTTTTTAATTATTATTATACTTTAAGTTTTAGGGTACATGTGCACAGTATTTAGGAAGAATGTATTTGATTTTCCCTGAGGAAAGCATCTGAGGAGCCTCTAATTTTTAAAATTTATCTTTATTACTTTTTGAGACGGAGGTCTCAATAGTAATTGGTAGATTAAAAATAACCCCAAATAATTTGCAGTAACTCCCATCAAAAGGTGGAGTCTCTTTGCTCATACCTTAATCTAGACGGGCTTTGTTAGTTGCCTTAACCAATAGAATATGGCAGTAGAGATAGTGTACAAATTTTAAGCCTAATCATTTTTTTTTTTACTGTCATATGAGGAAGACTGGGATAGCCTACTAGATTCTTAACTAATCTCGTAGTCAGCAGCCAGCACCAATCAACAGACATAGATGATCATCTTATACCATCTAGCCACAGCTGAGGTGACAGATACTGTAGCTCCATGAATGACTCTAAGCAAAGGCAGCAAAACAATTATCCAACTGATTCCAGTACAAACTGCTAATAATTGTTGTTCTAAGCTACTACATTTTGGAGTGACTTGTAATATAGCAACAGACGACAAGGCATACTAGTCTCCTATGATCTGTTATAAGGACATTATGGTTCTATCTATTTCTACAGCTCCATTATGGTTGGAGCTAAAATTCTCTTCATCTGCAAAAGCTATAGGGTTATTTGGCTGTGTGTAACTGCAAAGCGACCCATTGTGACAACAGAAGGAGACTGTCATTGTAATGTATTCCTATTTTTATTATTTATATTTTTCTGTATTTTGGGAATTCTGTACTTGGATTTTAAGAGCTTATATCTTGATGTAGTTGATTGGTTTCTTCATTTTGCTTATTTTTCAGAGGCATCACAGAATTGCTACTTTAGTAATCAGAGAAAGTGGCATTTGTCTACACGTTTGCAAGGGTGATTGAACTTTATTTTCCAGGTAGCATTGTTCCCTATGTCCTCTAGGGAAATAGAAAATGAAGGGAAGTCTAGGTGGTGTGGCAAGTATAAATGCCTTACATCTGAGAACTAGTTAATTTTCATCTTAATGTGACCTTATTTTGAAGTTTGATTATTTCTGAGGATGTAGTTGCTCTTAATATTTAATTATGAGATGTCCCAACATTGATAAATAGAATTTTAAAATGTCAATATGTATCAAGAAAGATGTTAATTGACTTATGGATCTTTGATACTTTGCTCCATATCTCCCTGGATAGAAAGTTCTTCAAATGCTAGCTCACAGGAGAAGTGAAGCAAGGAAATAATTGGTCACAATGGAAAAGCTGGTGGCTGCTCTTGTGAAGTTAATTAAGTAAATATTTCCACTTGGAAACAGTATTTGTACAAAGAAGGCTGTTTATATTATGAGGTCTGTGGTTTACCAGTAGATCTTATTTTATGTTTATGGTGGAATTAATATAGGTAATAAGGGTAAAAGGTGATTCTAAAAGCAAATGTATGAGAGAACAATCTTTTACTGACAACTACAGCAACGAAGAAGTAGCTAAAACTAAAAGTAAGTATATAATTTTGATGATGGCAGATTATAGTAAATCAGACCAAAATCCCTAATCCCACTCCTCAAAAATAGAGGGCAAATAGAAAAGCTGAACAAAATATAAAGTAGATTTATTTAAAGAGCATCAAAGGGATAAACTGATAATGAAGACTTAGAGAATACCATTAGGACAGGAAAATGACTCAGTCAGGTGGAACATATTTCATGGGAGCATTCATCAATTTTGTAGGTAACAGGTAAATATCTGAGAGCAAGTTTTGCCATCATTGGCATGATAAGTAATCCCAGTGGGAAACTGGAGAACCAGAGCCAGCTAAATAAGGAAGATAGTAAGCATAAACCCTTCATTTTGGGTTTACATTACAAAGGGTTACATCACAGTAGTAAGGACAAAAGTAAATTATAGCTTTTGGTGAGCAATATGGCTCAGCCTAAAAAATCTTAACTTCTGAAAAAGAATTACAGTTATCTGGAATTGTTTGTGCCAGTAACTATCTTCCATAAGTAAATATACACAAAGAAGAAGTAAATTATTGTCCACAAGGTTATTCTACAGTTTTACAAAGGGAGGTGTTTAACATAATAAAAAATTAACAAGAATATGAAAAAAGGGAATGTGAATAAAAACCAGTAGAAACAACAGACAATAGAATCTGATATGCAGAGAAACCAGATATGTAAGATATCACGAAGAAATACCCAAGTAACTATATTTTCTTGCTCAAGTTTATAAGAGAAAAGATGGAGAATTTCAGCAGATAAATGAAAATAATTAAAAATAATTGGAAATTTTAGAATTTTAAAAGCAACTAATTAAGAAATTGGTTGATGATTGAATAGAGAATTATTCTACTTCTGACAATAGCTGAGTACGTGATTCAGATCAACCCTCTTTCTGAAACAGGAAAATCTGAAGAAAATAGAGTACAACTTTATTTAATAAAACATTCAAAACACAAGAAGATATAATAATTCTAAATTTGCATGCACAAATAACATATATATGTACATACACATACAGAAACATATACACATATATATAGAAAACAAATATTAACAAACAGAAAAATAGACGTGGTCAGAATAATTGATAGAACAATAAGAGAAAATAGTAAGACTTTAAAATATCTGAACTACATGATAAAGAAATTAGACTTCATGGACACACATAGAAAGCTGAATCCAACAAGAGAAAGTAGGCAGTTGTTTAAGCAAAATAGAAAAATAACAAAAAATGGTCATATGCTTATCCATAAGCCAAGTGTCAACAAGTTTTAACTATGGGCACTGTATCTCTTACTAAACTATATTGTGCAAGAAATCAGTAATAAATTGCTAACTGGAAAATCTTAATATATTTTAAAATTAGTAAATAAAAATCAAATTACTTCTGCACAAAAAGGACTTTTATATTCTCTTGTATATTTTATGTTCCTGGAAAACCTCAATAGTTCCATGCAAAGTAACTCAGCTGAGACTATTGATTACTGGAAAATTATATGGGTACTTGGAGACCAAACAAAGTCAGGTTACTACAAAATCCTGAAAATATTCTCTTAGAAAGTTATATCACTACCAAGAAGTACCAGTAGAAGCCTGACAAAAAATATTGGCATAGATTTTTATAATTAATGATCAAAGGGGAGAGGGATACATTATTAATTTTAATACTGCTGCGTGTAAGGTGTAATTTAGCTCAAAACTGATCCCCCAGTGGCTTCACACTTTCATAAACTGACTCTTCTGTAGGATAATACAACTAACCTGCTTCCGTGGGTGAAACTGTGGGTTTAACACAGTTTTCTGTGAGGTATAATCACCTTTCCCCCTCTCGGACTCAAAAATAGAATATCCCTTTCAAGGTAGCAGGAGTGTAATGAATGCAAATGACCTACACTGGCTTTATGGAGGTCAGGACACATGTTAATTTAACACCTCTGACATGACTACGGTAGATCCTGTCATTGGAGGACTTCACTAACTTGGGTGCTTCTTTGAGAGCCAAGGGTAAATTCAGGAGGCAGTAACTGACCTCCTTGCTGAATTATTGAACATGCGGCTTCATGAAATCAGGCATGAATAGGGAAAACACAAAGTCAGCAGGAGCATATAAAAACCAGCTCAATCGCAATAGATATGTGTAGGTTATGTGAACTTTTAAAGCCCCTTCCCTGCAATTTATGTTCTGATCTAGTATGTTTTCCACTGAGGCCATAGCAAATGACCACAAATTGAGTGGCTTAACACAACATAAATTTATCTTCCAGTTCTGTAGGTCAGAAGTCTTACATGGGTGTCCCAGCTAAAATCAAGGTGTCAGCAAGGTTCTTTCATTTTCTTGCCTTTTCCAGCTCTAGAGAATGACTACATATGTAGGCTTTTGGCCTCTTTCCTCCATCTTCAAAGCCATCAGCAGCCGAGAGGGTCTTTCTCATATTGCTGCTGCCACCTTTCAGGTTCTCACTTCTTAAGCACAGCTCTCTCCCTCACTACAACTGAGAAAGGTTCCCTGCTTTTAAGAACCCACGTGATAAGACAAGGTCCACCCATATAATCTCCTCAATTTATTTACATCTGCAAAGTCATTTTGCAAAGAACAATTATACATATTCCCAAGTTCTGGCATGAGGTTACCTTTGTAGGGGAGCATTATTCAGCTGACCACACCTACTCAGACTTTTTTCTCTTCAAAAAAAACTAGTTATATTCAGACAGAGGGTGAACTTTCTGGTGATGGTTTTAAATAAATCCTAGAGCATCTTACTAGGCCCATGCTTCTCCCTTCCCAGCAGTTTTTCTCAGCCTGCCCCTGCTTAACTCAAGTATTTCAATGCAATAGAGCTGGGAAGACAGCATAAGTGGTTGCATACTGAGATTTGCTATTTTTCTCTTTTCTTTACAGATGTTTTGAATTTTACAAATTTTCAGTGCTAAAATTATGTTGAGGACGTTTGGGGGTTTTATTTTGTTTTGTAGTTTTATGTCTGTCTTAGTCTCTTCAGGCTGCTATTACAAAATACCTTAGACTGGGTAAGTTCTAAACAACGTAAATTTATCACAGTTCTGGAGGCTGGGAAGTCCAAGATCAAGGAAGTGGCCATGCCTGGTGAGGGTTCACTTCCTCAGAGACCATGACTTCTTGCTGGTGGAAGGGCCAGCAGGCTCCCTCAGGCCTCTTTGGAAGAATACCGATCCCATTCCTGAGGGCCCCACCCTTATGACTTAGTCACCTCCCAAAGACCTCACCTCTTAATACCTTCATAGTGGGGATTAAGTTCAATATATGAATCTGAGTGAGGGAGGAGGGTCACAAGCATTCAAAATAGAATCTCCACTTCCCAAACCCTCATTTTTTTTGTCTCTACTGTTTTGGGAGGAAATATAGGAAGATGGGCACTAGGCATGTTGTCTTTTGTTTACTGTATTTAATAAACTGTTTTGGGATACCAGACATTATGAATTTTATGTTGCAAAAGGCATTTTTTTATTACTCTAAGGACTGTTGGGCTTTGTTTCAGCATGTAGTGAACATACTTGCAAATCATCTTATTCCCTTTGAGGCTTGCTTTTAAGCGTTGTTCAGACAGTTCTAGGACAGCTTTTACTCTAGAATTAAATTTTCTTACTCCCATGTATAATATCTGGGGTCTCTTCTCAGACTAAGGATTTTTCTGAGAATTGTTTCATCCAGTAGTATTTTCTGTCATTTGGAATTTTAGCCCATTCTTGATCAGATCAATACTCTGCCAAAGACTAGAAAATGCTTCTCTTCAGCACTCATCTGATAGTTCACACCACATGAGCTTCTAGAGCCTTGCAGAAGAGGTTCTTGAATCACTTACACTTGAATCAATGGAAAATAAGAAAGCTGACGTCTAGATTTTTCTTTTTTTTTTGTTTTGTTTTGCCCACTTAGGAACATCAAAGAAAAATTTCCAGAGGGGCTTCTGATTGAAAACTACCCAACAGGCTCTGAGCATACAAATAAATATCCCATTGTGTGAGCACAGTGATTGCTCAATGTCTGGCAATTTGGCTATTATATGTTATATTGGATAAACCAATGGCTTTAAGACTTTTTAGTTGATAAAAGGTAAATGTGATAAAGTGGAAGATTAGAAAGAGAAGTGAGTTTCATCAATGCTTTTCGCATTTTATGAAGTATAAGCCCCACAACAAGTATATATTTATATAGAAAGTCATTTATTTAAGAAACACAGTGACGGCGCTTTTGTAATGTGCCCTCGTCTTCCTTCCTGCCTCAGGCTCTCATCCCACTGTGTCAAATCAGTCCTCTATCTTCCTCCGTTCCCAAGCGCTTCAATTATGATAGATTGTTATAAACTTTATGTGGCAAAGTTGTTAGAGGTCTGGGGAGCCCTGGATTTACATAAATGCCATGGGAAAAAGTGTCTTTAAACGGTAAGTGTGGAACTTCTACCTTGCACAGTGATCATTCTGACACTTGACAGGGAGTATGAAAAAGCATGAGAAAGGAAAGTAAGAAGCTACCTAAAAACATATCTAACATAAACTAACAATAGAACTTGAGAACTTGGAGAACACTGGGGAAAAATAAGTTAAAGAGCAACAGAAAAAATTAAATGGATTTAAGAATTTAATGAATGCTTGTGATTTAGGATAAACAGTGACAGATGGGTGCTAGATATGAGAAAGAACTGTGTGATTTACATAACCTGGTTTCTAATTCCGTAGTCTTTAACCTGCGCTATCTTTAAAATCACTTTTGCTCTTCTCTGCTCAGTTAATAATATGGGAGCCAACATTAAAGAAGCTACTTGTATTTTCAATGTGATTTTAAAACGTGGGACATCTGATTACTGTACACTTGTGAAATATAATCATGTGGATATATTTAAATACCTCTCTGTCTTCCACACGTCTGTGTTTTTATATCTATCTATCCATCTATCACCTATTTATCTATCTAGCTTCTTCTATCTATTATGGAATCTCACTGTTGCAACCCAGTGAATTATTTTGAACCTGAAAATTTAACTTATTTGAGTACGACTGTACCAATGCAATGCCAAAAAAGGAGGAAGGGGGTTAAATACACTATATTAGCTACCAAAGGTTAAGAAAAAAAAAAAAGGGAAAAATCGGATAAAAGAATGAAGGACAGAGGGGAGGAAGAGAAAAATGAAGAAATAAAGACAAAAAAAGGAAAAAAAGAATAAGGAGGGGACCATGAGGAGCTAAAAACTAATACATACTTTAAAAAATACAGGTTAGATTTTATTACAGCCATTTTTGAGACTTTGGTTTAAATCCCGAAGTTGTAACTCTATACTACATTCTGTAAGATTCCAAGGCAAGGTTTTTATCTTTTTCACCTAATGTAGTGGTTATAAATATGGAAAAATAAGTATTTTTAGCTAATTAATTATGTGCATCTAGTTGTTCTTGGAATAAATAGCGGAATGTCTCTAGCTAGGGCTCACATTTATGGCAGAGTTGATGGCATTTTTAAAGCGACTTTATCAAATGACTCTCAGTAAGATCCTCTCTGTAGTAGAGCTGAAACTAGTAACAAAATCCAGTTTAGCCTTTACAACTAACTGCCAGGTTAGGTTTTCTTTTCATTTTTTATTTTAAATTTTTTGTCCTAAAGATCATTAGCATAGGCACTCTTTTGGTCCTGGCTTTTCATCACAAGATTTTGTTTGTCATGTCACAAAAATAAAAAGTTTTTTCCAGGAGAAGTAGAGAATTTATTGAAGAGTCAAGATGGGATAAGGACTGGTATCTGTTTCCTTTTCAAATCAACTCTCCTCAAAGCCTCGTCTGGGGGCATTTTTGGCTCCGTTAACCATCAGAACAGCACTTTTATTCTCAGTGATATTAGGTAACCGTGACAGTAATTTCTGTTGCTGTGCAATCTTCAGTCTCACACTTATCTGCCAGGTCTGAAATGTGTTTGGAGAAATGAGCAAATGCGAGCTGCGAATACCAGAAAAAGGAATTGTCCACACTGTTTTTAAGCTTTCTTTTCTCACCACAGCCTGCTGTTTCTTTTCATTGCTCTCTGGCTGCTCCTGGGCTGAATTTTATTTCATTTTGAAAACCACATATTTGCAATAAATGGAAATGAAATATCACTCCTCAAGGATGGACTAGTTTATCAAAAATTCTTTTCTTAGATTTCTACCTCCACAGAAGACTATAAAGTGATGTTGAAATTCTTACCATAAATCCTTCAATCATTACCACTTACAAACAGATAAATGTTGACATGCAGCCTGAGGCAAAATTAAGAAAGGCGATGTTATGGGGTTTTTACATCACTCCATTTCACTCTCAGCAGATGTTGCTGGTGTGTAAGGCAGGACTGTAGCTGCTGCCACATAGGGGAGGTATCCTGGACCTCCAGGGAATATATTGCATATGCTTTTAATTTAGGTAATATCTCTCTCTTGATTCGATCAGATGCTTCAAAGTGCAATGGAATGGGAATTGTCAGAGTACTACCAGGACTCTGTACCTCTTACTTTTATGTTTAGTGACCTAACTTTCTATGGAGTAGCCTGACTTTCCTGAGCTGAGTAACTCACTTCTTGTTCAATATCTCTGAAGATGACCAAGTAGTCTGAAAATCAACCTTTGTTTTTTTTTTTTCCAATAAATTTATTAATGGGGAAATAGGATAGATTGTAAGAAGTTTTCAGAGGGGCATACTGGACCCCATTTTCTCTCTGTCAAGTCTCACCAGCAACATTTAATACAGCTAGCATTTCAATAGCACAATATATGCTCAGTATGTTTTAGGAAAAATGTAGCCGGTGTATTGTGTGACATGGGCTGTGGGCTGGGGAATTACAGATCAAGAGAAAAATAATGGTAAGAAAAGTTTTCATGAAAGAGGGAGGATTTGAACTGGACTTCTTACAACATTTAAGATGTTGATAGACTATTGATGCCATTGAAGACAGGGAAAATAGTTTTGAATGGAAGATTATAATTTGAGATTTTGACCTGTTATTATTGTGGGGGATTGGTAAGATTTTTAAATACCCAGTAAAGTTATTGAAAATAAGGAATAATAATATGAGATCTCATAATTCTTTATTATAATAGTTCAATGGAACAAGTCAATAAACTGTAAATAAGCTGAAATATCAAGATACAATCAAATAAAATGTCACAGTATATTGAATACTGGATTTAGACAATGAGTAAAATGGGTAATGAAAGAACTTGTAACCAATAAATATCCTTATCTGGGTACAACCACCTCCAGGAAACTGTGGATTCGGCTTTTTCCTTGCCTTTAGAATCTCATGCATTTCTTCTTGTCGGCAAACTCTAACATTAAGGATAAGATATTCTGAGAAACATAGTTCTTATCTTCCCTCTGACATTGTCCCTGTTGTATCCCTAGTAAGAACATTTCTCCTTAGTCAGGTAAGACTTCTAAGCCATTTAGAGGCCACAGTTGTAGTTCATTAGGTATAGCAATAAAAGAAAAGCTTCTATTTCCATTCCTTACATCCTGGACCCATGAAGTATAGGTATGGGAGAAATAGAAGCATCTTTGGTATATAAGGTCTGGAACTTAACTTCTGCATATAGGATATAACCTGATACCTGAAAGGTGATCTAAGTGTCTTCTGAACCCCTTCCTCCATGCTATAAGGCCAGTAGTGCATTCCACTATTCAATTAGTCAGGGGCCGGGGTATATGGTAGGAACTAGAATTCCATTGGCAAAGACCTATTTGTTACACTTCATTTGCTTTAAAATAATTCCCTTGTTCAGAAGAAATGCAGTGGAAAATTTTCTGAGAGTGAATAATGCAATCTCCAAAATCATGAATGGTGTTTTGGCAGGATCATTGTTGGCAATGAAGACAAATCCATTTCCAGAATAATCCTTTATTCCAAGAAGAGTAAATTGCTTCCTCTTCTGTGATGGGTGGCCCAATACAATCAAATTGTCACCAGGTGTTGGCTTGTTCACTTGGGAAACATTATCATATTGGTGGCTCAGTGTCACTTTATGCTGTTGACATGTTGGGAACTCACCAATAGCTATAGCACATAATCCACACTGTTGAGTTCAAGCCTGCTTCCATAGCTACTTCCACAGTCACTTGGTTCATCAGCCCTTTCAGCAGGGATTAGCATGGCTGGGCAGGAAGGTCCACTGACCTTCTGTATAATGGGCCATCATTTCCATGTGATTACCAAGAGCCTGATTTTCAGTAGTTGCCATTTGGTGGACATCTACAAAAGACAAAAATACCCTTTTGCTTTTGTGCCAATTTTGTGAGGTCTATGACATCCTCCCAGGCCTCTTGGTAAATAATTTTCCAATATTTTTCCTTCTAAATCCTTCACCATCCAGCCAAATAATAGTCATTGCTCATAAATCAGCATGAATCTGACATTTATCCACCTCTTTTCCAAGCAAACTAAACAACCAGATGTACTCCTGTCAGTTCTTCCCATTGGAAGATTTTCTTTCACCATTGTTCTGCATCATGCCTGAGGAAGAACGTCATACTACAGTCATCTACTTCTAGGTGTTCATAGCTATGATGGTGAACTTCATTTGTCATCTTTACTGGGCCATGGAATTCCCAGAGACCTGGTTATGCTACATTATTTCTGGATGTGTCTGTGTTCCTGGAAGAGAGCAGCACTTGAACTTCTGAATGAGTATATTGGATTGCGCTGGGTAAGTATCATCCAATGCATTGAGGATTTGAATAGAACAAAAAGGTGGAGGAAGGTTGAATTTTCTGCCTTCACCTGGCTGCTTGAGCGGAGACAAAGGTCTTCTTCTGCCATTGAACTGGAACTTACACCACTGACGCTTCTGTTCCTCAAGTCTTTAAACTGAAATTTGAATTTACATCCCCAGTTTTCCTGGTTCTCCAGCTTGCATAAGGCAGATGGTGGGACTTTTCAGCCTCCATACATGTGTAAGCCAATTCTTCATAATAAATCTCACTCTAGATTTATATGCCCTATTGGTTCTCTGGATAACTCTAATACACCAGCATAAGATGTAAAACAACTTATAAACCAGATATACATTTTTCCCGAGACAACTTGTCATGGGAAATTTCAAAAGCCTTAAGTGTGGGTTTGTGGAGAGGAATCAATGCTTTAAATGTGGACGTGTGTATAATTCCTTGGATATGACCATGCTTTTGGGGGCAACTAAAGCATGCACAGGCAAAAATAGACAAATCAGATAGCATCAAACTAAAAAGGTTCTGCACGGCAAATGACAATTAACTATTAGAAGAAATCATCTACAGATTGGGGAAAAATATTTCAAATCCTGTATCTGATAAGAGGCTAATATCCACACTGTCTAATTAACTCAAACAACTCAATAGCAAGAAAACAAACAATCCTACTAAAAAACAGGCAAATCACCTAGAGAGATTTATCAAAAGAAGACATACTAATGGCTCTCAAGTACATGGAAAAATGCTCTTCATCACTAATAATCAGGGAAATATTAAAACAACAATAAGTTATCACCCCACTCCTGTTAGAACGGCTGTCATCGAAAAGATAAAAGGTAACAAGTGTTAGCAAGGATGTGGAGAAAAAGGAACCTTGTATAAAGTTGGTGGGAATATAAATTAGTACATCAATTTTGGAAAACTTTGTAGTTTCCTCCAAAAACTAAAAATAGAATTACTATATGCTCCAGATATATATTCTGAATATACATCTAAAGGAAAGGAAATCAGTATCTTGAAGAAATATCTGACTCCCATGTTCATTGCAACATTGTTTACAATTGCCGAGATATGGAAACAACTTATGTCAATCAGTGGATGAATGGATAAAGAAAATGGGGTAGAGATACACAATAGAAGGCCTTTATAAAGAAAGAAATTTGTCACTTATGACAACATAGATGAATTTACAAGACATTATGTGAAGTGAAATAAGCCAGGCACAGAAATACAAACACTGAATGGTCTCATCTATATGTGCAATCTAAAACTGTCAGACTCATAAAAATAGAGAGCAGAATGATTGTTACCAAACACTGGTGGCAGAATGGATAGGGAAAACATGTTTTCCCTTTTGATGTTTTGAGTAACATCAAAACTCGTTGATGTTACTCGAAGGGTACAAAGTTTCAGTTAAACAGAAGAATAAGTTATAATGATCTATTGTACAACATAGTGACTATAGTTAATTTATTGTATATTTTGAAATTGTGAAAAGAATAGATTGTACATGTTCTCACCAAAAAGACATAAGGATGTGAGGTAACAGATATGTTAATTAGCTTGATTTAATCATTCCACAATGTATACATGTATCATAATATCACATTGTACCCCATAAATATATACAATTATTATTTGTTAATGAAAACTAAAGTTAAATTTAAAAATAAAATAAAAGTAGATTTATTGGGGTCTGAGCCTCTTTCTCATGTAACTTAATTGTGTTTTCAGGACCTGTTCAAGCCCAATATTATATACTTCCTGTACTTCACGATGAATAGTATTGCAAATGCCAAAATGTATGGCTTCTGTGGTCAGATAACAGCCAGATCATGACAGGCAGCTCAGATGTGCATAGTATGTTGGCAACCCCAATCAAATTTTCTACTGCTAGTAGGACCTAGTATCAAGCCAGAAATCATTTTTCTGCTGTTGTTTGTATGTCAAACAAATAAAAGTTATCTTAAGAATATGGAGTGGCGGCCGGGTGCGGTGGCTCACGCTTGTAATCCCAGTACTTTAGGAGGCTGAGGCGGGCGGATCACGAGGTCAGGAGATCGAGACCACGGTGAAACCCCGTCTCTACCAAAAATACAAAAAATTAGCCGGGCGTGGTGGCGGGCGCCTGTAGTCCCAGCTACTCAGAGAGGCTGAGGCAGGAGAATGGCGTGCATGACCGAGATTGCCCACTGCACTCACCTGGTGACAGACGAGACCCTTCAAGAATATGGAGTGGCTTACTTCCACATCATAAGAGTGTATGATGGAGTTTTCCTAAAGGGGACCTTTTCCATATAACACCAACTGCCACAGACCCTTCAAGTACCACTAAATCTCTGGGTTCGTATGGCCCAGTGGCAGTGCAACTTGCTCCAGAATTCTAGAGCCTTGTATTGTTCCAGGCCAGGTCAAAACACTGAGCTTCAGAGTTTCTTGGTACATATGTTGCAGAAGCATACCTGAAACTGTTATATGTTGCCTCGAGACTTCAAAGAGTCCCAAAAGGCACCACGCTATTTTCTTGGTTGTAGATTTCATATATAGCCTCTTTCCATTTACCTTGGAGCAGATACGTTTTCATGGCTCAGACTGAAGAAAACCTTGAAACTTAAACAAAAGGTCAGACGTTGAATTTTTATGGGGCTCTATTTCTCATTGTCAGGCATACAAGTATCTTACCAAGGCTTCTGAGATATTCAATACATCCTGATTACAGAGTCCAGTAAGACTGCTACCATTAATAGAGGGAACTAGCATGATGTCTCCTGGAAGAATACAATTATACAGGTCCCTATTCTTACATTTTGAGAGAGAGCTGGAGGGTTGATAGATCTTTCAGGAAAGTGAATGACACCTTTTTTTTGTTTTTCTGTCTAAGTGAAATCAAATGGGTCTGGTTTGGTCGGTATTAACAGCTGCAGAGTTAAAAGCATTCACTGGATGATTAGTTAACTACAAGGTACAAGGTGCTGTGTTTATATTTTCTACAAAAAAAAAATAAGACCACATCAGGACAGCAGATGATTGGTGTGTCCAGCTGAATAAGCTTATGATAATGTACTGATATTCCTAAAATCCATCCTAGCCTCCTTCTGCTTAGTCTGGGTTAGTTGTTATCTTTTAGTCTGTGATAACGTTCTGCTTTAGGTACCTTCCTTGTAACTTACTCCACTTTACTCTTTATCTTGACAGACTATAAATTCCTTGATACAAGAGCATATGTCTTACCTGTATTTTTCCATGTTACTGAAACAGGGTAAGCACTTAAAATCTTTTGTGAATTTCAATTCGACTAAAAACCTGTCAAACCTGTTTTACTAATAAAAATGTCTGTTTTAAAATGTTTCTTTTGGTTCCTTGATAGAAAATGGTTAAATAAAATATTTTCTAATATATCTCCAATATATGTCAGAATCTTAACTATATTATGTCCTTTAATATTTCTATAATTTCATAGTATGGGTATATATGATATTCAAACAAAATGACACCTCAATTATGCTTGTTTGGGTTTTCCAAATAATGGATTAAATATTGGAAATCATAAAGTTTTCAGATATAGTTCTATTAGACAGATTCCAAAAAGAAACAGATTTTTTAACAAGTTAGAGAACTGAGGAAGGATATTTTTAGATGTCTTTAGAAATGTCTTATGTTTCTGAGAATCAAGTGATGCACTATTATTCCTGTAATTTTAAATCCATTTTGGATAATTGTAGCAATAATGACCTTTACAAAGGATCTAATTTATGTCCTGGTAGTATTCTTTTGTTAGCAGGCTCTAGTCCACTAATTTTTATGACTTCAGCAACATGTACAATCCCTTAAATCACTAACATAAAAAAACTGAATCTCAACATGTTCAAACTTTGATAGTCACCAAAAATAAACACAGGATTTTTATGACATTTATATACATATATACACCAATGATAGTGATTATGCTTCTTCTCTAAAAAATGTCTTACTTAGAAAATGATAGTTGTGGTCTTGGTTAATAGAAATTTGCCTTGCAAGCATTAATACAAACTCGACTTTTAATAGCAAGAAGATTGTAACTTAGTAAGAATATTGACATATGCATGTTTTGTTAATTTACTTGAATTACATAGATATGAATATGAGATTTTAAGCATACATTCTTATATCATGTTCTTAAAATAGATTCTATTAAAATTATGATCTATTATCTATCTATAGTTTAATCTCTTTACTATACAAAATATAAGCTTTCTTGGAAGCATAATAAGTGAGATTTTGTTAAATTGACAACAGTAATAGGCAGCTCTCAGTGAGCCTAAGGCAGAACCTTCCTTGTCAGGTAAAACAGTGCTGCTGAACATGGAGTGACCTTCACAGAAGTTATAAATATAGTAGCAGCTTTCTAAAGTATAGCATGTACATTTAATCCTTTATTAAATATTGTTAACAACTTTCATACCCTGTATTTAAAGCAATATTTACAATCTCAGGCAATATTATTATTAACCAACATGCCTTTAATATTAAAGTAAGAGATACTTGTGTATACAAACTTCAAATTCTATGCATAACATTTCAAAAACCTTGCAACATTTTAAAAATATAATAGACTCAGTTTCATCAAGCTGTCCAAATTCATATAGTGACACACAACTGAGATTATGACCCAAACCTTTTTACTTTTTATTTATTGGTTATATTGTTTTATTGGTAGACTCTACAATTGTTTTGAAATAGACTTTGAATACAAATTTGAAGTTAATTTTTTTCCAGAAAATTAATGATGTGATGGCACCATATGAATAACAGTTTGTGGTTTTCTAACGTGAATGTCTTGCACATACTGATTTTACCTCACAGTTTTGGAAAGCCCATTTCTCACTGTGTGGTATACAGGTTACTGCATGATCTAATGGTCAAGCACAACAATTTTGAAATTTAGATTTTGACAAATCTTAGTTTAAAGCCTGGCTTTATTTAATACTTGTGCGACTCCGGGTAGTATATTCAATTTCTATTGGCTTCATATTTTCATTATTTGAATAAGGATGATTGTAACGCTACCCAGAACTGGATTCAGTGAGATTACACATGTAAAGCACTTAGCGCAATATTTGGCACATAATAAATGCTAAAGAATTTGGCTATTATATTTTTAGTACGCATTATTTTAGGAATATTCACATACTTATAAAAGTTCTAACAATTATTAACATCAAAGCAAATAATAAAATCCATCAGAATATTTTATCTTTCAAGCATATTATGGTAACTATATCTACCCTTCAAGTGTGTTATATTAAAATGTAATCACATGAACAGCAGGAGAAATTGAAGGGAACACAGATGAATCACATGTAATCTGGGGATGGAAGAGGCCCAGTGTAGGAAATTGGGTATTGCATAGATGGGAAGCATGCACCCCTGGAACCCCATGACTGGGTGATGACCGAGAGACACACAGGCTAATCCTCTCATTAGCCCCAGTGGAGATGAATCACTCCTTCCCCATGAGAAGTCTATCGGTGTCACATAACTTCTAGAATCCTCTAGTCAGCTGAATGTTTCAGTACCTGCATCAAACGAACAACTTGTGCCATGTAAGATTGGCCACTTCTACTTGAATGGGATCCCTGATAGATTGTTTCATGTGCCAGCCTCTCTACAGAGGGGACGCCCATTGTGCTTACAAATTTAAGTCATGACTCTGGCTGTTGTGTTCCTTTGTTACCATGTAATGTTTATTTAAAGGACATAGCTTCAATAAGATAATCCGCACCTCTATTATTTAATTAAAGGCAGTTAACATTATCCTCAGTTTATAAAGTAGATATGTGAGGCTTAGAATGGTTAAGAATATTTTAGAAAAAATAAGGGATGGATCTAGACATAGAGGCTGGTACGAAAATGCCTTTCATGTAAACTATTTTAAATAGGATTGCTTTGAGAGACCCCAGCCAAACTGAGCTTTTAGTACAACATGGCTAGCAATTCTGCTATGAATAATTGCTGGGTGTGGGTGTTTACAGAGTGTCTTTCACAGGATGCTTCATTTACCTGGAGGATGGCCTAATGCCTAGCTGTCCAACCAGTGGCCAGGCAGTCCTTCACATGAGAAACTTGCTTATACCAGAAGACCGCTTGTGGCTCATATCTGACCACAGCTCTGGTGCTGGAAGACCAATCTTGTGTCACCCCTAGCACAGCAGGGAAAACAGAGGCTAGGGTAGTCCCTGGTTCCGCAGATGGAAGGCACAAATTCAACACACCACCATGTCAGGAATCAGGTTCAAAGATTTATTATTTACAGGTCCTCGGCAGGGAGGATGCAGTGAGTTGGGTGGGCAGTCCTCCAACCTTGGATCACATGAGGCAGGAAAGAGGAGTTAGGTAGAGAGAGGAAGAGGGAGGGGGACAGGGACAGGCAGAGAGAGAAAACTTGCAGTATGTATCAGAACAGTGAATGGGTCACTTTAAGTTTGTGGGCAAGTCTGAATGGTTCCTTCAGGGAGCCCGTTCAGCTAGGCAGGAAAGATGCCTCATAGTTATCTCTAGCCTCTGGCCTGAGCAATTTGGGTGTGGTACTCTATGTCTAATGCTTAACCTGCAACCTTTGCTGTGTTGTTCCTGTTAGAAGGGCGAACATGGACTACTTTAATCCTAGAATATTTTTAATAACATATGCATAAATTATGCAAATATATCTTATTTTTAACATTTTTTCAGAACGATTTTATTTAAGAAAAAAGTCGACAGAAAGAAGTAAAAGTAGCTTGTGAATATGTCAAAAAAAATGCAACCACCAAACCTACTTCAGCATGTTTTCATTATATGTCAATAAAAATTCAATGAAATATTTCACACTAAATAAAAAGTAGGGTGTTCTATTTCCCCTTCAATATATGGAAGATGACTTTTTAAATTACATTGTTTTACATCCTCTAATCACAAGTACTACCATGTGACTATTCATCGTGTGCTTAGATAACTATGGTAATATTTTCAGAAGGCTTGAAGTGAAATAATAGTGACCCACTGCTCAGATGTACAGAGTCAACCTGAAGCACATTGTCTGCAACTATCTTAATATAGTTAAAAAAATTATGTCTAAGAGTGAAAAGAGAATGACTGAAACTAATCTGAATCTGTCAGATATATGACATCACCATCAAACAATTCTTTCCTTCTTTCCTTCCTTCCTTCTTTCTTCTTTCTTTCTATTTTTTTTTGACAGAGTCTCGCCCTGTCGCCCAGGGTGGAGTGCAATGGCGTGATCTTAGCTCACTGCAACCTTCACCTCGCATGTACAAGCGATTCTCCTGCTTCAGCCTCCTGAGTAGCTGGGACTACAGGCGCCCACCACCATACCTGGCTAATTTTTTTATTTTTAGTAGAGACGGGGATCTCACCATGTTGGCCAGGCTGGTCTCGAACTCTTGACCTCGTGATCTGCCCATCTTGGCCTCCCAAAGTGCTGAGATTACAAGTGTGAGCCCAAACAATTAAGTTCCAAAAGAGCAAAGCATCCTAGAGTTTGTCTAAGAATGCATGTACTTTTATAATATATCTATAACAGAAAATAAAGACAATAAAGAAATGCTCCCTTCTAAGGTAATAAAGTACTGAAAATGTAATTTTTGCAGCACTCTAACAAGTGAAAATTTTGAAAATCTGTTCACTGAGCAGGAGCACGAGGAAAAACTAAACATTTATCCCAATTTATTAAAATGACACATCCACAGGCTACATCTATCCGGAATCTCTTTATAAGGCCAGATTAAGTATTTTAAAGTTTCTCTTAATAGATGATTAAAAATATAAAAATATTTAACTTAAAGGAACACAGAATTTAGACTGTGAAACCATGTTGTAAATTTTATTATAATCATTTTTTCTTAATGTTGAAGACTGCATCAGTTTCATCAATAACATCACTCGTTTTATAATAAATACATCTATATGCAGAGGTATGTTTAACAGCATCTGCATGTATCTCCAGAAATTGTTGCTCATTTTAGAGCACATATTTTTATTCCGATAAAGACTTAATGTTTTACTTAATACTTCAGTAGAAAACATGAATAAATTGTATACCCAATATTTTTCTAAAAACCTAAACAACATTCTTTTAAATGTCCATTTAAAAATATAGATAACAGTTATTGTTTTATCATTATCAAATTGGTATCAAATTAATAGGCATAAGTGAAAAAACTAATCACTAGACAGTCATAAAAAATAAAATGCAATAATATCGTGCACTTTGTATTACTAAGAAAGTGTTCACTTATATAAGCAGCAGATGATGAGAACATTATCATGACAATTCTGGATATATCTTTATGTATAGCCTTAAAAATCACTTACCTTTATATAATTTCCATTTTAATTAAATCCAACATATTTTCAGCTAACATTTAAATTAGTTTTTTATTGTAAAACTTCAGCTGTTATAAATCATGAAACACTTTCAGAAACTTGTTTAAAGGTAGGAATAATTCTTTCTAGTAAACAATTATGTCACATTACATATTTGTTAAATGTTATGTTTGAGAAATACATTCTGTCCTTGAACATATTCGAATCAATATTATAATGGAATGAAGATTTTACAGGGAAAATATTGCAATCAGTAAAAGCAGAAAAAAAAAAAAAGTAGTTGTTTCCTTCTGGTGCGTTCTTGGTCTTGCTGACTTCAAGAATGAAGCTGCGAGCCGGGCGCGGTGGCTCACGCTTGTAATCCCAGCACTTTGGGAGGCCGAGGCGGGTGGATCACGAGGTCAGGAGATCGAGACCACGGTGAAACCCCGTCTCTACTAAAAATACAAAAAATTAGCCGGGCGTGGTGGCGGGCGCCTGTAGTCCCAGCTACTCGGAGAGGCTGAGGCAGGAGAATGGCGTGAACCCGGGAGGTGGAGCTTGCAGTGAGCCGAGATTGCGCCACTGCACTCCAGCCTGGGCGACAGAGCGAGACTCCATCTCAAAAAAAAAAAAAAAAAAAAAAAAAAAAAAGAATGAAGCTGCGGACCTTTGCAGTGACTGTTATAGCTCTTAAAGGTGGCACAGACCCAAAGAGTGAGCAGCAGCAAGACTTATTGTGAAGAGCAAAAGAACAAAGCTTCTACACCATGGACAGGGACTTGAGTGGGTTGCCACTGCTGGCTGGGGTGGCCAGCTTTTATTCCCTTATTCGTCCCCACCCACATCCTGCTGATTGGTCCATTTTACAGAGTGCTGATTGGTGCATTTACAATCCTTTAGCTAGACATAGAGCACTGATTGGTGCATTTTTACAGAGTGCTGATTGGTGTGTTTACAATCCTTTAGCTAGACAGAAAAGTTCTCCTAGTCCCCACTCGACCCAGGAAGTCCAGCTGGCTTCACCTCTCAGTAGGAAGGAAGACACCTGTTTGGAATATTGCAGCATGGTAGATATCACATTTTATCAAAGGACAGTAATGCTTGATCTTCTATTTCCCACAGAACTCTGGATCCAGTTAAGAGCAGGAGGGGGAAAGAAGCAACAATATTTCAAATGCCCATAGTCTAATCTGCAAAAGACACGGAGTAGGTGGAAGAAAACTGCATTTTACTTCAGGTAATCTTTGAAATGAAGGCTCTGTTATTTTTCAAAATTGGAAGGATATCACAGGGTTGATTTTATATACAAAGTAGGATCTGATCCAGTAAGCTCTAGTGAAATAATTCACATATGGAGAAAGTTAATTTTGACCTCATGACAAAATCACCTGTATTTTGAGTAAGTTAGCCTGTCACCTTCTTTGCAAACCACCAACAATATTGGGTGTATGGTTCTTAATCGAATCCACTTGAAAAGTGTTGTACAAAGTTAAGAAAAACATACACCAAATGCTGCTAACATGCACACATAAGGAATCCAGACGTACTTCAAGCCTTCTATAACCATCACAAGAGAACCCAATAAAATAGTGTGAATTACATGATAAATTATTTCTGGCCTTTCTCCAATTCATCCATCATCAAGAATAACAGTTTCTGTCAGGAATTTAGTATTAATCCTCCTAAAAATAACTTGCAGTATAGAAAGAAAACAAATAATTAACATTGGAATATAGAAATGTAATAAAGAAGATTGTCAATTGCAAAAAAAAATTAAAAAAATTAAAAAAAGCAAAAAACGTCTTGAGAAGGTGCCTGCAGGGAATCTTGACAGAGGAGCTAAATCACTGTAAAATTCGTAGTCATATTTAGTCCAAATTTTACTTCAAGGAATTTGAGCATGTGACCATTTTCTTTGTGCTGGACAAACATCTTCATTATAATATTCAATGTCACTGTCAGAGTACACACCTAGTAAAAATTAATAATCACTTTCATTGTTTTAGCTACAAAAGTTTCTTTCTTCACATTCAGCTGAAGGCACTTAGCAATCATTAAGGCTGCTAGTAAACTTAACAAACGAAATACCAGTACAGCTGGATTCCCACGCTGCAGTAAATATCCCAGAAAGAGAGAAAATATGTAGATTTTATAAACTTGATGAACCTTGTCACTTTGCTCCAGCGGCAAGATATCGAGCAGGAATAGAGACGATGCTTGAAGAAACAGGAGATAGCGGCCATACCCCACGTCATCATAAATATGTAAGTTGAAGCACTTGTCAACAAGTAGCAAAAGTCCTGTCCATAAGTATTTTCAGTTGCTTTTTAAATAGCCTGTAGGGGCAGCAACTTGGCACGCAAAATATGGTAGTGCCCAGTTTTCTCTTAAAGGAATAGAGTATTTCATTCGTGTTGTATTTACCCTGTTAATAATGAGGCATGCAACAGTAAGCATTCCTGTTAGCCATGTTCCACTCATAAGCCAACTTGTAACAAATAATGCAGTAATATATATTCTTTGGAATCCAAAAACAGCGCCAATATAGAAATACACTGGCTCAATAATCTCGTTGCTACCAGTGGCTTGACAAAAAACACTGGCAGTAAGTTCTGGATATAAAGACATTTGCTGCACTGCATTTAGAGTCTTCAGAGATAGAAGTTTTATTATTGCGTGCCAGTTCATAAACACCTCTTTCAAATGAAGATGCCTTTAACATATCTTTATGATAGGTCTAATAAATGGCACTGTCACCCTGAAACGTGATTCCCCGTTTAAGCTCGTTTTGGAGCTCTTTCAGGAATTGGAATGTCATTGATTTTTCTCTTCTTTAGCAGATTCCTTATTTTCTGAAGACTTTGGCTTTTTTCTCTGGCGCAACCCTTCCTCCGCCCTGGTCTCCACGGAGCCCAGGACACCCCCTCTGGCTCCCGCTAGGCAGGAGTCTCCCTCCCTCCGAATCTCCGAACCCGTCAGCCTGTCCGGGCCCGCTCCTGGCCGCCGCCACAAGTATATCTTTTAATCATTGTTTTTCTAGTAATAAAAATCTTACACAAAAGCTAAACGAAATGTTATGCAATTCCCTGGTTAATGTTTCTTGATGACATAAGTTGCTCCGTATATACTTACTTGAGTGCAGCTAACTTGTTACACTGGAACTGGATCTTGACAGACAGCCAAAATACATGATCTTATGAGCTTCTTGTGGAAAATGGTAGTTTCCTGCTTTGATGTTTTTTACCAGACCGGGGTCAGGCTTTATACCCTGAACTGTTTTGTAAAGTTTTTCAGCTGATAATCACGGGCCTTAATTCTGGTGATTGTCCTGTGCTAATTTGGTAATAAAACAGAGAACTCAAGGTAGCTTTTCCCAAAAGGTTTCAGAGAAAAGTTATTTTCCCAATATATTAATGTCTTAAACACACGTACACACACACGCACAGTTTCTAGTCAAATAACTTTGAGAAACATTAGGTTAAAAACACCTTAAGAAATTTTGCCTAACCCAGGATAATGAGGTTAACTTCTACATAATCTTCTAGATTATTATTTCAATTTCCACAGTTAGATATATTGACATGAAATTGACATGAAATTTTGTGTAGGTTTGACATATGGTACAAGTTCTATTTTTCCTCCAAACCTTCGTCTACAGTTACTCTGGGCTATGTTTATGTATAAATTAAGTGTTTATATATATTAGGCTCTGTCTGGAGGCTCTTTATTATGTACTTGTACTATTCCCACATTGTCTTAGTGTAGCTTCATTATGAACAGAGCAAGGCTTCCCACCTAAAAGACTGCTTGGCTATTGTTAGCCACTTGCATTTCCACTTAAAATATGGAATACACTTACAAATTTTTAAAAATACCAAAATACATAGAAATACATTGTTGGGACAATTTTGATTGAATTTGTATTTAATTTAAGAAGAAGTTTAAGGAGAATTTCCATCTCTAAATTACTGTCTTCAAATCTATGATTGTAACATATTTTGTCCATTTACTTAGTCCTTTAAATTATCTCAATTTGTTTCATAATTTTTTATGAAGACATATATAAATTTAGGACCACTTCCAGATATTTGCTATAACTATTACTGTGATCATTATAAACTTTTACACCTTTTATTTATTAACTTGATGGTATGTAGAAATTCAATTGGTTGTTTTACATTGTCCTTATGTAGCAACTTTGTGAAAATTAATAATGATTTTTATTTTATTAGATATTCTTTTAATATTTTTTATACACAGCTTTACAAGTTGTTTCTATTGGATTTACTTTATCTGGGGCCCATTTCTTTCTTTCTTGGCTAATATTTCATCTTGCTTGTATATGTAATCATTCCAATAAAAAATTGGATGGGAAATATAACATTATATATAATCATACATAATACATGAGATATATCCCATGTAATAAATAATACCTTGTTAGGGACTGAATGTATGTGTCCCCTACAAATTTAAACGTTGAACTATCATCCTCAATGGGATGGTATTTGAAGGTGGGGTTTTGGGGGCAGATTAGGTCACAAATAGGATTGGTGCCCTTAAACGAAGAGGCCAGAGAGCTAGCTTGCTCTCATTCTGCCATATGAGGATACAAGAAAAAGTTGACAGTTTGCAAACTGGAAGTGGGATCTCACCAAAACCTGACCATACTGGAACCCTGATGTCAGACTTCCAGCCTCTAAAACTGTTAGAAATTTCTGCTGTTTGCAAGCCACCTAGTGTGTAATACATTGTTATAATAGCCCAAACTGACAAACACAGAAATCATATATTATATAATAAATAAAATTTCCATAAGCAGTGAATATCTGAAAACTTAATTTTTTTCTTCATTTTTTTCATATGCTGGCTCAATTAAAGTCTACATGGAATTCACCTCAAAATTCTGAAATGGCAACACATCAAAAGTTTTCCTGTTACTGAGCTCTGGAGAAGTACTGAATCAAGTTTTACAAGGAAACTGGAGACTTAAGGAATCCAAAAGGCGTAGTCTTACACTTCTCAAGAAAGTAGAGGAGACTAGAGTGCTTTCAATTTAAGGCCCATCAGCAAAAAAAGAAACCTAACTATATCACATGAAAACTCATCCACAGAGAGTGGAGAAATCTAGGCTTGTGGCTCTGGATTTAGAAACTGGGTTTACAAAACCATGAGAGAAGTCAGCATCTGGCAGAGCATTGTGCTGAGCCAGAAAATTTTCCAAACATGGAAACCCTCGACACGGTGCTCGATTTTGAGAAAAATAGCAGAATGTGTGAGACCCCACTCAAAGAGATACAAGTTTCTCCAAAAACAAAATAGGGCATCATTGTAGTGTATTGAAGACATTCCTTTGATGAACTGTAAACTGTTGCCCAAAACAGGGTCAATGTAAGAGCTCTTTAGAAGCATAGCGTTTTTTGTTTGTTTTCTTTCTTTCTTTTTTGTTTGTATTTTAGTGCATTACTTTTAAAGCAATTATTCTAAGACTTATGTCATATCAGGTTAAATTATATATACAATAGCATATTTTTGAATATTAATCACATGATAGATTCCTGCTTAAGTTTCATTTCGTGCAAAAGGTTATCCCTTTTTGTCTAACGTTCTATTTGTTGTTGAACCAAACTTTGATCATCATTTTATAAATCAGTGTATCTCACACTCCTGCTAATATCTATCCTCTCTGCCTCTATAAGATGAACTTTGCATATTTAAATTTATTATAGCCAGCCATACTTGTATTTCATTTGTTCTGTTACACTCTCTTAAATTCTTATGTTAATAACTACAATTTAAATCTAAACCAAATGAATAAGAAATGTAAATGTAATCAAATAAAGTTATAAAAATAATATTTATGATAAAGTAGAAAGAACTGAAAATTACTGCATGAATATTGAGTACAACTATAAAAATAAGCTCTGTAGCTTAAAATTATATGTGCCATATTTTAATGACATAATCTCCCTTTGTTAAATCTTTTTTACTGATGTAACTTTTATAATAACCCTCCACTGAACATCTATGTAACTATATATATGAATAAAATTTTAACATCTAGTATAAATTGCTAAAATAAAATTGCAAGTTCCACATTTACAGTTTTAATTATTTTGATAAACATCTTTCAAGTTCTTATTCATAACAATTCATAATTAGGAATAATATATACTTTATACTTACACAGAAATATGGCAGACTAAGCAAATGTGTTAGTCTAGATTTTATCTTCAAGGCACTATCGAAATAATAAATGATTAAAATGGGGATAAACCCATAACTGTAAAATAAGTGGGTGGAGAGCACACATATTAGGGGAATTCTATAAATTTTATAAAAGTAAAAGATAAAATCATATTGACAAAATTAAAAGAGAATATATTTCTCAAATTCTAATACAGCAGATGACAGATGCAAAAATAAGATAGCCTGAACTGGATAGCTTAAACTCAGAAAATTTCTCTCTTTGGAATGAGCAGATATAATAATAGGACTGAAAATGTGGCAAAATACAAAAAGACATCATTTTCCATGACGATAAAGAGAGAGTTATGAGGGCGGGGGACAGGAACTTGATTGAATTGTAAGACCGTCTCAAAACAATTATAAAGAACATTTTAGATAAGAATTAACCTTGCTTGAATGTGTGTTATTATTCCAAAGTAAAGTGCTTCTAATTCTGAAACTGTGGGGCCTTCCATTTTAAAGACAGTTCTACACCATTTGAGTATGAAAGAGAGTTTGCCAATTAACAAGCTCTGCTTCTGTACTACCCTATTGAACGTCCTTATTCAAGAAAAAAATATTAATAGAAAATTCTAGCCTTCATACCCAACAACTTAAGAGATATGTGACAAACAACTCAAGTAATCTAATCCTTCATTTCTTCATTTGAATGGAAAACTACAGATTACTAGACATATGAAGCAAATTAGCAGTATGAAAGGAGAAAAAAATGTCAATTACACAAAAATGTGGCCCCAAGAAGAGAGATCATTCATAGACAGTAGACAATCTTAAAACACATAATGTCTTCAGAAGGCTTCTAGATGATGCCTCTTATAAAATAAGAGTCATGAACGGGACTGAATAAAAAAAAAGCTCTCAGAAAAAATAAAACTTTAGAAATTAAAACTATGTTAACAAATTAAAAATGGAAATCTATAGGAAGATTAAAAGAAAATTTGAGGTCTTCTTCTGGAACATACACCTGAAAACATAAAAAAGAGAAAACCTATAAAAGAAAATGAATTGGTGAAGAGTAGGTCCAGATTGCTCAATATCTAATCAAAAGGACTTTCAAAAGGGAAACATTAAGAAAAAAAAAAGAGATACTATCAAATAAATAATCTGAAACAACCTTCCAGGGATGAAGATTGGTGCCCAGCTGTAGATATAACAGGGCCCACTGATTGCTGAGCTCAATATACAAATAATAATTCAAAGGCACATCACTGACATCATTGGGGAATTTCAAGTACACCATGTATAAAAAGAAATTTCAAAAGCATCCAGAGAATACTAAGAAAAAATATTAATCAATAGATGTCATAAATGCAGTGGAATTTTTTAAATCTTCAACTTTAGTACTAAAAAAAGGTAACAATTACTTCAAAATTCTGAGGCAGTAATATTTTCAACTTAGAATTATATATCCAGCCAAGAAATCCATCAATAGAAATAGCAAAATAAAGGAGTTTTGAGAAACTCAAGAAATCAGAAAACGTACCTCTCACATACCATTTTGGAGAAGGTTACATGATGATCTGTTTACATAAAACAAAATTAACAATCGCAAGATGTAGGCGTGGAATTTTTAAAAATGATGGATTTGATACAGACAGAAGGCAGGGAAATACTGGGTAGAAAAGGGCAGGGTCCCTGGCAAGGGCTCCAAAGCAAGAACATGAATTCCTGTTTTCTTGCTCGCACGTTGCCTTTTCCAAAACCACCCCGACCTGCCCTGCCCTGCCCTGCATCCTGTACCCATAAAAACCCCAGGCTCCACTAGCAGCAGAGTGGCAGAGAAGGAGAGAAGAGAAGAAGCAGCTTGATTTCCAAGGGATGGCTTGACTATGGAACCTTGGAGAAGGGTTCAGCTGAAAACGGCCAGACTCCAAGGGAAGACCACCTTCCCACTCCATCCCCTTTCCAGCTCCCCATCCCCTTGAGAGCCACTTTCACTGGTAATAAAATCCTACACATTTACCACCTTCAATGTGTTCCTGTGACCTGATTCCTCCTGGAAGCCGGACAAAGTGGTCCCACATGCAGGTGAAGGAGGCTGTCACACTGACCTTCCACCGGGCTAACACTTCAGCCATCCATGGATGGCAAAAGTAAAAAACCAGCATGTAACACACACCTTCTGGGGCTCTGGGGGTTGCTGGCAACTCCTAGATACTCACTTGCTTGCTCCCACTCCCATGAGGGGTTGAGAGCTGCGGGCTGAGTAAACCAGCCAACCCCTTCGCAGGACTCACAAAGGAGTAAAGGAACTATTCTGTTTCAGATTTAAGTAAGGAGTCCAAAGCAAATACATTTTAAAATAATAACTTTCTAGATAGCCTAGTAATAATCAGGACAAATGTGAACAAGAAATTCCTGAGCAGTAAGGAAAATGTAAATAGAAAAACAGAGTAGATTCTATTCAAGAGATGAAGTCTTTCATGTGCTGGAATATTGAAGGAATCTGTTGAAGAGGGCATACGTTTCTTCTTTCAACAATGAAAATAATAGAATTAGAAACACTAAGAAAAACAAAACCAACAAATATCTTCAAGAAACTAATGTATGAATATAAGAAAAATAGAAATGTGCCATGTTATGAAACTATTGATGATGCTCAATGAAAGAGGATCTGTTTGACATTGCCAATGTGTTCTTCCCTGAGTGTCACAGGGATTGTGACCCCACATAGGAAAAGCTGTAATGCCAGCCCACTGCTTGACTTTTCAAAGAAAAATATCTACATCATTATAATAAGGCAGACAGTGGTTTTCAGCTATTAGAATCAATTGGAAGAGAACACAGCAGATTGTGGTTTTCAGATATAAGTAAATAGTAAATGAATTTTATTTTTTAATATCTTAATATTTAGAATATTAAGTAACAAATAGGTTAAAAAGAAGGGGTCAAGGGTAAGATCTGGATTCTTATTGATTCATTTAGATAATAAAGATTCAACATATTCAGAAGGGAGCAAGAAATCAACATTTTATTATATAATTGAGAGTTTTAAATAGGTACTTTAAATGTGTAAACAAATATAAACATCAAATTTAAGAGAAAAGAAAATGGAGATGAAAGACTAGTGAGAGTGGATGTAAGTATTAAATAATGCCAAGTAAAAGGAGTGGGATGGGGAAGAACAGAAAAGCACAATATTTTAAGTATCAGTGAATAAATTAATATTGATATCAATATGAAAACAATTGTTGGAGATGCAGTAAGAGAAATACAATGAGACCTTATAGGCATTAAATGTCTTTTAATTTTAGACTTATGTTATTATCTGACAAGGGAGAGTCTTCGATTTCCTCAATAGCATGATTCCTACCAAAAAAGAACAAATTGGAATTCAAGACTTATATTAACCCTCCATTTTTAAAAATAACTGTTAAGCAGGTAATGAGTTTCCTCTTAAGAAAATGCAAGCACATTTCACGGAGAACAATCTTAATGAATGTAAAATGGAAGGACATCAGTCAAGAGGGAAGAATAGAGAAAATATCTTTAGGTCTAAACAGTGAGCAGAATTCAGGAATTCTGTGGATTAGTAAAGTACTTGAAAAACTATTGTCCACTGAGACTATAAAAATGACAGAGTATAGAGGGAGACTAAGGCAGATTTTATTATTAGCAACCACAACAAATTTACTATTTGGATTTAAGCAGTTACTCAAGGGCAGAGGCAATGTTCCTACCCATCGGCTCAACCTGTCCTCAATCATTTTGAATACCTTGTATGATGCAGAAAGGACAATTGTAAAGGTTTGTACCCTCAGTTAAATATTAAGATGGAATATTTCAACCAAACAGAAAGAATTGCTACAATAAAAGCTTGATCAACTTCTATATAAGCCATAATGCTCACCTATTTTAATTAGTGATTAATTTACTTTCAAAAAGATTATTTGATAATAAATACATATTTTAAAACTTAAATGGCTATGGTAACATTACTGAAAGAAATGTAGATTTTTCAATTTCCTTGTCTTTATACGCCTGATATTACAATCTTAATATAGCTATAATGGGCCGGGCACGGTGGCTCATGCCTGTAATCCCAGCACTATGGGAGGCCGAGGCGGGTGGATCACAAGGTCAGGAGATCGAGACCACGGTGAAACCCCGTCTCTACTAAAAATACAAAAAAATTAGCTGGGCGCGGTGGCGGGCGCCTGTAGTCCCAGCTACTCCGGAGGCTGAGGCAGGAGAATGGCGTGAACCCGGGAGGCGGAGCTTGCAGTGAGCCGAGATCGCGCCACTGCACTCCAGCCTGGGCGACAGAGCGAGACTCCATCTCAAAAAAAAACATAGCTATAATGTGCTTTTATACCATTACCAGTAACTAAAAATAATTTTAATAACTAAATTGTCTCAATCAAATATTAATGTATCTAAATAATGGCCTCTGCTAGATTATCCCATTCATACTGATGTGTTTAATTGCAGATATTGAAAGTATTTTCTGCCCTATTTTTGTGTGTAACACTGGAAAGATGAGGATCTCTTATTTTTCTTATATGACTTGTAAAAAAGCATTACACTAAAAAATATAAGATTTATTAAATTTTAGTATAATATTGAGTTCCATAGAATTACAAAATTTCAAAAGTGAATCTTAACAGAGCACAAGCCTCAGTCTTTTGTTTCCCCAGAAAATGAGTGAACAAACTTAAGTAAGTACTTTACTTTTATCATTGGAAAAAAGAACATTTGAGCACCTCTTTGGGGTGTGCTGTGTGGATATACCTTTTATCCCAGACGGGAAGAAAATGTTAGCAGATCATATATCTAATAGAGAAATTGAATCCAGAATACACATTCTCAAAACTCAATAGTAAGAGAACAATCCAATGAAAAATGAGCAAAAAATTTTATTTGGCAATTAACCATGGAAGTTTTACAGACAACTAAGCACACGAAAGAACACTCAACATCATTAGTCATTAATAGAAATCAGTGGTGCCAGGACGCACCTATTAGAATGACCAACGTTAAAAATACAAGCATTGTCCCACCAACAGTGTAAAAGTGTTCCTATTTCTCCACATCCTCTCCAGCACCTGTTGTCTCCTGATTTTTTAATGATGGCCATTCTAACTGGTGTGAGATGGTATCTCACTGTGGTTTTGATTTGCATTTCTCTGATGGCCAGTGATGATGAGCATTTCTTCATGTGTTTTTTGGCTGCATAAATGTCTTCTTTTGAGAAGTGTCTGTTCATGTCCTTTGCCCACTTTTTGATGGGGTTGTTTGTTTTTTTCTTGTAAATTTGTTTGAGTTCATTGTAGATTCTGGATATTAGCCCTTTGTCAGATGAGTAGGTTGCAAAAATTTTCTCCCATTCTGTAGGTTCCCTGTTCACTCTGATGGTAGTTTCTTTTGCTGTGCAGAAGCTCTTTAATTAGATCCCATTTGTCAATTTTGGCTTTTGTTGCCATTGCTTTTGGTGTTTTAGACATGAAGTCCTTGCCCACGCCTATGTCCTGAATGGTATGGCCTAGGTTTTCTTGTAGGATTTAATGGGTGCAGGAAATCAACATGGCACATGGATACATATGTAACAAACCTGCACATTGTGCACATGTACCCTAAAACCTAAAGTATAATAAAAAAAAAAGAAGATAAAAAAATACAAGCATTGGGAACAATATGTATACATGGAATTATCTTGCATTACAATTTCTACAAATAGTTTGGAAAACAATTCGACAGTTCCTTGAAAATTTAAATACACACCACCAGGTAATATAATCATTGCATTACTACATATTCACCCAAAAGAAAGAAAGCATATGTCCATGCAAAGGCTAGCAGAAAAACTACTCAGAGCACCTTTATTTGCAATAGCCAACAATTGGAAAGCTATGAACATATGAATGGATAAGTGAATTGTAGTGTATCCATATAATGAAATATAACTCAGCAATAAAAACATAATGAACTATTGATATACACTGCAATATAATAAGCTAATCTAAAAAAATTACACTCAGTGAGAAAAGCCAGATGGAAAGAAGACATATTGTATAAATCATAAAATAAAATTTTTGGAAATGTAAACTAACACTTTGGAAATGGTAGTGTAAGAAAACAGATAATTGTTTGCTTGGTGAAGAAGGGTTGAGGGATGTGTTGTGCAGAGACAAGGGACGCCTTTTTTTGATCATAACATTCATTATCTTGATTGCAATGATGAATTTAGCCAAAATTATTAAATCCTACACTTAAAATACACAGTTCATTACATTACTGTCATACCTTTAAAAGACTGTTAATTATGAATATAATTATGAATAGCGATCTTTTTTTCTTTTTTTTTTGAAATGGAGTCTCACTCTGTCGCCAGGCTGGAGGGCAGTGGTGTGATCTCGGCTCACTGCAACCTCTGCCTCCTGGGTTCAAGCGATTCTCCTGCCTCAGCCTCCCAGGTAGCTGGAACTACACACATGCACCACCACGCCCAGCTAATTTTTTTTGTATTTTTAGTAGAGATGGGTTTTCACCATGTTGGTCAGGATTGTCTCTGTCTCTTGACCGTGTGATCTGCCCACCTCGGCCACCAGAAGTGCTGGGATTACAAGCGTGAACCACTGTGCCTGGCCATGAACAGTGATACTTCTTAATTAAATCAAATCTAAGATTAAGTTTGCAACTCATCCAAAGAAAATAGATATTGGAATACATGTATGTGTGCACACGTGTGTGTGTGTGTGTGTGTATGAGAGAGATAAAGCAGATATAGCATAATATGTGGTAGTAATACAAGTATTCACTAGCTCACAGTTTGTCAACTTTCCCATGAATTTGAAATTGTTTATAACAATATATTGGGAACAATTAAGGAAACAAATATCTAACAGCTATGCAGAAGAACAGCTATCTTACAAGGGAGTGATAATGAAGCTAGTGATGTATTCAGCAGCAAAAATACATGCAAGAAAATGACGTTGTGCCTCAAAAGTGCTGAGGGAAAATATTTGTCAATCTGGACTGATATAGCCAAATATAATATTTTTCAGTGAATAACACTGGAATAAAATAACAACATTATTATTTAAATGTGTTAAAACATTTTACCACCTAAAAACTTTCTGAGAAAGAACTATTGGGAAAAAACATACTTTGCTGAGAAAAAAATTAAACCCAGGAGAATTAGCAAAACATATTGTTGAATCTAGTTAATTATAGGCCATTAAAAAAATACTTATATTTTTATGATTAAAAATTAAGAATTAAACTTTAGCACAAATAATATAGGTGATGTAAGTGATGGAACACAAGGGGCAACAAAATACATTAATTGAAAGTTCTACTCAAGAATAAAAGGGAAAAAGTTAAAAACATCAAACTTTGCTAAAATTTAAAAAAAGTCATATGTTAATTTAATGAGAGAAACTTTAAATTTAAATTATACTTCTAATGTAAGAAGAAGGAATAAAGGAAGAAAGACATTAATAATAAAAAAATGACCCATTGAGAAACTGCCGCAGAAAGAGGGAAAAAGCCAAAATAAAAGTTAATTGAAATATTTGTAATAAGTTGTAATAATTGCTAATAATCTACTAAAACCCTAAGATATAAATTGCATTAAAAATCTAGCTATATATTCCATAAAATAAATATATTTAAAAGACAATAAGAGATGGAAGACTCTATATGGAGATATTAAGAAAAGTAGGCATCAAACAGCATGAGGTATAAGAATAAATAAGTGCTAAGATAATCACTACATGATGATTAAAGAAATAAACTAGTAGAAGGTGTTATCAGTGTGAATGTATATACACCCGAAAATATGGTCTCCTAACATTAAAAGAAGTGTTGACAGAAACATAGAAAAACGTACTAAGAAATAATAATGGATGATTTTAACATGTCTTTCTCTAAAGTGATAGTCTAAGCAGATAGTACATAGCAGATTGGAAAAACACAACAAGCTATACTAACATATGTAGCTCATGTAGACAGAGCCAGAGAGAGAACTTTGCACACAACAGTGGACTGTTCTATTTCTAAAAATTGACATTTTTATAGGTCATGACATAAGCCACAACTCATTAAAAATATTAGTTGCCTATAGAACTTACTCTTTTTTTTCACAGTTAAATTGGTTAGAAACCAATAATTAAACTGGTAGGAAAAATGTGTTTGAAATCTAAAAATACAATCCATGGATGAAGTAGAAAATGTTCTGAAGTTTTTAAAATTAGGAAACGCTACTTAAGTGGTACTTTGAAGAAAATGGGTTCATTCAAAAAACGAAAGCAACCAACATCACCAGGTTATAAAAAAGCAATTCAAAAAGATAGAATAAAGAACTTAAGGCATAAAACTAAAATCTTTTACAGGAAACAAATAATAAAGTTAGGAGTAGAGGACTTATATTTTGGGGAGGTAAATTTGATAGATTATTTAAAGAAATAAAAAATTTAAATGCTGCATAAAATAATGAAAATAAATTTTAATTCCTCAAAATCCCTAAAGGATGGAAGGGAAATACCAGGTCAAAATCCATGAGAAAGTCAGAACCCAAAGGAATGAGAAGAGCATTGAAGCCCCTTTGAAGTTGGACTATGCACAAATGACATTTAGCTTTGATGGATTTATGAGACAAGCAGGGCAGAAATAAAAACTAAAGAAATCCTTTACTGTAATGCTGAATCCAAAGGAAACTCTCTTTAGATAATTACAAAGAAAACTGAATTGTTGCTAAGCTAGAAAAATAACTTTCCTGAGACAATGTATTTATAAGGCACCTCCTGCAACGATTTGAAACCTAAATTCCCAATAACTGGGCGACCCAAACAACCTCAACATATATATCAAAGAGCTGACAGAATCACAATCACAGTCAAAAATGTTAACATATTGATACGGTTTGGATCTTCCTCCACCAAATTACATGTCCAATTGTAATCTGCAGTGTTGGAGGTTCGGCCTAGTGGGAGGTAATTGGATTATGGAGGTGGAGTTCTCATAAATGGGTTAGTGCCATCTCCTAGGTGCTGTACTTGTGGTAGTGAGTGACTGAACTGCTGTGATATCTGGTTGTTTAAAACTGTAGCACCTCTCCATTTTCTCTCTTAGTTCTGCTCATGCCAAGTAAGACACTTGTACCATCTTTGCCTTCTGCCATGATTGTAAGTTTCCTGAGGCGTCCCCAGAAGCCAAGCAGATGCCAGCATCATGCTTCCTGTACAACCTATGGAACCATGAAATTAAACCCCTTTTCTGTATAAATTACTCAGTCAAAGGTATTTCTATATAGCAGTGAGAGAACTGACTAATACACATACTGACTGAGAAAATTACAGAACAAAAAGACAAAAGTTGGAATAAGATTTAGCTAGTACAGGAAACAAACTTAATTAATTAAATTCCTTCTCTGGAGAATGTCATCACCATCTTATGCCTCAAGAGGCCTGTTGAGAAATTAACAAAGACAAATGGGCAGCCTAAAGTAAAATTAAAATAAGATAAAATAATTACCAAGCACAGAAGGTACAGCAAATAGGTACCAGCTGAAACATGTCACAGACAGCATCTACAAAGACATCTGATAGAAATTATAAATCAATAGTGCCCATTATTTTTAAAGAAATGAAAGTCAAACTTGAAAATGTCTTTAGGGAACGTAAAACTGTAAAAAGCAACCTACAGGTCAGAAAAGAACCAAATAGAATATATAGAAATAGAAAAACACATTAATGAAAGTCAAATATTCATTGCAGTATTCTAACAGAAAAGTAGACATAGTTTAAAAGAGAATATGGAAATTAGAAAGTAGATCAGAGGAAAAAACTTGGAATATAGTACACAGTGACAAAAAGAAACTATAGACACAAACAAACTTGGAATACAAAGCGTGATCTATTGTTATTTTCTTTCCCTGTAAAGCTGCTAAGAACTCAGCCTCTCCCCACTACTTTTAGTTTGCTCTTCAGCCACTCGGCTAATGTCTGTAAATAGCAAATTATTTAGAGGTAAATATTGATATCAAATGTAAGGTGCATCTCTCTGGAGTTCTCTTTTATCCAGCATCTTGGCCTTGATACTCCTCTGATGTCTTCAAATAGATTCTTTTTATTTTATACTTTCTCCACCTCTTCCAATTACTCATGGTGAGAGGGTCTGGCCTAAACCCACTGGTCTGCCAGTGCCAGAAGCATAAACTTTCAAGAGACTCCCTTGAGGTAATGGACACAAAAGTTATACACATGCATTTCACTTATAACTCCTTGATAAGAATTTAGTCACATGAATCACATAGGTAACACAAGCTGGAAAATCTAAACTAACTGACAGATATGTTTCCAAAACTTGAAGGGAGGTCTCCATCACTATGTGAAAGAAGGTTGGAGTAAAAATTGAGGAACAATTAGCAGATTTTAATATAGATGTACTATATGATTTTCTTATTCATTTTGTTCATTTTCTTTTGTACTATGAAAAGGTAAGCTCTGAGAGGAAGTACTTTTTCTTCTGGTTATTCTGTTTTTGTTTTTGTCTGGGTTGCATTGTTAGCTCACCACTGTGTTCCACGGCCCTTGAACATCCTGGTAGAATGTAGGTACTCGGTGAATATTTGTGGCATGTGGAGGGTCTTCCTAAGCATATCACTAAATGCCAAAATCATACTTCTTCAGTTTTTTGGAGAATGAGCTTCCATCATTTTGATAATATAATAATATCAATATGTTATTAAGATACAGTAAAGTACTTTAATAGTAGTTACACTAACATTATCTTAAAAAGTCAGTGGAATATAAACAAATAAACACTAGGTGACACTTAATAATTTTTTTTCCAGACAAACATCTCTAATTTGATTAAACATTTTTAAAAATTGTCAGATCTATTTATTTTATCATTCATTCCCATTGGACATATTCAAGTGTATTAATCCTTCTTCAGTTTGATGCCCAAAATAAAAATACAGGTTGAGCATTCCATTGCAAAAATACAAAATCCATACTGCTTCAAATTCTGAAACTTTTAGAAAGCTGACCGCAAGTGGAAAACTCTATACCTGATCTCATGTGACAAGTCACAGTCAAAACCCAGTCAAAACTTTGTTTTTTAAAAGAAGTTATGTAAATATTGTATAAAATTACCTTCAGGCTATGTGTATAAGGTATACATGAAATATAAATGAATTTCATGTTTACACTTGGGTCCCATCCTAAAGATATCTCATTATGTATATGTAAATATTCCAAAATCCCAAGAAAACTCAAAATCTGAAAGTCTGAACACTTCTGGTCACTAGCATTTTGGATAAGGAAGCTCATTTATTTACCATATTATTGATCCATATTTTCACAGAAATTTTGGAGCACTGAGGTGGCAGAAATTTCTTACTGTTGGTGGAAAGACACAATCAATACAAATTTTACAAATCAATGTTAAGGATGAAAAACTGAGCTAGGCAACGATAGAACTAAAATCAATCCTGTATCATCTGACATGAATTGAGATAGTACAGAAGACAAGCAAATTTGGGAATTTATTTCTCGATATTAATTTTTTTGGTAGTTATGCCAAATCTTTTCATGTTTACCTAAGAAGTAATCTTTATGATCCCTATTTTTACCACAACTAGAACTTTTATTCTGCAGTACACAAAAGGCAGCTTAAGCCCTATTTGACTTCAGCAGTTGTCACAATTTAATTTTATTATTATTATTTTTTTTATTATTATTGTAGAGACAGGGTCTTGCCATGTTGCTAGGCAAGTGTCAAATTCCTGGGCTCAAGTGACCCTCCCACTTTGGCCTCCCAAAGTGCCAGGGTTATTATAGGCATGAGCTACCACATCTGGGCTTGCAGTTTTAGAAATTAGCACTATAAATATTACTTTCTCTTAAAATTGAATTTAAAAACGAATTATTGTTCAATCAATACAATTGCGATAAAATTTGACTACAACTCACACAGGCACTACCCATATCAAATATCCTTTATAAGTATCTGTTTTATTTTTGGTTCCTTGCTTCTTTCTTATGATAATTATGGACCTAAAATATAAAATATGATCGTTTCAGTATATTATTGTTATTATTATTTTGCCCTAAGTTTTGTAGGTAGTAATTTGGTTGACCACTGCTACTGTGGATATTGGGAATTGCAAAATGCAGCAGGTTGAATATGGGTTTCCCAAAGATGATCATGTCCTAACCCTGGGACCTGTGAATATGTTATATATCAAAAGGGAATTAAGGATGCAGGTAGAATCAAGTTCTCTAATCAGCCAACCTTACAATAGGGAGATTATCCAGGTGAGCCCAGTGTAATCACAAGCACTCTTAATGGCAGAAGAGGAAGGCAGAGAAGGACTAATGATGTACCTTGAGAGGGACTCCACCCATATTCTCTGGCTTTGAAGATGAAGAAATGGAACCATGAGTCAAGAAACACGATATATATATATATATATATATATTTTATATTTTATATATATATTATATATATTATATATATATATAATATATATATATACGAATTAATTTTAAAAGCTGGGAATGGTCCTCAGGTGACAGCCAACAAGAAAACAGGGTTGTTGGTCCCGTAGGTGCAAGGAACTAAATTCCGCTAACAACATGAATGAGCACAGAAACAGATTCTTCCTAAAACCTCCATAAAGGAGCCCTGCTGACACCTGCATTTTTGTCTAGTGAGACCCATACCTGATTTCTAACCACCAGAAATGTGGGATAGTAAATTTCCATTGTTTAAACTGCTAAACTTTTTGTAATTTTTTACAGCAGCAATTGGAATCAATATGCCAGTTTATCAACCTTATTTCAAGTGGAAAAATTATGTATTTCAAATAAGTTGTTACGGATATGCTAAAAGCATGTGTGTGCACACACACCCTCAAACAGACTTGAAATACTTATGATTATTAAGACCACTTCATCTTCACTTGAATGTCCCTCCTGAAAACCTGAGGAGTAAAGGTAATTTAAATTTAGAAGAGAAAACACCAGTGGGACCTTATATTTATTGAAAAATAGTAAACTAATATTACTTCATTTCAACTTAATAGCAAACTTCAAGGGTATGCCTTAGCTTAACCTTTATTAGGTCATTTTTGAAGGGCTTGGGAAATCGGCATTGATATAGAATTCGTAGCTTCTGCTCCATTGTACTTAAATTAGACCAACATTAGATTTTAAGGTTTCTGATCTTTAAAATAAAGCAATCTGTTATGGTAGGTTTTATACAACATGCTTTAATGTTTTCTGTATCTCTCCTTTCCTAGTTTTTAGTGTAAAGAAAGAGAATTATAACTACCTGCAGGCTAGAAAGATTATTGTTGACACAAGACCCAAGAATAACTCACTGTGATCATAAAATCCTACAGTGCAGATATCATTAGGAAAAAAAGGAACTATATCTACAGTAAAATTATTCTACTATAAACTCAAGTAATATACATCAAAATAAATGCCATTTTTATGAATTTTTGTCCTTAAATTGTTCTTTAACAAACTGTAACACTCTTAAGAGTGAAGAACCTCTAAAAACATCTGTGAGGCACATTGGATGAAGCCATGCTCTGAGTAAAACACCATGTAGCACCAAACAGGTACCTTCTGATGTTCATAAGGGAGGGCCCATAGAGAATGAAGATATACATTTCTTAACCAATTTTTTTCAGGGATATTTTCTGCACAATATTATAACAAAATGCACTATGTATAATTTTTGGTATAGTCTATGTAATTAATTCATGGGATTCATTTTTTTCTTTTTCGATTTTAATATACACAAGAATCTGCTGGTGATGAGAAACAGCCAATTGAGACAGTGGTTTCCTTTTGGAACTCAAGGTCTTTTTAGGAGATCAGGCTTCTGTGTGTATTAAAATATAATAAATACAAATGCTTTATCATATATGTTTTATAGCAAGCTTCAAATGTAAACCTTAGTCAGCTAACTCAGAAGTTGGCAAACGACGGCCCAGGGACGAAAGCCAGGTGATTCTCTGTTGTTGCCTAAACACAACCATGCCCATTCGTTTACATACTGTTTATGGCTCCTTTCTCACGACAGTGACAGAGTTGAGTGGTTGTGACAGAGACTGTATGGCTCACAGAGCCTCAAATATTTACTCTCTGGCCCTTTGCAGAAACATTTGCTGACCTCTGAGCTAACAGAGGGTAACATTTGCATGTAAACAAATAATAGCCATAAACTATGATAGAAAAGAGATGTCAAACTTTTACCTATCAGGTCAAGGAAATAATCTTAGAGAGGTTGATATTTGAATTGAATCTTGAAGTATAAGTTGGAATCTTCCAGCTGAATAAGGGGATGAAGCCCTCTAAACAAAGAACACCACATATAAAAAGGCATAGGAATGTGGAAGACAGTAATTTACGCAAAGAAACTAAGTATTCTATAAAATACATAAAAAGGAATGGTGGAAGATGAGATGGAAAAGGCAAACTATAGTGAAGAAAATGAAAGGTCATTAAAGTCATTATTTTAAAAATATTAGTTTTTATATTTTATATCATTTTCCATTAATTCAATTTGCCATGTGGACTGGAGATGACTACCATAAAATAAGAATACAAATGAGGAGCGTGACCCTAATATACATGAGAGATAATACGTTCTTGAACGTAGAGAAAGAGAGGAAAAAAATAGTTTCAATAATCTTTAGGAGAAAGTATTTCCAGAACTCAGTGACTGAGTAGAGATTCAGAGCTGTTGAAGAAGAAGAAAATCATGCTCTCCAGTATCTAGTTCAGGATAATTGATGTGACTAATTACTACCTATGGTAAGAACAGATGAGGAGGAAGAGGGACATATTTACGGGAAAATATAAATCATTCTAAGTTATTAAAGTTTTAGAGAATTTCTGATTCAAGTAAGTCATTTAGAATAATAAGTTAACTGGCCGGGCGGGGTGGCTCACGCCTGTAATCTCAGGACTTTGGGAGGCCGAGATGGGCAGATCACGAAGTCAGGAGATCGAGACTGGCCTGGCCAATATGGTGAAACGCCGTCTCTACTAAAAATACGAAAATTAGCCAGGCGTGGTGGCGGGTACTTGTAGTCCCAGCTACTCGGGAGTCTGAGGCAGGAGAATCACTTGAACCCAGGAGGCGGAGGTTGCAGTGAGCTGAGATCACACCACTGCGCTCCAGCCTGGGTGACAGAACAAGGCTCTGTCTCAAAAAAAAAAAAAAAAAGAAGAATAAGTCATAGTTTTATTTAATATTCCTGTCTTTTAGTATCTATTCTGTAAGAATATTATTGTGCTTTTCATTCTTGCTACAACTTTTATAATTATTTTTGCATGTGTAAAATTAATTTTCCTGAACTTTTAGAAGGGCCTGTGGTTCAGGTAACTTTTCTAATTTGGCGTAACCCCCGTTTCTATAGTTTTGCTGTATTTATTTGAAAAAAATACATATTCGGCAGCTTGTTTGCTCGGTTTACTACATCTGTTCCACCCCCTTTAATATTATCTCAGTTGTCTTTTCCTGTGTCTCTGTTATCCTCCTGCTTTTTAATTTTTGGCCACGCCAGGAGTTTCTCCTCAATGTGAAGTCCTGCCCTGGGAGTCAGCCCTCACTGATGAGCTTTGTGGAATCACAGGCACTGCACGGCCTCGGCTCATTCAGACAATGCCTCTGATGCCTCAGATTCACCGACTACTGGATTGGGTAAAACCCCTCCCATTGTCGGTGAATAACTATGGAATACTTTGGATTTTCCAGATTTAAAATATTTTTGTATTTCTCATTTCTTTTCTCTCCTTCCTCCTGCTCAAAACTGATTCCACAGAGGTCTTATAAATGTTGAAGGTTTTTGCCATATGTCTATCATAGGGATAACTTCCCAATTACTTCTGTTGTAAATATCTGTAATGTCTATGAGATTTTGCTTTTGCTGTCTAGTTTCCATGTCCACTTACTAAGAGAGTCCTGAGACATTCAAACAATACAGTTGCTGCCATCTTTCTAGAATCTTCAACAGGTTGTTTTTTAGTTATTTGATATTAATGCTTCTAGACATGAGAGAGCTACACTATTGTTCATTGGAAAATCTAATTTCAAAACAGTGTTTCCATGTTTTCAAAAGAGCATATAGTAATATACAGAATAATTTAAGAGAAATGTAATTGAGTCTGGATGCCTAAATAACTTGGAAATCAATGGCACAAACTCTGAAATTATGAAGTGTTGAATTTAAAGATTCCGATTTTGCAAATCAGCTTAAACATGTACAGAAGGAACCATTTATTGTAGCTGTTATTCCTTGCAGCATACCCTGAGCTTGTCTTCCCATTGTGAGTGCACATATTGCAACTGAATCTATGCTCTCCAACATATTGTATTTCAGCATTCAAATCAAAATTAACAATGAGCCTTGGGTTTATGATTAATCAAGTATATAGGAGGAGCTTTACCAAGTATTTTTTTCTTCCCTGCCTACATTAGTTTCATCAGAGATAATTAAGGTTTACCATGTAAGTGAAGGGGCAGAAACTAGAAAAGCAGGAAAAGAGCAATTTATGCAGTCTTTTAGCAGCTTATGGCTTTTAACAACAGGATAAACAATGAGAAATACATTGAAATTGAAAGCAGAAGTGAAAGGCAGTTTTCCAGTAAAATATTCATTAATGTGAGAGAATTTAAAAATATAAGCAACGGATTTTATGTATCATCTTTTTTAATATATAAAATTGGCTTTTGGATTAAGATATTGAATTAGACAGAAACATAAAATTACTTGATCGAAGAGACTCATGTCTGCAAGATGGTGGAATGGGACTTGCCAGCACTCATCTCTCTCAGTAGCAATAAAATACTTTCACAAGAGCTAAGGAAACCAGGTAAGAGATTACAGCATATGGCTATAGCAAAGAAACAAAAAAAAAGATGCATCAAAGAGGGTAGGAGGAACAGTATTACATTACCTGTTTTACCCCTGCTCTCAACCCTAGGTGCACAGCACGGAGAAAGATACCCTCTGTGTGGGAAAGGAGAGAGAAGTGCACACCGGATTTTGCCTTAGACCCCAACATCACACCCACCCCAGTAAAACTCAATGCTGGGAAGGCCCCCACGGCCTCAGATTTTGGGCAGGTACCTGGAGACCAAGCCTTCAGGCCTGTCCCAGTGCCAGGTTAGATCTTGCGGCCTCAGCATTCAGGCCTGCTCTGCATATTCAGTCTCTGTGTCCACCCCAACTCCAGGCCAACTTCAGTGTCCCCAGGCTCTGGAGTGACCCCACTGCAGAGCTGGACCCAGCACCCTCTGGCTGCTGACATGTCCCAGCACCCTCTGGCTGCTGACCTGTCCCAGCACCAAGCTAGACCCCACAGAGTCAGGGTTGAAGGCAGGGCTTCGCGGTCCCAGGCACCAGGCCTGCACAAAGGAGCTGGTCTCCAGAAAACAAAAGTGGCCTGTATACACGATGGAATATTATTCAGCCTTAAAGAAACAAACAAAAAAAAATTCTTGCCATTTGTAACAATATAGATGATCCTGGAGAACGTTATGTTCAGTGAAATAAGTCAGGCGCAGAAAGACAAATATGGGATGATTCAATTATATATGGAATATGAAAAAAGTTGAACTGACGGGAAGTAGAGAGTAGAATGGTGTTTTCCAGGGACTGGTGGGAGCTGTGGAGAACAGTGGCTGTTGGGGAGAATATCTTGGTCAAAGGATTCAAATTTCAGATCAATAGGAGGAACAAGTTCGAGAGATCTACTTTACAACATGGTGACTGTATTTAATAACAATGTGTTTTATTTGAAAATCTCTGAGAGTAGATTTTGCATTCTCACCACAAAAAAGTAAGCATATGAGATAATACATACGTTAATTAGCTCAACTGAGCCATTCTACAATGGATACATATTTCAAAATATGTTGTACATGATGAAAATATACAATTTTTACTTGTCAATTTAATTTTTTTTAAAAAAAATAACTCTTTTTCCTTTAATACCTTGTTTCAAAGTAAGAAAATTATTTAAGGCAGATGTATTATGTAAAAGAGGATAAAACAAAAAATTTCAACAAGTTTATGAAATATAAAGTCAATAAATAAAGAAAAATAAGTTGCTGCCTAGAGTGGAAGTAGAGGAGGAAGTCAACTTTTTCTCGTAAACCTGGAGAGGTTCTGAACACAAAGACAGAGGATGACGGAAAACCAAGAATGAGAAGTGTCTGAATACAGTGGAAATAATATCAGTGGAATAAATGTAGACTTTTTTCTAGGAAAAGTGACTACATGATCTAATGTGATACAGAGTAGAGAAAAAAATGGTAGAATACCAGAGTAATGCCCTTTTAACTCAAGTATTGAAGATCCCCCATAACAATGCCTCAGTTCCAAGATTCTCATCTAAACTAAAGCTTATCAGCCTGCCCACATGCACAAGGTTCTCAACTGGCCTTAAAAGCATTCTCAAATATTGAGAAAAGCCTGAAATATAAAAGAGTAAGAATAAGATAAAGAAGCTGAAGAGCTTATCAGAAACAAAATATATAATTCAGGAAAAGAAAAGTTCTCTGATAAATTTCATCAGAGATATTTGAAGCTATAGCATTTCCCTGAGACAAAATTAGGCTGTTATGTTTGGGAAGAGAGACAGACAGAAACAAATACTGAGAGAGAAAGAGGGAGTGGGGAGAGAGAGAACTTCAATTTCAGTAACGACAAGACAGCTCAGTGTATCAGTCAGGGTTCTCCATAGTAACACTTGAATTTATTTTAAGGAAATGTCTCATGCAGTTGTGGGGGCTAGAATGTCCAAATATGTAGGGATGGCAAGTGCGTAGGTAACTCATGCAGAAATTGGTACTGCAGTCGTGAGGCAGAATATCTTTTTCTCTGGGAAACATCAGGTTTTGCTTTTAAGACTTCGAAGTGATTGAATAAGATTCACCTACAGTATTGAAGGAAATCTCCTCTACTTAAAGTCAACTGCTTATAGATGTTAACCACATATAAAAATTAACTTTACAGCAACACCTAGATTAATATTTTACAGTTTAACTGGCTACTGTAGTCTCACCAAGTTGATGTGGAAGACTAACCATCACACTTAGAATAGATTTTCTACTAAACACAATAAAATATATTAGTTTAATTATAGCTATCATTTTCTTAAATGCATCATAATGTAGACAGGATAATAAGAAAACTACCAGGCAAACATCTAAGAGAAAATGGGATATAAAAGTTGTATAAAAAACCTCCAAGCAACAAAAACAATTTGGCCTTGAGGACGAGAGGCCAGCCCAAGCAAACTTGAGCTTGCTTTGGGGGAACCTTATAGATGAGTATAACAGAAGGCAAGGCTAAATCCTCCCTCTTTAGGGGTAACTTTTAGGAGAAGGTGTTCATTTTGAGCTTGCTCTCCAAAGGGATCTACTCTCAGGATAAGGGTTAATTAGAAACAAAACTTTTCCAACTCTGTGGACAGTGGACCTTGATGCTGAATGGAGTAAGGTAGAAAAAGGAAAAAGGAAAAAACCATCTTTGAAAAGTTGGTTATGGAAGAATCTTCACACAGGTTTGAAAGCTGAGATGACAATTGGAAACATTTTGAGAGTTCAGTGAAATTTGTCAGAGTTTGATCACAGTTGCATGTAAAACTTCTAAGCAATCCATAAAACACCTGGCAGATAACATAGGAGAGTATGTTCATGATCTTGAGGTAGGGAAAGATTTATTGATCAAGACACAGAACAACATCAATAAAAATAAAAACATTAAGACATCTAATTAAAATTAAGAGCAGGTATTCATCAGAAGACATCATCTAATAAGTGAAAATGCAAGTCCCAAATTCGGATAATATATACACAATAATATAACCAAAACAAGGTGAATATGGAGAATATATAAAGACTCCTACATATCAAAATGTAAAACATAGAGATCTGAAAAGAAAAATGGACAAAAAGCAAACATGAATATACATTGCATACCAAAAAATCCAAGAGGCTTACAAACATATGGCATGAAGTCTATTAGTAGTCATGGAAATGCACATGTAAGTAATATATTTCCATAATTTTATGGGTGGGAACCAAAATAATCACCATGTAATATATTGCATGGTGTTATTGGGTAATTAATGATCTCATTGGGATGAATCTCTTCAAATTACCAGGTTAGAGGTTAGGAGACAATCAGCAATTGCTTTATATCAAACTTTGCACATTAGTAGACTTTTATGTACCATTACACATCTACCACGTGGCCAAGTTTTTCTCAAAAATAAGCTGACAAAGTCAAGGACTGGCAAATCTATGGATCAATGTTTATTCCTACACGTTGCTGGTAGGAATGTAACTGAAAACAGCCACTTTGAAAAACAGTATGATCTAATATAGTAAAATTCTAGATATGCCTACCTTTGACTCAACAAATCAACTCCTAAATCTATACTCTACAGAAAATTCTGCAAATGAACACCAAAATAAATATCAAATCAATTGAACTCATGGACAGAGAGAGTAGAAGGATGGTTATCAGAGGCTGGGACGGGTAGTGGGGGTTGGTGGAGAGGTGGGGATGGTTAATGGGGACAAAAAAATTAGAAAGAATGAATAAGACCTACTATTTTATAGCACCATAGAGTTATTTTAGTCAAGAATAACTTAATTGTCTATTTTACAATAACATAAAAATGTAATTGGATTGTTTGTAACTCAAAAGATAAATGCTTAAGGGGATAGATACCCCATTTTCCATGATGTGTTTATTTCACATTGCATGCCGTATCAAAACATCTCATGTACCCCATAAATATATGCACCTACTATATACCCACCACAATTTTAAAAATAATTTAAAAATTAAAAAATATATATATGATAGTTTATGAGAGCATTGTCTGCAATAACCCAAAACAAGATATGATACAAATATCCATCAAGAGTAGAAAAGATATGCATAGCATGCTATACCCATGTACTGGAACACAGTACAGCAATGAAAAGTTAATGTAGATGCAGGTACTTTTAAAAATAGATGGCCAGGTGCGGTGGCTCACGCTTGTAATCCCAGCACTTTGGGAGGCCGAGGCTGGTGGATCACGAGGTCAGCAGATCGAGACCATCCTGGCTAACATGGTGAAACCCTGTCTCTACTAAAAATACAAAAAATTAGTCAGGCGTGGTGGTGGGTGCCTGTAGTCCCAGCTACTCAGGAGGTTGAGGCAGGAGAATGGCGTGAACCTAGGAGGCGGAGCTTGCAGTAAGTGCCACTGCACTCCAGCCTGGGCGACAGAGTGAGACTCCGTCTCAAAAAGAAAAGAAAAAGATAAATAAAATACAAAATAAAACTTTTATTTATGTATTAATAGACATTATTAAGACATGAAGTAATATAATAGATTTCTCTTTTTCTGGGGTTCTATACCAGATAAAACCTAACTACGTTTTTAGGAATGCAAAATTGTATTTTTAGGAGGCATAGCTACAAAGTAAAACAAAGGCATAACCCACCTAAAATTCAGGGCAGTCATTATTTAGAGGCACTGACAGAGGAGAAAGTGGAGAAACCATGATAGGAAAGGCTGGCAATATTCCATTTCTTAATCTGGGTTATACATATATACATATACTTGCTTATATTATTAATGTGTATTATTAAAATATTTATTAATCATTCATATTTTAATTTTTTCCTGTACTGTGACTCGTGAAAGGGGAAATAGAATATTGAATAAAAGAGAAAATACATAGTCTGTATACAATTCTAATACAATAAAAATATCTCAGTGCAGGTTCTACTTGAGCATTTTTTAAAAGGCCTCCAGGTTATGTTATTGTGCAGTCAAAGTCAAGAACTACCTGTATGAGACAGAAGTTACTGATTACAACATAAGAACATCTGTCTCAGATATGTTCAGAACATGACTTAAGACATATGCCCAGAGCTGGGTGTGATGATGTGCACTTATGGTACCAGCTACTCAGGAGGCTGAGGCAAGAGGATTGCTTGGTACCAGGGGGTCGAGGCTGAAGTGAGCCAAGATTGCACAACTGCTCTCCAGCCTGGGTGATAAAGCAGGATGCTGTCTCAAAAGTAAAACTAAAAAATAAATAAAAACTTTAAAAATGTCCATGTCCAGCACTTTCTATTGTTTTAGTGAAGCATTTCTTTATGGAAACAACATACATACATTAATCAATTCAAACACTCAATTAAATTGCTTGTACTATTGTCTTTAGTTATTTTTTCTAGATGAAAACTGTACATGGTAAAATATTTAAACAATAAAATGAATGTAATTCATTTTAAATGAAAATAAGTAATCCTTCCACCCTCTGTATCCATTAGATTTCCCTGCCAAGAGTCAATTATTCTTATTTATTTTCTCTGTACTCTACCAGAGACACTCTATGCATATAAACACAGGTATCAATTTTGTTCACACCAATAGTGTGAACTATTGTGACTGTTTGGAATCCGTTGGAGCCCCAGACACAAGGAGGGGTCAAACCCAAGATCTTTTCCCTGGGCCTCTCAGGGTGCTCACAGAAGAGATTGAGTACAGCACCAGAGACAAGGAAAAGCCTTCCTCAGTGGTGCAGTGACACAAAATCTTGCCCGACTTTGCTCTCCTGTGAAGCAAAAGTCTTCATTACTGGGAGAAAAGCACAAACCCTATATCTTCCCAGAAGCAATCAAAGGCCCATTGCTACTGGATTACAAAGTAAAAGCAACAGGAAGGGCAGCATGCTCATCCACCCCATAATTCAAGGAAAAGTTCTGCTGGATCTGAGAGAGGGGTAAAGAAAAAGACATCTGCCACTGGGAAAGGAACAAAAACTCGCTTCAGTCCAGTATCTCACAATAGCTCAAGATATCTGCTAGAGCTGGAAAAGAAGCAGGGATCTGCTCCAGAACAAGATTGTCCACCACTATGTGGCAGAGACTATTTAGCAGAGGGAGAGAAGCAAACCTATTAAGAAAACCCCACCCCTTGGCCATATTTAGACACGTAGGCACATAGAGGCTTAGACTGGGGCTGGAGCAGAAACACTGAATAAAAAAAGTTCAACCCTTGTGCTAAGTAAGGTATGTAGGGTCAAAATATACTCCTGGGGTAGGCAGGAGGAAAAGAGAATCCTTCTGTGCCATAGATATGCAATGGCTTCCAAACACTGAGGCTGGTGCAGAAACACTGAGAATAGTGTTCTGCAACCCTCATGCTGAACACACAGGAGTAACTGTCTAATGCCAGAGAAATTTGAAAACTATAGGGCACTGAAAATAACTATAGCAACAACAAAACCCCAAACCAGCCAAATGAATTGTCTATATTGTAGCAAAGAACCACGCTAACAGCCTGAGAGAAGAGGAGCATCCATTCCCAGGCAAAAAGGTTATGCCTCAAGCTCTATTATTCTGCATACAATGTCCAACATTGATTAAAAAACTACAAAACACAGAAAAGTGAGGAAAAAAAAGCAATACAACTTTAGTTCTGGTTCTGATGACTACAGTCAAGAGATAAAGGAGTTCACAGAACTAGAACCAGAAATGACCCAAATGTTGCAAGTATTAAACTGGGATTGTAAATAACTATGATTAATACTTATAGGCTATAGAGTAAAAGGTAGGGGCCATAAATGAAGAGATAGGAAATTTTATAGGAGTGATTAAAACTATTTAAAAGTCAGCTATGTTAGCATTTTAAAAATTTTATCTGAGGTTAAAAACTCCTTTGATGCACTTTATCAGCAGACTGAACATGACTGAGTATCGAATAAAGCATTTTAGAGCTATGGAAGAATTTCAAAGTATCTAAAATCTAATTCTATGCAATTAGAGTCCGAGAGGGTAAAGGAAAAGGGAATAGGAGAAGAATATTTGAAGAGTTTATAAACAATATTTTTTCTTTCTTAATTAACAAATGACAATATGCCACAGAGGCAAGAATCTTTGAAATCCCAAGCTGGAAATGTATGATGTAAACGTAGATGAGCATATACATGAGCAAGGATCCTACCTTGTACCATATATAAAAAATAAGATGAAATTGATCATAGAGCTAAATGTAAGAACTGAAATTATAAAGCTAGAAAGAACTGTAGGAAAAAGCTTTATAACCATCAGTTAAGCAAAGACATTTTATAAGTTACAAAAAGGCATAAAACATAAAAGGAAACAATGAAAACTGAACTATATCCTAATTTTAAGGCTCTGTTGTATGAAAATCATGCTTAAGTTAATAAGACAAGATTCAACTGGAGGTCACTGTGTTAAGTGAAACAAGCCAGGAACAGAAAAACAAACATTGCATGTTCTCACTTATCTGTGGGATGTAAAAATCAAATAATTGAACACATGGTGATAGAGAGTAGAAGGATGGTTATCAGAGGCTGAGAAGAGTAGTGGGGTGTATGGCCAGGGAAAGTGAGGATGGTTAATGAGTTAAAAAAATAGTTTGAAAGAATGAATAATACCTAGCGTTTGATTGCACAACAGGGTTACAATAGTCAAAATAATTTAATTGTACATTTCAAAGTAACTGAAAGTATAATTGGACTGTTTGCAATACAAAGGATCAATGCTTAAGGGGATGGACCCTCCATTTTCCATGATGTGATTATTACATATTGCATGTCTGTATCAAAATATCTCACATACCCCATGTAAATATATATACACCTACTATGTACTCACCAATATTTACAATTAAATATTAAAAATAAAAAATTGAAACTGGGAGGACAGATTTACAAATGATATTTCTTATAAAGTGCCTGTTTCCAAAATATAAATAACCTTTAAAATTTAATAAAAGAAACAGACCAATGTAATCAATGGATAAAAATATTTTACAGATACTTTACCAAAAAAAGCATATAAATGACAAATAAATACATGGAAAATGCTTAACATCATTAATCACCACAGCAATGCAAATTGAAACAATAGTAAGATTGTACTTCACACAGACTATAATAGCTAAAAGTAAAAGGATTGACAGTATCATGTGCTGGCAAGAACGTGGAGTAATTGAAGCTTTCATACATCGCTGATAGAAATTCAGAATGGTATGGTCACTTTGAAAAAGAAAGCAGCAGTTTCTTATAGAAATATATTCTACCATATGCTACTATACATACTACCACAGCTAATTTGTTCCTAGAAATTTATTCAAAAGACTCAGTGTGCATCCATGCACTGATCTGGGTACAAATGTTTACACCAATTTTGTTTGTAATTGGCAAAACTAGAAATGGTGACTGCAAATATCCTTCAAATACTGAATAAATAAAAAAATTGTGTAATATTTATTAAATGAGATAATATTCATCAATAAAAAAGAACAAATACATGGATAAATCTCAAAAACATTAAATGAAGTTAAAGAAGTTAAACACAAAAGGCTATGTACTCTATGGTTCCATTATATGATATTTATTTTTCACTATAAATATTTAATGTTGCTTAATAGGTTGAAGCTATTTAGACTAGATAGCCAACAATGGAAATTCTGCAATTTTCAACTCCACGTGAGGTTGTACTATGGAAACATATTCAGACAAGTAAAATCTCAGATGTGGCAGGATATACTTAGTACAAGTAAGATAATATTTTAGTTTCAGGGACTGGAATAAAGATATGTTTGTCAAGCTGAAATATGAGAAAGTGGAGATGTCTACATTAGTGTTACAAACAGCAACAAAGATCATCGCTACGACTGGGTGTTTTCACAAACACTTGCAGCAAAGTGCTATTTTTAAGCAGGGTCTGTCATAAAGGAGCCAGATCTGTCGCACTTCCTGGAGATAAAAGCTGCGTCTTTATATTATTGGGCTTCTGTAGCTCTATGAGGGAAGGAATGCTATGCTTGGTGTACCCAAGAAACACTGATGAAAGGCAGATAGAAATTTAGTGGGTATTTTTTCTTTTTTTAATTTTTGAGATTATAATTCACTGAGGTATTCATTTAATCAGAGCCCTGATAATTGTTACTAGGCAAATGAGGCAAATCATTGAGAAACTCAGAGGAGGAATAATATTTTGTCATAAGTAATCAGAAAAGATTTCTTAGAGAAAATGCATTTGATCTGAGTCTGGAAGTATTGGTTAGAATTTGAGTGACAGAGATAGGAGAATACCATAAATAAAAATGGGAACTAGGAGGTTCAGTTGAATTCTAATAAGAATGAAAGAACAAAAAAAGCAAAGAGTCAAAGATTGTACTCCACTATCTTCCTCATTCTAGGGAAGCTGAGTATAGAATTTAATTTCAAATTCTGAATAATCTCTTACTCGCTATGTGACTTACTTGACCTAACTCTCAGTTCACTCATTTGTAACAAATCTCCCTGATATTAATAATATGGTAGAAAGGATTTGATAAAATTGCATAAACAAAATACTTAGCCTTCAGTCAGTTTTTAAAATGTTGTTTTCTACAACCCTGGAAACACTTTTTCTTGTATAAGAAAACTTTTAGTTTTCAAAGAGAGACATTGTAAATAAAAATACACTATGGCAGATTAAGAAAGGATTCTCAGCTAACATATAGGTTGAGAATAATGACAGTGATTTCCTACAAATGAGACAGAGGTTAGTTACCCAGGAGAACAACTGTCAACCTTGGGAAATTCACATTTGTTTAATCACCCCCACCATCTCCATGAGGATGACTCTTCCTAGAAAATTCTCAAGCATCTTTCACGTTGTTGCCCATACTTTATCAACATCAAAATTATTTACTGTTATTTCCAGTAAATTTACTTGCCTGAGCTTTCCAGGGAGGTAAGTTCTACACACTAGAGGAGTCACTGTATTGTTTGTTTGTGCCCCGATTTTGACACTTAACCTTATATGGACAGGGCTGTTCCCAGCCTTTCATTGAGAGGTCATTGAATGAAAGGACCATGTTCTAATATTATTTGTACCTCCAGAAACTATAAAGTATCTGGAACATAAAAAGAACATACTAATGCTTGCTGTAGAATAAGCCAAAAGGAAAGCGAGAGCTGCTAATAAGCAACCAAACGGTCAGATGGGGATTATAAAATTTTCCTTAGAAATGTTGTCTAAAGTTAACTTTTATTTAATGCTGATTGTTGCTTGATGTAAATTGCAAAGCAAGAAGGAAGGAAGAAAGGAGAAAAAAATGGAAAGGGAGGCAGACAGAGGGGAGAAAAAGAATTACCATCAAATCAAGCAACTACCGACGAAAATATATACTAGGACTACTGTGCTATGAGAAGGATCTTAAAAAATTATTATAAAGCATTATGAGTTGTGAAAGATTTTTTTAAGTGGGTTTTTTTTTTTGGTTACATGAATAAGCTCTTTAGTGGTGATTTCTGAGATTTTGGTGCAACTATCACCTGAGCAGTGTACACTGTACCCAATGTGTAGTCTTTATCCTCACCCCCTCCCACTATTTACCGAGTCCTCAGAATCCAATGTATCACTCTTATGCCTTTGCATTCTCATAGCTTCATGTAACTACCTTAACAAATCTCTTACTATGAACCATCTGCTATGTCTCTAACATTACTTTTTTCACAAGTCATCTATTTATTTATTTATTTGCTGTGAAGCTCCTTATAATAAGATATTATTTGCTTAAAGATGTTCCATAAAATGTTGGTCGTCCTTGTTTGATCTTCTATAGAATGGAGGAAATATTCATAATTAAAGCCCACATATGGGGATGGCAGGTGGTCATTTCCTGCAATAATGGCTATGATACGAGTTAATTTCTAATTCTAAATTAAAAAGCAATGAGTTCCAAAATGCATAATCCATGCAAGGAAAACTTTGAGGACTATGCCCATCAGTTATTAACTGTTTCAGAAGAATGACCCTTTAACAATCAAAGCTTTGTTAACCAAATTTCATAATATATGCCAGTATTCAAAGCACAGTGATTCTGACATCTATCAACTCCCTAATAAGCAAGCAGGGAAAGAAAAAGTCAATTACTTTTTGTGAAATGTTTTAAAAGAAACTATGTGGTTCACTAACACTATTTTTAAAAATTCATTTAAATCTCTGACGACAGGATGTGTCCCTCCAGCCTATTTCATGGGCAACTTTAAAAATGGTATTCTATTGTTTCAAATAAGACTAGGAAATTGTATCAGCCATATGCCATTTCCCATGCCAAGGAAATAAGGAGATTACCTTCTCTAAACCTGATTACCATAAGAATTCATTCACAAAGTTATAACAAATCTTTTAGTTATACTTCTTCCTATTATTATAAAAATGAATGATGAAAACAAATCTCTAATATTTCTTATAATTAACAGACTTAATCAAGTTTTGGTTTTCCATGTCAACACAACCAAATTATCCTTAACTATTAATAAATGGAACAAAAGTAAAGATATTTTGAAAATATCTGAAAATTTATGGTGATTCTATCTTGAAGAGATAATGTCATTTTCTAGAAGAGAATGGTGAGAAGAAAGAAATAATAGTTCTCTTTTTTCTCACTATAATTCTTAATATTAAAATGTTTTACAATTAGCATGAATTTCCCTATTACTGGTCCTTAAGAAGTTAATATTGATAAATATCTAGTACCTCAGTATAAAATAACAATCAGACAACAACTCATCTTTGATTGAAAGTCAAATACCAAAAAAATTGACAAGCTACCTGTGAAGATTCCCAGTTGGAATTTGGATGGTAGCCAGATGTACAAAACAAGGGTTGACAATTACCAAGCAACAATTGAATAAATATAACCAGTTGGTAGTTTTAGTTTACCAATGTATTGATGCCCTAATTCTGTAGATTTGTAGAATGTATTTGCATTGCAGAGAAGGAGACTAATGGCTCCAAATGTGTTAGACTATGGCTTTTGTTCTTGTTCTGTCAGTAACAAATTTTATGCACTTAAACAACTCTGATTAGTTCTCTGAGTATTAATTTTTGTCTGGATTATATTAGGACTAATGTTCTATGATTTTATGATTCTGTGAATCCATCCTCTCAGGATTCTTAACGTCAACAAAATTGCATTAATGGCCACGTGTGTTGAGAGTATTATATTTATGTTTTCACACATGCACACACACACACAAATATGCCTTGAAATTTTAGATTAGGATTAAATTGTGAAGGATATTACCCACTGGGTCACACTAAAGATATGTTCTGTAAATGGTGGGGACAGATATAAAAGCCTTTTAAGCACAGGGGTAAGGTATTATATTTAGGCTTATAAACATGGCTACAACATAGAGGGCAGATTAAAAGGTTAAGTCAGGAAAGGCTAGGAGATCTGACAGGGACTTATTTTACAGTGGTGATAATGAAATGGTGATGTAGGAAAGGAGACAAAAACCACTGGTAAAATATTTTGGGAATAAATTTTAAAAACCTTAATGATCAAGTAGATATTTTTGGATTTGAGATGAAGGACAAGAAGAGATCAAGCTCACGTGAGGTCAATACACAGGGTAAAAAGTGGCAAGGTAGCCATTTAGAGTTTTATAATAAAATGCATGGTGTTGAATATCATTGCCCACTTCAAGTAGGTATGGAGAGCAAGACAAATATTAAAATGAAAATACTTTTGAAGACCACAACCTATAAGAGAAGACAGAGAGTGAATGACTTACAAAAACACTGTAAAGAATGAACCAGAAGAGAACAACTGCGTGAAATCAATGAAAAGCAACAGAATAAGTAGTATTTAAGAAAAAAGATATTTTCAATGTTGTCGAACAATGCAGATATAAAAAATAGAGACCTGGAAAGACTCTACTGGATGGACTAAATAATGAGGTCATCAATGGCACTGGTCAGTGTGATCCCAGTGCAGTGGTAGTGGCTTATGTGTGAAGGCAGTTCATGGGAACATAAGAGTAAGAAGTGCAGAAACAGGTGGCAACTACTGACTCTTTCTTTGAGGTTCTGACATAAAAATGAGGAAGGATTTAATGAAGTAGGAGAGGTGATAGATGAGAAAGTAGTCATGGGAACAAGTAGACAACAGAGGTAATTTTTTTATATGTAGGAAAGATGTTGAGATCCTTAAATGCTTTATTAAGAAGTCACCAGCAAGAAAAAAGTTAAATACATTGGTGGGAGCACCAATGTTAATAATATCCTCATGGGAATGGAAGGGTGTAGGCTGATGAGCACAGATGGAAGGATTCTTTTTTTTAATAAAAGGGAATACTGCTCCCCTTGGAGACTGTCTCTCAGAAATATCAAAGATACTCTTTTAACCAGGCTTCTCGGTAAACTCTTCTGGGATAACCAAAGCCCTAGAGGTTCCAGAATTCAAGTTTCAAATTCAAGTGAAAAATTTTAATGAGCAAAATTAAGTCAAGTATTTTTTAAGATTCTATTTAAGATCATGTGCTAACCTAGTGCCTGTCTTTATCAGGATGTCTCTTTCAAATCAGAAGATGCTTAAATGACCAATCACTTATATAGACAGTTCTGAACATAAGCCAAGCACAGCAGTACATAGATGAGCTGTCCTGGCCTTTCTCTTGTGTTTCTGTAGGTTATTACCCTTTGCCATATGGAGCCTATCTTCTTACATTCTCCATGCCAAAATAAATCAATCAAAACTAATGCACCACCAAACCCAGTCACTGAATTTCCACATTTAAATCATTATCTTAATCATCTATACTAGACAGGATGCAGAAGTCTTTAATTCTGCAAGCACTTGCTATGTCCCTTGATACTTTTGATGAAATAGAAAAATACTTTCTGCATTAATTCCTATCACTTGTGCTGTAAAACCTCAGGTTTTGGTGGTTCTAAAACTGATACAATCTGTGGGGATCTTTAAGAGAATATGTAGATTTGTAAATCAATTTGTAAAATATATTTGAATATGTGAATTTGTAAACTCAAAAGTATGTGCAGGGCTCATTAAAGGGACAGTTTAACTGAGAAACAGTGAAGATTAAGCTTCATTAACTTCATGTTAAAACTGTCTAAAACCAAAAGAATTTTAAGTTATATTGTAGAAGATGTGGTATTATTATGTTGGTTTTTCCATGAAGTTCTCAGAACACCACAAGCACGCAAACCCACTTGGATGGCTAGAAAGAGTACTATTTTCTATCTCATATTCCCCTGCATGCCTGAAATAAGCTTCTATTACCAAAGTGATTCTGGAAAATGTGTGAGTGTCAGTTTCTTGTGGTGTGGTGGATATTTCACCTAGATCATATTCCAGAATTCATCTTTGATATGCTCCTTTCCAAATTTAATCACTCATTTATTATATTAAATTTGCTTTCATTTTTCCTCTTGATTTTGTTTTTCTCTGCATTTTCACCACCATTTATCTTGAATGTAGGCTTAATCTCCCCATTTGGTTTTATGCCTGAAGTCCTTCACTTCTAGCTGGTATCTCATTGACCCTGTAACTTGTGCTACACTAAACTTCTTAAGATTCTGTTTTTTAGGCATTGCACATTTCTTCCAAAAATCTTCAGTGGTTCCTCAACACAAACAAAATGAGATCCAGATAAACCAGCAATCATGGTCTGTCACAATCAAAGTCCTTCACTTACTCTCACTTATTCTTATTTACTATTACTTTTCTATGTGACACTACACTTTAGACAAATTGGTTTATTGGTCGTCTCACATTCGATTTAATGTATAGACTTTTATGCATGCTTTTTTCCCATGTGTAATATTCTCAACACTTTTACCCCATCTATCAAGTCATTATCTGTTCTACATAAGCAGTTTCAAAGGTTACACAAATCTTTTTCAAATTTTAGTGAGCACTTCCTCTTTTTTAATTGCCTAATCACTCTCATGATGCTCAGCATCTTCTTACTGTCATATTTATCTTTTCTGATTTACTTCCTATTGTTTCATAACACCACAAACCTTTTGAAGTTAGAAGACATTTAGACAATTTTTGTTTTATTTCTCTGAACACATGGTATATTGCCCAGTGTTTAGAAGTACATAAATAATTGTTGGTAAGGATTTTAATTCTTCATAGAAAGACTGCAAAGTTAGACACTGGTGTGATGAGAAAATACCTTCTATTCCCATTGATTTTATAACTTGCACTGGAATAAATTTCCCAAGACGTTTCTTATTGGCATTGCATTCTTGTTCCCAAACCCTTCAGTTGTCCCTCAACACATACAAAATAAGATTCAAATAAACTGGCAACTATGGTCTAACACAATCTAAATCCTACTGTTACCTTTATTTACTACTACTTTTCTTATCAAACTAATTACAACCCAATTAGTACATAAAACCTCAACTTTATTCTTTTCTAACGTCACTTGCAGAAAAAAGTATGTGTCTGGCAAGCCAAACAAACTGCTTCTTTTTGAAGACTGAAAATGACAAGTGAATTTTTATGCACATCTTCAAGATGAGCTCTGGAAAATAAGAGACTAACTGGAGTGGTAACACCCGATTTTAAAAATTATTTAGACAGAGAAGTAACACGTAGAATCCCTTGGATTCCTAAATTCACAGGGAGTGATGTATGAGTATTTCATACACAATTATTTTCAAATCCTGATAAAAGTTCCCTTGCATGAGCTATTACAAACTACACTTTTAAAAATCTGTAACTGTCTATACAGTTAGGCATATTCTCTGTATTTTTATTATTTTGTTTCTGTAAATGTCATTGCTTTGCCCAATGCCTAATACTTGCAAATACATTTTGCTAATTCAATGTAATTGAATACAACACATAAAAATTTAAATTCAATGAAAGTGAGATAATCTTCATACACATCTAAAATTTTTATTGTTCTTGATTAAAAAAAGATCTCAATAGTCAAAGCATTCTGAAAACAGTATCAATCTTATGTATAAGCAAATCGCTTTTTCATGTTATACTGAGCATTATATAGTGATCTTCCATTGTTAAAGTAATAGTAAAATTAATCTATATACACTTTTAGCACAATTTTTCTTTTTTTTCAGCTATAATTTCACTGGGAATATGCCATGTCTCTTTGTAATTCTTAAGTCTAGCCTTACTGCTGTACCTAGATGTTCCTAAAATGCTCTCTATAAGAGAAGTTAATCGTTTCCTAACTCTTCATTGAAAACTCTAGAATCTTACAAAAATTATTTAACAATATATTAGAGCCAAACACTAAAATCTTTCACAGAATGTTCTAAACATTTATCCACAAAGCAGGTACCATGTATTTTCACTTTCATTCTCTGAGGATTCTCAAATTTGTTTATCCACCTAATATCCTTCCCCTGATTTCCAGTCACATGTATTCAGTTGCCTCTTTCATAGTTTGTAGGAAGCATCTCAAACTGAGCATTTGTGAAGCTCAGCTCCTCAATCCCTGCTCCCACCCCATACTCCCTACTTATTTTTCTTTTTTATCTCAAAGGTAACTGTATTCTTCTAATTTTTCACACCCCAATCTGAAAGTCATCTTAGATTTCTCCTGCTTTCACATTATGCATCAAACTTCGTTAGCAAATTCTGTCCCTACTATTTCAAAATTCATCCAGTACTTCACAACTTGTCACATGTCCACCATTAACCCAATGGCCCCAGACACCACCATCTTAGAAGGTGCATCCAGTGGTTTTTATTTTGATGCTGAATTTTCACGAGTGCTATTCTGTATTACACATCAGGTTGTATTATGTATAAACTGCTTCTATGACTAGTTTTATGTTACAAAAACATAGATAATAAGTGTAATAAAAAGGATACTAGTAAGTATCTACTTGGTTGCTCTACATTTTACCCTGCTGCTCCTGTGCACCAGTTATTTCCCAACATATCTCTCATCTATATTAGCTTTATATGGATATGTTCTTATGTATAAATTCACTGGTATTATTTCAAACTCCATAGACGTATGTAAGTTTATTATTTTAGGTCATACTTAGGATCACATTGTAGAATTTCTCTGTTGAGCTTGTTTCTGTAGTTCTAAACACTACAAAGCTACATTATGCAAACAACTTTATTTTCAAGTCAGATATAATGCTAACTGCAGAAAGCATGGATATATTACGCTACCACAATTCAGAATGCGTGACCACAGGAATGTGCAGTCCAGAGGGACGATCCCCAGAGAAGGAGCATGGCACCTCTCCACTATCCATGAGCAACAGCCAGGCCCTCTCCAATACAATCCGATCTCAGTCTTTTAGGGGAGGAGTGGGGTTGGGGTCTTCCTTGGATACTCTATCTCAGGAATATAGGTAGTAGCTCCTCCTTATACATGCAGTTTCTGTATTCTTTAAGTTCATCTTTATATCTTACCGACAAATAACTATTTTTCTAATCCGATGTTATTAGTTCTTTATGTTAAACTTTCTCTCTTCATGCTACCATGAGATTCATGTCTACTGATTGGATCTTGACTGATACACACGTATCCTCATGATATAAGACAGAGACGACATTGCACATCAGAGGAGGAAAGGGAACTATGCCAATAAATAAGGAGCAGTGGGTATTTATATAGAAAAAGAAGAAAGAAAAATGAAAGAAGAAGGAAGAAAAGGAAGGGAGAAAAGTAAAAAGGAAGGAAAAAAGAAAGAAAGGAAATCATTGTAGGCCACTATTTTATATTACGCACAAAGTCAATTCTATATATATATTAAAAATTAAATGTGAAAGACAACTACAGAATTTTTAAAACATATAGGAAAATATCTTTATGACTTTAGGGTAGAAAATTGCTTAAATGAGACACAAAAAGCACTAATCATAAAATAAAGCATTGATAAATGTAAGCATCAAGAAATTGTAAAACTTTGTACATACATCATGAAGAGACTAAAAAGACAAGCAACAAATGTGTAGAGAAATTTTGTAAGTCAATAAGGAAATGACAAGAAAAACCAGTGTAACATGAACAACATACTAAAAATAAAAATTTCCTGCATCAAGGAAAGGAGTTCAATTGGCCAATAACCTTATGATACAGCACTCAACATCATTATTCATCATAAATTTCAAATCTAGCTACACCAATGTGTTACAAACCTTCCCAGAGGCAAAAATTAAGTATCTCACATCAGGTGCTGCCAAAGTTGAAGAAAATTCTAACCGTAATCATATCTGGAGAGAATGGATGGTACTTTTTTAGAAACAATATGTATATGCTCTTGATTCATTTATCATTGATGACATAATCTACTTGTTTTCAGTTAAGTGGGATTTAAGTAAAAAGTCATCTGGCTAGTTCTAGTGTCTTTGATTTTAATTTCACTACACTCCTTTGACTAAGTAATACATTACCATTTTTTTTTTCTGAAATTCTAAAGGTACCAATGTATAGACTTCAGACATTTAGAATTTTCCCTCTCTCTTTTGTACCCCCAATTTCCCAAGAAATACACGAGAAAATATTTTTATTCCCTTTTTCTTTCTCCATATGCATACTTAAGTTTTGTGAGATGTGAAACTTTTCATTTTTATGCAGAAGTCTCCTAGGCCTTTGGGCAGGATTGTCCTCATTTGGTAATTATTGCTCAGAATATGAAGACATTTCTCTCAAAATTTAAGGTTTTATTTTTGGAAATCACAGGGTATTTTTTATTCCAAAAATTGAAGTTTGTGCTATACATAATCATTGTTAGGTGTCATACTCATGTATACCTATTTATATGTGCATGCACGTGTGTGTGTGTGTATGAAATGTATATGTGCCTGTATGCATATGCATTAACTCACTTTAAAAAATATTGTGTTTGTCCTCCAGGACTCACATTTCGTTGACAGCCTATTGTAATCCTGTTGCTTATTTTTTCTTTGGACCTCTTTATTCACATGGTGATTCTATATTTAGTACTTAAAGCTCAGCCCAGTTGTCAACATACTTAAACATCATTAGCCTAGGAAACTGCAAAAGGCACAGCTCATTGTGTTCTATGGGATGACAGTTTGCAGAAGACAAATCACACAATAAATGTCATCATCGTAAGTGATGCTTTGGAAGATGTATATTTTTGAGGCACATGTATCTCTATGATATAAGATAGAGATGGCATTGCAGATTGAAAAAAACTTAAAAATTGAAAACTATAAGGATAAGAAACTCTTATTACTTTATTAAAAAACAAAGCAAGAAAAAGTTTACAGGATACATGAATAAGCAATTTTGAAAAAAATGGAAAACTATAATAATAAGGAACTCATTAGTTTATAAAAAGACAAAGAGAAAATTGACAGAATATATGAATAGGCAACCTGTAGAAGAGTTAAATCAAATGAATAATAAAAAAGATATATTTAAATACAATATTGAAAGAAATGTAAATTAAAGTAACAATGAGTTACATTTAATATCTATCAAACTGGTAAATATTAAAAAGATCAATTTAACATTGCGGGGGAAACAGGAAAAATAATATAGTCATATATTTTATATCTATAAATTGGGATTGATAATATGATGTATGTCATAGGCCTTATACTTGACATACCCAAATGAGTCAGCAAATCTTATTTTACTCTTGACAACAAAAAACTTGATAATTTTTCATTGCTCTGATGAGAAATAGCATTTTATTTACAACTGCCATTTATTTGTTGAGTACCAAATTTCACCAAATTACCATATTTTGACTGATGAAAAGAAATATATACTGTTCAAAGCAAACACTGACCAAAGACACTTCTATGTCCTAGGGAAGTAGAATAATATATTTTTGAACTTTTAGATGATATTCTATTTAGCCAAACACCAAATTGGACAAATTTTCTTTGAAAGATAAATTATCTTTACTCATGATTCCCATTCTTATCTCTCCATTCCAGAGTATAATTTTTTTTAAAAGGTGTAACAAAGGTTGGAGTTGTATTATTTTTAAGCAAGAAAGAAAACCATCAACATTGCTGGGCCAGATGGAAAAAGAGTAATGAGAAAGCAGAATGAAAAAGAAAAAAGGAAGGGTGAAGTTATTGGGAAAAAAACATTGCCCAAATGACTTGGTAGTTACCTACAACACGTATGAAGGGACAGAGCACTTTAAAAAAAAATCCCTATCCAAAGTGTGGCAGAGGTACATGGAGGCTAGTAATATTAATATTCAAATTTAACTATTGCTCTATTTTTGAAAACAAGAAAAACTTCTTCCATCCCAAAGGATAATCACAGGAGATTTCCTGGGGATTTCCCCTTAACTCTCAGACACTATTTTGAATAACTCACATACACCAAGTATTAAGATCCATTTAAGTATTCAGTTGTAAAAAGAATTATGTATTACTACAGCTGTTATATGACTTATTTTAAAACAAGGAGACAGATACTGTGAATAATGGACCAAATAATTTAGCATTTTATAATGTTACTATTTAGTTTAATGTATAACATCCTATCTCTTAATTCTCTCTTTCCTTTGGTCACTTACTTTATCACTATCATTTTGACTCTGCAATAATTTTTCTTTTTTCTAAAGGATACTGATAGTTTATCTTTGGATGCACCTAGCTAAAGATACATTCTTTCTATGATACAGACACAGTTAGTCTCTTTGTTCTGAAACTGGACTTCTAAGATCCTAGATAAAATAATATAACAAACAGTGTGACTACCTTATCACCCCCTAAAACAAAGGAAAAAAAAAACTGATATCACTACCTTAAAGATGGTGCTTATATGGAATACAATGCAAGGTGAATTCTCCATTTTTGTGCCCTGCTGTCTTGTTATTCTCAGTGTAGTGTAGTCATCAGTTATATCTTTATAAAAACAAATATATCCTCAAGTTTAATTATTCCATATATTTGTAGGTAATCATTAAATGTATTTGGTTTAGAAAAACTCCTCATACAATTTAAGCTTTTGAAAATAATTATACTTTAAAGAGCATTTAAACTATCTTCATATTTAATTCATAAACATGGAAATTACTTGCATTTTATGACCAAATAATATGATATACAAAACAACCTAATGTTTTTTCTTCTGACTCAACATGTGTTTTCCTACTAATAAAAATAATTGCTCTCATTTTATCAATATATAATAAAATATGTGACTGCACAATTCTAAACACTTTGTGTATTACACTCATCATCACAACCACCACGCAAAATAGTTATTTTCTCCATTTTGTAGAGAAGAAAAATAAAAGTTATATAACTTGCTTAGAGTCACCAAAGTAAAAACTGATGAAAGTAAAATTAAAACCTGACTTTATTTCATAATTTTTAAATTGTTTAAGTTGTATTCACCCATTTAACTATACGTTGGAGCAATTTTGATAATTGTGTACTGACATTTAATTCTCACAACACAAAAAAAGATTGAAAACAATTCCATTGTCTTAAATTTTCTCATAACCTTTTGTAGACCATCTCCTCTCCCAATCTCCAGCCTCAGGCAACCACCCATCTGATTTCTGACCCTAGATACTTTTTCTAAGAGTTCATATGAATAAAGTACACAGAATGTAGACTTTTGTGAGATTATTTTTACTTATGGCAACATTTCCAGATTCACTTATACTGTTGTGAATATTAGTATTTTCCCTTTTACCGTTGAGTAACATTCCATAGTAACAATATGCCACAATTCATTTACCCATATGCTAGTTAATGGATGGTTGGATTGTTTTCCAGGTTTTTTCTGCCTTTTGTTATTTTAAATAACGCTGTTGTAAATATTTACATAGTAGTCCTTAGGTGGACAAATATTTTCGCTTTTCTTGTGAAATATAACCATAGGTGGGATTTCTGGTTTCTATAAGTGTATGTTACATTTTAAAAAGATGTTGATACACTGTTTCCAAAGTGGCTGTGACTGCATTTCCAGTAGCATCCTGTGAGTTTCAGTTATTCCACATTCTTACCAAAACTGATATTATCAGTCCTTTTAATTTTATCTTTTATAGTGAGTGTGTAGTGGTATATTATTGTGTTTCTTTTTTGTTTTTGGAATTGCGTGATGACTAGTGATGTTAAGCATTTTATGTGCTTATTTTGTCATTTATATGTCTTCTTTGTGAAGTGTCCCTTCAAAACTTTTGTCTCCTTTTAATTAAGTTGTCTAATTATTACTAATTTGTAGGTTTAATTTATATATTCTTGATAGAAGCTTTCTGTTTGATATATGTTTTGGAAAGATTAGAAAGATTTTCTGTGGCTTGCCTTTTCATTTCTTGAATGTATATTTGAAGAAAATGTTTTCATTTTGATAAAATGTATATATTTTTTGTCTACAGTTCCTACCTTTTAAAATCTCTGTACAAGAAACTTTTACCTAAGTCAATGTCACAAATATTTCTCAAAAGCTTTCGTTTAGAATTTTAAAAATTTTATGACTTATAATTAGGCCTATAACCTACATTCAATTAACTTTTTTGTGTGATGTTAGGTAAGGGTCTAGGTTCTTGTTTTCCCAATATATGCATTCAGATGTTCCAGCACCAAGTGTTGAAAAGGCTATATATTCTTAATTGCATTACATTGGCTTCTTGGCCATATAGCAATTAATCATACAAGTTTGGGTCTATTTCCAGAAAATCTGTTTTTTCCAATTGGTCTATATCCTTAACCTTAAACCAATACTATACTGTCTTTACTACTCCCAATTAAGTCTTGAAATCAGCTAATATAAGTCCTCCAATTTTATTCTTTAACAAAAATTTCTATTGGCTATTTTAGGAACCTCGCTTTGTCATATAAACAGATAGTTTTTAAATATCTATCAAAACTCCTGATAGATTTTTAACTGTGACCGCGTAAAATACATAAATTAATTTGGGGCTGAAATAAAACATCTGACTCCATTTTTGATGTTCAACTGCTCACACCTTTGAAGTGGCATAAGTCCTTGCCTACTTCTGGAAATCCTCAGTCAAGACCCACTGACTAACCGTAATAAAAATTCAAATTGGCCGGGCGCGGTGGCTCATGCCCTGTAATCCCAGCACTTTGGGAGGCCAAGGCAGGTGGATCACCTGAGGTCAGGAGTTCAAGACCAGCCTGGCCAACATGGTGAAACCCCATCTCTACTAAAAATACAAAAATTACCCAGGCGTGGTGGCAGACATCTGTAATCCCAGCTACTTGGGAGGCTGAGGCAAGAGAATCGCTTGAACCTGGGAGGCAGAGGTTGCAGTGAGCCAAGATCGCACCATTGCACTCCAGCCTGGGGGACAAGAGCGAGACTTTGTCTCAAGGAAAAAAATAAAATAAAATAAAAATAATAAAAAATAAAAATAAATAAATAAATAAATAAAATTCAAATCAATCTGTACTATTGGACCAGTATGGAGATGTGGCCTCCTCTCTCCAGAAAGCCTCATTATGTAAATTGTAAGCCTTTTCATACTTTCTTGGTGTATGTGTAGAATCATGAATGTTGACATCAAGCCAAATTTGGGGTGGTTGGGCATCCAGATTCTTCAGAGAGGCCACAACAATTGGCTTTGTGAATAGGATTGTCTACACCATGACAGCAAATACCGGGGTCCTTCTTCTCTTACTTTGGCTTGTAGACTGGTTCTGCTGCCTAGTAGCAAGCATGTACAATAAGCTGCTGCCTAATGGCTGGCGTGAGTTTGAGTTGTGCTGTTTTGTGCAACATTTCCTGGTTTTTACTGAGCCTCTCTTATAGATATAACTGACCTCAGTCATAAACTTTTATAATAAATTGTCATATAAGAGCAGGAGTATGGGATTGGGACTCCCCTTAAATTGGCACTGGGTTATGTGTCTCAGCCCAGATCTATTTGTGTATATTAGAATGAATCATGTCTCAATTCCAGCATAAGCTTCCACAGATGCTAGACTCAGAGAAATGACTCTTACCCTATGACTAACTGTGTGTCTCAATCAAGCACTGCATCCCATTCTACAGAGTGCCCAGGGAAAGACTGCGCTGTGCAATACCAGGGCTCCTCTGGTGGTTGCTCCTGTGGAGGAAGTGTAGTCACAATCTGAAGAGCAGTTACTATTCGCAGATTAGAATTGTTGAGGTCCAAACTCCTAAAATTCACATGGCTCTTTCAGACCCTATAAAATGCCTGGTTGCTGCTACCTCTGTTTAAAATGAAAATCCTGATCCTCAGGGTTATAGGAAAGAACGCTCATATCACTCCTGTGGCAAAATCAAAAGGTTAAATCTACCATGGAAGAGGCCCCTAACCCTGGTGATACTAATTTGTAGCTCCCTGGAGGAAGAAATTTATAAAGATGAGCATCACCGAGAGACACTTCCCCATCCCAAAGTGTATCTAGTAACCACATAATAGAAAAAGACGAGAGAGAGAGAACGAAGAAATGAATAAATCTGAATACAGAGGGGGGAAGCTAAAAGAAAATTTAAAAACCTGAAAGAGTGGCCCATAATTCAATTTCACTCAATAGAATATCCAAAATTTACTAAATTGAATAAAATAATTTATACAGCAAAAATGATGCCGTTTCTTTGCACCTCTACAACACAAGTTCTGAATTAACTTTAATATCTGCTGAAATTGATCAATTGGCCAATCTTAACAGCCTTAATCAATACAAGGACTCAAGTTATTAATAAACCCAGGGGTCTCCCTAAATTTTAACAAGTTACCCCTTATAATCTTATCAAACGTATAATAGATATTTGGCTTATCTTAATTTAATGATCAAAACTGTTACCATGTTACAGTGACAAATTCCCTCTGGTCATCGCATGTATTGCCTTAACTTATCCCAGAGTGAACATAGATTCTAAGACCCCATGAGTAATAAGTTAAAATTAAATGAAATCTTTGGCACTTACAAATTGGTTTTTTAAATGTACCCTTATAAAAGCTTCCCATAGTTTAAATAGTAGTATTAGCCAATGTAATTTAATCAGACTCTTCGAGGGTTGAAATCCATTATTTAAGACCTATTTAGAGAAGGAGTAATTATTACAAACTTTTGAATAGTTTCCATATATATGACTTTCTTCCTTCCCCATAGAGGTTATACAAAATCTTCTTTTACTGAAAGTACAGCTATACCATTGTCCTCCACACTCATTCCTGACTGCACATTTACACTCAAATGATTTCTCGAGTAACATTGATAACATGTCTTTGACTGTTCCTTATACAGTTATAATCCCTCTCTGCTTATGTGAATCATACCTTGCAGGTGGTTAACTCCATCATCTACTTGTCAGAATTCTATTTCCCATGTATATTTTCCAGTTCAAATCTCAAACTCTTCTGTCTTTTTTTCTGGATTTTCTAAAATATCAGAATATCACTTTTTTATAGAACACTATATGGACCCCATCTACAGCAACGACTTCATGCTAAAGAGATGAATAGAATCTTTCATATTGCCTCTATATAGAAGAAGCACGAAATTGGTTTTGGAAAAGTTCCATCAATGGGCTTGCATATAGTGTTTTGATTGCAAAGTACTTTCATATGCATCATCAATTTTTTGCCTGCAAAGGGCACATGAAGAATTATTCCATCTTACTACAGCTGGCAAGACTGAGATTCAGAGATATTAGGAGATTTATTCAAAACAGCAGGTGAACATATGCAAGAACCAAAACAACAAACAATTTACTTCCCCCATAGTTTTTTTCCCCAGGATTCTTGCTACCACATCACACAACTTAATAGTTTTATCTTTTTTCTCCATATGATTTTTACTACTTTACCACCTTGATTTACCTTAATGTTAAGTGGCATTATTTAAGTCCACTCAGATATCTAAATTTCTACTGTGTTAGGTTGTAATAAAGATGTTACTAATTCTGAAACAGCTTAAGACCTGCAGAAACCAAATTTGACCTGAGCTGTACAAAATAAGTGAATATCTAGATTTGGAAATTTAAAAAAACTGTATGAATGAATGTACACTATGGTTGACATCTCTTAAAAGTATAAAACCGTCCTAGCTAAGACAGATATAATTCAAAATGAAATATATAAAATATATAACAGATTATAAGTGATTTTAATATTTTTAACTCAATTTAATATGATTATATCTGCTTGCAGCATAAAGCCAAATAATTTTTTCTTCAAAGGGTTGTATGTAGTATAATTTATTTTACTTCACTTTAGTTTTTTATGACAGACCCTACCATCGTTGTTTCAGAAAACTGGTCCCAGACTTTTGGATGCTCAAATATTGAAAATTTTGTGTTCTGTTTTCTTTTGTTTTCTTCTCTTTCCATAGTCAATCACCTAAAAACTACAGTCTCCTTTCTTTTACTTCTCACTGTTCTCCACCATTCTTTATTTGCTTCTTTCCCTCCATCCTGACTCCATTCTCTCTCTCTCTCTCTCTCTCTCTCTCTTCTTTTAAATTCATATTTGTTGCTGATGGGTAATTGTCTTAGTGTGGTCAGGCTGCTTTAACACAGTACCATACACTGAAGGGCTTAAACAACAGAGATTTATTTCTCACAATTCTGAGAAGTGGGATGTTTAAAATCAGGTGCTGGCCTATTCAGTTCCTGACAAAGCCTCTCTTCCTGGCTTGCAGAAGGCCAGCTTTTCACTCTGTCCTCACATAGCTACTCAGTGTGGATGTGAGTGAGCAGAGAGAAAGAGGTGATATCTCTAGCTCTCTCTTCTTATAAGGCCATTAAGCCACAATAGCATGACTCAATCTACCCTAATTACCTCCCAAATGCTCTATTTCCAAATATAATCACATTGGCAATTACGATTTCAACATATGAATTTTGGGCTGACACAAACATTCATTCCATAACAGAATCGAGCATATTGTTCTGGAAATTCTTTTCTCTCAACCACAGTCTTCTTTCCCTCAATAACTTCTACTCTACGTCTGTCTGCTGGAGTTGCAGTAGTATCTCCATAGCTACACATTCTATCGTTCTTTCTATACCCATGTCCTCATTCCAAGATTCGTTACTCACCCACATTTTTAAAAGTTCATTTAATTATCCTAATAATCTCATTGAACATGAAAAAATATTATTGTATCAATTTTTCAAATGAGGTAACAAGTTTAGATTTACTTTTCTCAAGTTCTGAAAAATGATTTTTTTTTTAAAAAAAAAGGCTTATAACTCAGGTTTCCTAACTCTTATTCAAGTTTTTATTGATAAAGCTTATATCAATAACATTATCTGCACTCTGATTACTATAACTTTTTAGGAGAGCTGTATGTCAAATCCAGTTCACTGACAAATGAAACACTAAGCATATTTATTCAAAAATATTTCTTGAATATGAATGTAATTTAAAAATTACTAATACTAAAGAAATCAAATTTGACCTGAACAATTGAAAACTAGACTTTACATTTTCATTTTGAACTTTTTTTCTTTCTGAGATGTAATTAAACACGTAGGATTTCTTTTAGCTTCTTAATATTGATTAAGACGGATTTTCCTTCCCTTTCCTCAAATTTGCATAGTCACTTACTTGAAGCAAAAACGTTACTTAGAAACAATATTTATTTTCCTGCAATTTGGTCACATATGCCTATGCATGGAGAAACACATTATAAGCATTTTCAGTAAATTGGGTCATCTAAAATCAAGAAATCTTTAAAACTTCAAAAGAAATTTCACATCAAATAACATCGACCTCCATCTGTTTCTGATTTACTTATTTCTTCCTGATTTATGCTGATTATGTGAATATAGGATTCTGGCTTTTTATGAGCCCAGAAAGTCAATAGAAAATGAGCATTAACTTTATCTGTCTTGTTAAGTTTCTGAAATAGCAGGAATTATCATCAATCTAACATTATCATCAGTATGATTATTTGTAAGTTCAAATAAAATTATTGGAAAATATACACAGGATAATAATATGTAGAAGAATACAAGTAACCTCTGAGTTTTATTTGCTTTTCCAAGAGTTTCCACGACATTAATTTCAGCAAACTATTCTTGGCTGCCCTTATGCATAAACTACTGGTTCCTCATAATGGCATATGGCATTTCAATTTCAAACCTGCCCTCAATAAACAGGATGAAGAATTACTGTGCTCATGTATAAACTGCTTTGTGCCTCAATGTTTATCTACCATAATCAATAACACCCAAATTAAAAAAAAATCAAACTACATAAAAAGTAAAACAGTTTTATTTTATATGCTAAGCAATTTTTTTCCAAAGTAGAAAATATTATTAAAACAATAAGTGCCACAAGGCAAACTTCATTTTGCAAAAGCTGTAATGTAAATTAAGCAATAAAGCATTCAACACACTTGCTTAGTTTCTAAGGATAATTTTGTTTGTTTATGAACTTATTGATTTCTTCAGATGTATAATCTAGTCTAGCCCCACTATCAACTCTGACCTGTTCTCTGTAAACCATCAAATAATGTAACAGACATAATTTAGGAAAATATGTTATGCTCTAAAGTAGTATCTTCCTGTGTAAAGAAGCATCTAGAAAAATCAAGCAGTCCAAACAGCCTTTCAGCGTGACGTAGGTTAGCCAAATTGAAAAAAAAAATAAGTTGATTGAAATAAGAGCTTTGATGAATTATTTTTAAAATAAATTGTAATTTTTATTTTTGCATTATGTAAATTTGGAATACAACTTCTATATTGATCAGACTATTCTAGTCTTCACTTATCTTTTTCTAGTCTTTGAAATGAATATTTTCTATTCTTTTAAAGATAATACTATGTGCAAATGCAGTGCAACACACATTTCATGAATTATCTTTAATCCTTATGAGAATCCAACCAATTCGTTATTTTTTGCAGTGGAAAAAAAGAAAAAAAAAAAACAGGGAAGTTAATTTACCCAAGACCATACATACAGCCCACAACCCAGATCTGCCCCATCCTCAAACTCATATAGCTATTATTACGGCAATGGCATTAGAGATGAGGCTAAGGTTAAACAGGTCTTAGATGGGGATGATTATAATTATGGGTGAATCACATTCTTTCTAAGCATGTGCCTCCTGGCCAGAGATATTAGCTGCCTAAAGGTTGGATGAGAGTAATACAGAGGTGAGATACATACATCATTAATTTGGACCAGGGGATCTGACTAAGACTGACATGTTCACTAGAAGCAAAATAATGAATATTTGTGGCATTTGGGTAGAATTTTGATGTGTTCAGAGTACGGATGCCAAGACATAGGTGTTAAATACTGGTAAGAGAAAGGTTTTTGGTGAATTCAACAAGATATTAAAAGAATTAGTCACCATAATCAAGTGGGATTTAATCCTGAGATGCAAGGGTGGTTTAACATAGGCAAATTAATAAGTGTGACTGATTACATTAACAAAGGACAAAAACCATATCATTAGCTCAATAAATGCAGAAAGCGTTTGACAAAATTGAAAACTCTTGTGATAAACATAGTTTCAGGTAGACAAGAGGAATAAGTTTTGAGATCTATTGCATAGCAGGATGACCATAGCATATAATAACGCATTGTATATTTCAAAATACTGAGAACAAATTTCAAACGTCTCACCACAAAAAAATAAAAAGTAAGCTAGGTGATGAGGTGATGGCTATTTTAATTAGCTTGATTCAGGCATGCCCGTTGTATACATTTATCAAAACATCAAATTGTAAACATATATATATATATATAAATTATATAGACATAAATATATACAATTATGATCTGCAAATTTAAAATAATGTTAATTTCACACAAAAAAATGGCCAAGACAAAGAAATAAAAACAAAGAGACGGGTTTGTGTGAGTTTGTGCGGAGTTAAAGCTGATGAGTTCTTTCTCATTCCCTCTTGAATCTTGGGTCTACAGTGTCGTGTTTTTTATGAATCTCCCTGCCTATTCCTTCTTCTGCATTTTTCTCTCTCTTCTGCTCCTCATCCGGGTGTCTTTTCTCTCTCCTCCATCTTTATTTCTTCTTGCCAATTTCTGCCGGCTGTCTTGTGACTTCACTATATTTTTTTCCCTCTCTTTTAAACCCCTCTCTCTTTCTGTAACATCAGGCCTTGGAATCCCTGGACTAGTATCACATCAGTTCTCACACGTTGCAAACCTCTTATTTGTTCTACTATTTTTATGAGACATCATATAAAATAAGGTTGTCATTTACGTGCTTTATGTAAAATATTAAATGTTGTTAAATGAGATAGGAAGGGATGGAGTAAAATTCAGTTGTATTTTTTTCTTAAGCACAAATTAAAACCTCCCTAGCTGTGAATAAGAAGTAAGCTGCTCAGGTAGTGCAGGATTAACCATGAGATAACACAGTGAGTGAATACATAGATCTGGAACTGAATGTTGAATTTCTGCATATGGTCTCAGTTTTCCAGCATATACACTTCAGTTTCAATACCCATAATGTGGAAATAATAAAATCATTGATTAGATAAAATTATCAATGTAAAAGTGTTTATCATATGTGCATCATTCAATGAAGCTTAGCTTTTATTATGACTATCACAACAACAACAGTCAAAATGTCAGGATCTGTTTTTATACTGCTCCCATGAAGATAAATGCTATTCTTTATTTTGCTATCTACTAAAACATTTAGTAACACATTACCTAAGAATCCTTACTTTCCCTTATTCCAATGAAATTTAAAAAATGAAATTGGGGTTATCATGATTTGTTAGCTGTATGGCTCTTCATTCAGTTGCTTATTAATCCAATAACAATTTTTTTGTTCTTTTTTGGAGACGGAGTTTTGCTGTCACCCAGGCTGGAGTGCAGTGGCTTGATCTCGGCTCACTCCAACCTCCACCTCCTGGGTTTAAGTAATTATGCCTGCCTCAGCCTCCTGAGTAGCTGGGATTACAGGTGCCTACCACCAAGACCGACTAATTTCTGTATTTTTTTTTTAAGTAAATACTGGGTTTCACCATTTTGGCTAGGGCTGGTGTTGAACTCCTGACGTCAGGTGATCCACTTGCCTCGGCCTCCCAAAGTGCTGGGATTACAAGGCATGAGCCACTGTGCCCAGCCTTAATCCAGTGAATATTTATTGAGTAGCTTCTATGTGTCAGGTATCCATTTAGCCTCTGGGACTGCAATGCTGAACAAACAAAACAACATTCTTTCCCTTATGGAACATACATTCTCGTGGATGTGACAGAAATTGAACAAATACTGTATAGGATAACTGGACTGATAGACACAAAAATCAAAATGTCATGATGCGATATGATAGAGGTGTGATTTTCAATAGAAAGGGCAGAAAGAACCTATCTGAAGCAAGGATATTTGATCACAGATATGACTGAGGTAATGGAATAAGAAACATGATGGTAATTCCTAGCACAGGGAATAGTAAGTGCAGAGGTTCTGGAGGGGGAGGTAGCCCTGGGAGTTTGCAGACGAGAAGAAGGAAGCCCCAAGGAGTGGAAGCAGATCCTCCTTGGGAAAGCTGTAGGAGATGATGCTTCCTGAGTTCAAACCAACATGGACCTGCAAGACCGTGTGGGTCCTGTAAGCCACAGCTTGTTGGTTTTGATACTGTGTAGGGTGGAAATAATTGGAGGTCTTGAGTAGGAAAATGGCCTGAATATATTTCTGCTGTAAAAGGCTCACACTGACTTCTGAAGAAGACAAGACAAGTTATTTAAACTCTCAGTTCTTACTTTCTTGCTTTTGAAATAGGAATCATAATATTGACCTAATGTGCCTCATGGTCACAGAATAAACTGGCACACATAATGCCCAACACATAAAATATATATATATCAATAACATATATTTATTTTTCTGTGTTTTCTCCTCTAGAGTTAGATAAGACAATATGTGTATTCCTTTTAATTTCACCCATCAACCCTATTCTCTTAATTTTGTCTTTTTCTACCTCTTTTGGGTTTTTCTTTTTCAAATGTTTTTATCTCCATTTTCTGTTTCTCTTCCAAATAGTTTATTCTTTCAGTTAGAAAGCATATACATGTCTTCTTACCTCAAATAAAGGTAGTTTTTCTTTAATCCTGGTATTTCCGATATCTCATCAGAATGTACTACTCTACTTTAGTTTTACACAAAATACTTTGAAAGTAATAGTCAATATATAATGCTTCAATTTCTTTCATACTTCATTTCTCCTTCATGTTTGTAGTCTGACATTTGTCACTTCTCCTGAACCTCAGTCCCTGCTTGTTCTCCCCAGTAGATAGCAAGCAGAAGACTTGGATCATGAAGGCAAGGACATAATTCTGCTGACGCAGGTTCAAGAGTTACATGATTGCCAAGGCTTCTGAAAGCTGCAGATACATTTAAAAAAAAATAGTCTATTTGTCATATTTCACCTTTGGAAAAGGTAACAGCATGGACAAAGTCCCAAATAACAAGTCAATAAAAATGATTTTAAAGAAGTGGATATTCCCAGTTAAAAAACTCCCTACTGTGGGGGCTTCCTTTTGGGATGATGGGGGAATGACTACGGAATTGCCTCTGCTGTAAAAAAAATTGACAAGTGGAAAAACTCTGTGGGAAAAACTCTTTTAAGATATTGGACAAGAGATATTGCCATATGTTGATCTATAACAAAATAAATAAATGAGGTGAGGCCTGTGATTACTGGATTTTTGTTCCTTAAGGTGCTTTTTGAACTACAGCTCAGGGAGGGTGAACACAAGAGGGCATGGTGCTCTCAATGAGTTGAGAAGCCAGATCTCAGAATTAATGCAAGGAGGCGGAGGTGGCTAGAATCAATCGGGAAGAGACTAGAAAGAAAGGAGCTATGCAGATAAAAAAGATACAGAAACCCATAGAATGTTCCCCTTGAGTGCATTGCTTAATAAAAATGTATGCACGGTTAGGATGAAAGATAACAGAGAAAGAAATGCCAGGAAGATGTAAAGAAATTAAAGCAATTCCTAGACTCATACAGGGCTAGATCTCTGAGTGCTTACCAGAACAAGAGCAACATAAACTTATAATATCATAGTTCTATAGAGGCCCTGGGTACAACTTACTTTCAATCTCATGCACATTATTAGCGGAATCTAATTTCCTTGCCAGCTGTCATCTGGCGGCCACATTTCACCTCAAGAAGCCACATTCCAGTCCTTGCACATGGACCAGGTCTCAAAAACAGTGGTGATGTTTCAAACCCTTATTGCTCTGGAAATCTCCATGAAATTCCAAGAGCCAAGGGTCATGAGAGATTCTCCACATCTCTCTCTGCCTCCAGCCAAAGTTCTTTGCTTTAAAAAACGGATACAGTATAAGATCTCTAGATTGATAGATACAAAATGCAGAATATCATGATAGAGTAAGATAGAGGTGTGATTTTCAGTAGGAAGGGCAGAAAGAACCTCTGTAATGACATGACATTGATCAGAAACATGACTGAGGCAATGGAATAAGAAAACTCATCATATTTATATTAGATTGTGCCCAATCAGATAATATTCTATATAAAGTTCCCTGATGTTAATTACATCTACAAAGTCCCTTTCGTCAAATAATATAACATCTTCTTAGCTTCCAGTGGTTAGTATGTAAGCATTTATTTGGGAGGATAGTGGGGAGAGGGACATTATTTGGCTTACTACAGTGAAAAACAAATAAACTTAAATACTTATTTTCTACATTTTACTCCCACTCTGAACACCCAAACAAGTTATAATTACAGCTAAATTATTGCTGAATTAAAAACCCATATAGAATATATCAATGATGCATTTCCATATATAAGGAAAATAGAGAAAAATCACACATTTTATACAAAATGGAAATGTTAAATAAGATAATCATTTGAAAACAACTTACTTGTATTTGAGACAGAAAATCAAACTCGTTCTTTATTATTTGTTCTTGTTTTATATTCCAGAATCTAGAATATGTTTTTAAAAGCTGCCCTATTTGTCAATCTGTCATGAAATATATTTCAGCTTCAAGCCTCATGCTCCTGGGGAAATCACAAAACATCTCATTCAGCTGAAGAGGCTTAAACTCAAAGCAGTGCAATTAATATCCTCCATTTTTGCCATTGGCACGAAAAGCAATTCCTTGGAATCTGAATCACTAATTGTATCTAATAGCTTACATCTGGCTTGTACAAGTTCAGCACATTAGGACATGGTTATGTGTTCCGATCACTGGGCACTGAGTGGACACATTCTGACCTGACCTTCAGAGGAGCTGCCACATTCTAACCTCAAGAAATAGAATATTCATGAATGAATGAAATCTGGCTTCAGGAAATTGTAGACACTCTTTCCACCAAATGCAGCGTTATTATAATGGTCAGTTTTGAATAAAATGATTGAAATCCCATAAAAACAAAAATCTACCCTTGAGTCTATCAAATGAAGTTTTGTTTTAAAATGTGAGATAAACAGGGTTGTTAAGCTGATTCACTTAATTTTGTCTGCCTGCTTTGGAAACTCAAGGGCCTTGAATGTACGTATGAATTCTAATCGATATTTTTTAAAACCCTCATCTAAAATACAGTCCAGAACATATAAAAACTGTGCAGTGATCTGAGCCTCAGCCCCTCCAAATACTTCCTTGCAAGTCAGAAAAAAAAAATGTCCTGACGTTTATCTGAATGAGTGTCCCAGACCATGGGATGGGCTCTTGGTTCATAACCTTCCCTTGATTAATAGAACTACTGCCGGGGAAGCTCCCATGCTACATGGCACATAAACCTCCTGCACTTTGGGAAAGAGTGTCCAAACTAGGATCAGGCACAGCCTTTCACAAGAGTAAAGGACTTCTTTCTGCATTCGGCTTCTCTAAACATGTGCTCATAACAGCTTGGCTTCTCTCTCCTTCAGGACATTTTCTCTCTTGGTCCCTGGGTTCAGCTCCCACTATTTCCTATTAGCACTTTTGTTCTTGAAAGGAATAGAAAGAGAGCTCTTGGTACCGCAGTCTGTCACAAAATACATATGTTCAGCTATATAACAATACCTTTAAATATGGAGAACTCTCTGGACCTTAATTACTTTTAAAAATGGGGATGGAAAGGTGCTAAAAGTTTTTAATGGTGAATTATTTGTTACTTTTATTGAAATATACAAAATTTAAATACCCAAAAGGTAGATCAAAAAGACACTCAGACACCAACATTTTAAAAAAGGGGAAAAAAACGAAACTTTTATAAATCAGTTAATATTTAGTGATATGGTTTGGCTGTGTCCCCACCCAAATATCATCTTGAATTGTAGATCCCTTAATCCCCACATCATGGGAGGGACCTGGTGGGAGGCATGCATTTTTCCCAACAAAATTTATAATTTATAATTATCCAAAAATTTGAATGCATGAAATCTACAAAAGTTTGAAATTTCTGATCATTTGAAAAAGCCAAGATAGTCCACTCATAACCTAAATTGAATAAACAAACTTTGAATTTTGCTATTACTTCAGCAAAAATACTTGTTAAAATAAATTCCTATTTAATACATGTTAGCTGATAAAAACATGAAGAATAGCACTCAATGAGAAAGGAAACATGTTGGTAGTATTATTACAGAGAATATAATACAGATCATAAAATATAAAAACTATAAAAATACTGGTTTGATATGTATACATGAAATACATATCAAATAGGTGCAATTAACATTTCTTAAAATGTATACCTTTCTGCACATTCGTTAAGAGAATCTACTTGTTTATTTGTATTTTCATAGCATTTATAACTTCCCTTGGATTTACTCTAATATTTGCATGATTATTTTCTCCTGAGAAGACTGTGAGCTCCTTAAAGGAAGGGGACATATTTTGTTTGTATCTCCCTAGTGTAGTATATAAAAGGTGCTCTATGAGAAGTTATCTAATTCACTTTGCATAAATTTGTGACCATTCATAAGTTTAATGCTTCAATAATACAAAGCTTTAGGAGAAGATAAAATAATCTGATAAAATGGATACAAATCTATTCTTAAAAGTATTATTTCAGGGAATAATATTTTAAGATAATTGGGAAACATCTAAATATAAATTATTTAAATGCAAATGAAAACAATTATATACCATTATTTGATTAGATCTCTATTGACTCTTTTTGCCAATAAGTTTAGGTTAATTTGAGTCACTATGCCATTTATGCTGATGATACAGATTTAAATATTTTAAACATTTTGCATTATCATAAAATTTAGTTTTTCATCTTTTGAAATGATTTTAGCATCAAAATTCTATCATAAGCATAGTCACTGAATTCAATTAATCTTTTTTAAATGAATGAGAAAATGCATTTTGTAGTTTCAGGCGTTCTTAGATGACCAGAAGTCAGGTCTTTGCTCTCCCTCAAGGTATTTTGACTGTGGCTTTACTTTGGTGAGTAGAACCCCTTAACACAGCAGTCCCCAAACTTTTTGACACTAGGGACCAATTTCGTGAAAGATAATTTTTCCACAGATGGATTGCGGGGGTGGATGGTTTGGGGATACAACTGTTCCATCTCAGATCAAAAGGTTCTGATCAAAGCTTTTGATCTCACACCAAAAGGTGTGTCCATCGCTGCTCCAGATGGTTGCTACCTGCAAGTGGATGATTGATGCTTTTGCCAAGACTGTTGCTACCAGCAGAAGGATTGATGAAGTCTCACTTGGTATCTCTAACTTTTTTTGTCTGCTCAGAAATGTGTACTATGTATGCTCTTGAAGCTCACAGGAGTTTAGAAGCACAAAAGCTTATCTTTGGACTTTAGGGATGAGACCATCACTTACTTTCTGTGGAAAATAGTTTTCTCTAAAGAGATTGATAGAGAAAGGACAACTCAGGATGATTTCGTTTCAGTATTTCTCTTACCTAAAACCTGTGAAACGAAACACACATCAGAATATCTTATTTAGGTGCAGGGTCCCTTAACGGAATCTACCATCGTGTCATTTAAGCACCTCAACCCAAACCCAGTCCTTGCTCATAAATGAAATCTAGAATTTTTGAGTCATAATCTTCTAGTCCTTGGACTACACATTAATTCAGTCTGACATTTCTCTCAAGACGTATGCCTTACCAATATTTCCCATCATGATTTTCACACAGAATCAACCAGCAATTATGATGTGGGTTTTTTAAAAAATCCCTTATTTGAAGCCTTGAAACTGGGTTATGAGCGTAACCAAAGTTTTTTAGATTTTGAAAAGGTAATACACCCCATACGCTGTATACTACCCTTGAAGGGCCTGAGGCTACATCATGTAATGAAACACTTTGATATTTCTGTAGCAAAACATTTGAATATTCACATAAGTGAAGAACACTTACAGTTTAATATCTTTCAGGTCAAGTTTTGTCCCCAAACAAGTTTATGCAGAATTTGTGGAAATATTTTAAGTTTTTGGAGTATTTTTCTGATTTTGGAATTGTGAATAATGAATTGTGGAACCATATTTTGACCTCTAATTTACTGTATTGAGGTTTTATTTTTTCCTCTGTTCTTTGCAAATAGATTATTTTATAGAAAATTACTTTATCATTGGATGTTAAAAATTCTAATAGGCACATAATACAGATACTACGCTGATACTAAAAGCCATACAAAACTACCTGGTAGAGTTTTTGGTGGTTGCTGTTGTTGTTGTTACAGAGTTTGAAAAACACTAATCATAAGTTTCCTGGCACATGTTTAGGCAAATAAGAATTGTTACTAAGAATAGATTTCTATGAAAAGATGTGCAACTTCCACAAAATCAAGGTGAACATTTATGCTGCATTATGAACACAACTGAATACCTCTCTGGATTAAAATCACAAGTCAGTACTATAGGCCAAGTCAATTTACTAAGTCACAAAAGAAGAAATAAATAATATGATGTCATTTCCTAACTCATTTAAACATATACATAGTATCCAGATTCACTGTGTTCAGCTCTGAAAGCTAGTTATTGTCAAAGAGGTGGTGACATTTTCCTCAGGATCCAATTTCTATGGCATTACTAATCCTTCATAATGTATTCATCCTCAAGGAGAAACAAAAAGGCAATCTCATGGCTTTGTGACAGTCTAAATTATTCTTGTCCTGTGTTCCTTGTATGTATCTGATTGTATTTCTAAACTCCCATTCATCTTGTCCTATGTTTTCCTCCTATTAAGAGTGGGTATCTTAAGGTTCTTTTTAATATTTTGTAGAATTTAAGGTTTCTTAAGTAAACTAAAGATAAACTTCAAATATCTTGTGGGCCATGAGTTTTAGCTGAAAAGTTATTTTCAATAAAAGTATGTGAATGTATCCATTGCATTCAGGATGATTTAATGTAATCAATATTGAATTCAAGAATATGTAATGTGATGACACTGCTTTGATACGTACACTCATAAAAAATATAAATATTACTTATACCTTTTTGGGTCATCATTAATATCACCATTATTTAAGTATAGTCCAGGTGTTATTTAATTAAGAAAAAGATAGTTTACTGGTCTTTGTAGGGGAAAATGTTGAAATCAGATGTGTGTGTGTGTGTGTGTGTGTGTGTGTGTGTGTGTGTGTGTATGCCTGTGTACATGTCTGTGTTTATGTTCTTCAGAGATAAAATCAGCAATTTTATCTCTTTTAAGAGGTTCTGTCTATATAGAAATATTTAAAACACTTTACACAGAAAAGATACTATTTCACCATGTTTACTCTTTGTCCTAAGAACATATTTTTATAAGCTTTTCATGTATGAAGCAACACAAAACGTCAGTTAAGGAGACAGACTAAAAATCTGATGATACTCTATAATCATTGAGTTTTAGATATAAAAGGAACTTGATAACCTAATAAGATTTAACCAACAGCTTGGGGCTTTCACACTACATGGCTGTTAAAATCTTGCTTGAAAAATTTAATTAAGAAAAACTTCATTAAACTTTATTTTTCATTTTGTATGCCCAACAGTTGAAATATAATTTCCTAAAAATACATGCACTGTACAATTTTCTTGCTAGCTTAATACATCAAGTTATTCTCACTATTTGCTTTGCTACCTTGTTTAAAAATATCAAGTACTCTCTAGACTTTGCTTCTCTTCTTCTTCCCATTCAATGTCTTGTTAACATTATATATAAAATATATTACCTATATATATTCCATAATATATACCCTCCATATATACACAGATACATATGTCCTTCAATGAGCACATTTTAATATGTCAATATGCAAAACTACGCCCCCTTCATTCAACAAAGTAAAGGAAAACCTCAAGGTAAGTCTCTTTCCTTGTCTGAATGTTAGATTTCTACAATTGTACTCTAACATCTCACACAGTGACTAATTGTAGGGGCTAAAAAATACTTTTAGCTGGAAAGTCAAAGTATGGAGTGACACAGATCTGGAGTCAGTTGTAATTAAATGGTCTTTATAACAGAAAATGTTGACAATCCTAATCTGTCCCAAAACTCGTGTTTTTAGAATGCCATTTTACATGTGTATCTACATACATTATTCAGCATTTACCATTAATTCATTTTATACTAGTTATTTTAAAAATAACTTTAATACTGCTTTTATTTATCTTAGCTGTTGCTATTAATTTGTTTTACCAATAAAGTCAACATGACTTTGTGCCTTACTCCAAGTTTCCAGAAGTGTGAGATAACAATATCAAAGTCAATCAAACATTGATAACAGAAGGCTAGAGATACGTTCTCAAAGATAATTTAGTTGAAAATGCCCCCCGTGTGTGCATACACACACACACACACACACACACACACGAGGCCATATATGTTTATATTATATACATATGGCCTCATATATATAATACATAATATAAACATAAACATACACATATGTGTGTATGTGTGTGTGTGTATATATATACATAAATATAAATTTGGCCTCAGAGTTGCTGAGGCAGGCTAGATAGTCAAGGAAGGGACCATGTCCTTGGGATGTGGCAACCGTGGAGTCCACACCATCAACGCAGTAAGTCCCAGCATTTTCACTCTATTGAAGCTCATTCAAGTAAGCTTTCTCCAGCAGGGGACTTCCCCTGTAGAGAGCATGCGTATTTTGATTTTACCTGCCCTCAAGCTGACCCTTTGCTGATGCTAATAGTAAAAAAACAAACAAACAAACAAACAAAAAAAACCCTGGGTGGATATTTAACATGCTAATGAGACATGCAATGTATGAACAAGCATGTACAGCTACGACAAATGCACACCCAGAGGACCACCCAGAACATGCTTACTAGCAACACCCTTTCCCATCCCCTTATGAATAATCATGTAAGACTCTTATAAAGGGCGTCTCCCTAGTGCCAGTCTTTGCTGTCTCATCCTCACGAGGGGTCCACCCCAAATCTCTCAGGGTGTACTGTCCATTCTGCACCTAACGTTCAGAACATTCATTCTCCTTTGCAATAAATTGCTCTATGTTGCATCTCCTTGGCTGTGTGTCTCTTGTTCAAATTATTTTAAACTAAGAAGAGCCAAGGTTTCACAACAGCCATCAACTGTGCCACAGAAGTTGCTTTAAAAATTTAAGAATGAGTGAAGAGTAGAATGAACATTAAGACCTATTGCTTCTGATTCCTAATTGTAATTTCTTACTTGATGTTGCTACTTCCTTTACATTAATGTAATAGTCTGGCTGATATGGTTTAGCTCCACGTTCGCACCCAAATCTCACGTTGAATTGTAATCCCCATAATCCCCATGTGTCAAGGATCATGGGAACGTTTTCCCCCAGGCTGTTCTCATGATAATGAGTGAGTCTCACGAGATTTGATGGTTTAATAAGCTTCTGGCATTTCCACTCCTTCCACTCACTCCATCCTGCCGCCTGTGAAGAAGGTGCCTGCTTCTCCTTTGCTTTCTGCCATGATTGTGACTTTCCTGAGGTCGCCCCAGCAATGTGGTACTGTGAGTCAATTAAACCTCTTTCCTTTATAAATTACCCAGTCTCAGATATTTCTCCATAGCAGTGTGAGAACAGACTAATACACTGGCAAATATTGAACGTTTGAGCCCCATGCTATGACTATTAAAAGAAAAAAGTGACTAAGTAGCTTACACTTTTGTGAGGGTAAGATGAGGGGGATGGCATTAAACACACAAGCATGAATTAGAGTAGAGATCTACAACACTGTGTAATAGATTTCTAGTTCTGATTAGGGTGAGGGAAGATTAAGGGGCAAATACCAATACTTGTGAGCCTGATGAATTTTCATAATTAATCTATTAATATTTTATTAGATCAAATAAGAAGCACCATGTTCCTATTTGCTTTTATATCTGAAGCCCTTTGCATAATACTTAGGACACTGGAGGCATTGCAAAAAAAAAAAAAAAAGTGTCAGATTTAATTTTATTTACTTAAATTATCAGGCACTGTTATAATGACTGGGATATAAATAACAAATAGTGCTTTTGCCAGAGAAGAAACAAAAACAGCAACATAAGATAGTTTTTTTTGACAAAATCAAGATATCATAAGTCTACTTTTACTTGTTTTTTTTTTTTTCCCCCCATAAGCTGATTCTTGAATTTCTCACTTAGGTCCACAAATTGATATTACTGGTAAATTAAAAAAAAAAAAAACAAACACCCCGTGTCCCACTGAAGCCACTGAGGGACAGTGTGAGAGAGGAGGGAAATATATACGGAGACCATGTTTCTCTGTACAGTTTCCTTAACATTACTTTATGTAGGACTCACTTTGGAGGTCCAAAGACTTCTGCAAAGTTATTAACTACATACCGAAGCACCACATGGAGAATGTGACCTGTATTTTCTCCCCCAGCAACTACCCCACCTCAGCAATCCTAATACAGGAGAACCAGAGAAGATGATGGTACTGGTATTGATTTTAAGTATCCCCAAATCATGCTGTAAAATACACGGCTAAAATAGAAAAACCCAAAAACCTATGAAAACATCTGCACACAAACTAGGTGACGATTTTACTTCATAAATTCCCTTATATGAGCAGATGAGAGTAGTAGTAGAGGCAATGATAACTATAACGCCCACCTACTATCACTATTTCCTTAAGAGAAGTAGATTTTAAAAGGGAGCACTTTATAGTCTTTCTCACTATTCTAAGTATAATGGATTTTATATTTGTCTTTTTTTTTTTAGGCCAATTCTTGCTCTGTCGCCCAGGCTGGAGTACAGTGGCATGATCTCGGCTCTCTGCAACCTCTGCCTCCAGGGCTCAAGCCATCCTCTCACCTCAGCCACCAGAGTAGCTGGGACTACAGGTGTGTGCCACCATGCCCAGCTAATTTTTGTATTTCTAGTAGAAATGGGGTTTCACCATGTTGTCCAGGCTTGACTGGAACTCCTGGCCTCAAGTGATCTGCCCACCTTGGCCTCTCAAAGGGCTCCAGATTACAGGCCTGAGCCACTGTGACTTGACTGACTTTGCATAAAATATGTGTAAGATCTTTATTTGGATTATTCCAAATATTTTTAAAGATTATTTTTAAAGAATCTGAGTGAGTGAATACATTGGTGGGGATGCCAAACACTGAAATGGTATTAATCATCCCCAAACAATCCATAAAAACATATGATCTTAAAATCTTCTCGCAGGTAATATTTTTACTTGAAAAGGTAAGTCTAGAATTTATGTAAAAGAAAAAAGGACTGGGAAGATATTTTGAAACCTACAAGAATAACAGCATATGGCTATTTAAATTGCTACATATTTGATTTTTATAAAGGTGTAATAATTAAGACTGTAATTATGTACATGGAAAATTAAATGGGCAAATGAAACTTAAAAACAAGTCTAAAAATTGACCAACTAGGCCAGGTGCACTGGCTCACACCTTTAATCTCAGCACTTTCGGAGGCTGAGGTGGGCAGATCACCTGAGGTGAGGAGTTCGAGACCAGCCTGGCCAATATAGTGAAACCTCATCTCTGCTAAAAATACAAAAACTAGCCAATCATGGTGGCAGGTGCCTGCAATCCCAGCTACTTGAGAGGCTGAGGCGAGAGAATTGCTTGAACCTGGGAGACGGAGTTGCACTGAGCAGAGATCACGCCACTGCACTCCAGCCTGGGTGACAGAGTGACACTCTGTCTCAAAAAAAAAAAAAAAAAAAAAAAAAAAAAAAAAAAAAAAAAAAAAAAAAACCACCAATGTATGAAAGCTGGATCTGTTAAAAAAAAAAAAAAAAAAAGAAAGAAAGAAATAATAGAAATAACTGAAGAAAGAATTGATTTTATTCCATTTATATTCCAGGAGAAAGCTCAAAAAGCTGTAAGTTTTCATAAACTTAATCAGGTTATAACTCTTATTTCCAATGCATGTTTTGATGTATTAATAGTGTACTTGGCCGGGCATGGTGGCTGAAGCCTGTAATCCCAGCACCTTGGGAGGCTGAGGCGGGTGGATCACAAGGTCGGAGTTCAAGACCAGCCTGGCCAAGATGGTGAAACTCCATCTCTACTGAAAATACAAAAATTAGCCGGGCGCAGTGGTAGGTGCCTGTAGTCCCAGCTATTCAGGAGGGTGAGGCAGGAGAATCACTTGAACCTGGGAGGCGGAGGTTGCAGTGAGCCAAGATTGTGCCACTGTACTCTAGCCTGGGTGACAGAGCGAGACTCCATCACTATCTAATAAGAAAAAAAAAAAGTGTACTTTACTGGAGTAAAGAAACAGCCTCTAACAACTGGTTTTCACTTTTGACTCTACTTGTTGCTTTTTTCTTCATAACAATTTTCAGTGATCACCAAAAACAGTTTGCTTTTACCTGGCAAAGCCAATGGTACACACTCATAGTCCTGTCTCACAGCTACATCATCTTTTCTCCTCTCTGCCATAAAATAGTTCACAATGACCTTAATCATGTTGACATTCCACACAATATTACACTGGTCCTCCATGTTGATGATGTTTGGATGACTAGATATGTTGAACCAGAATTACTAAAAGTTGTAATGTTTTCATGACAAGTTATATGTAAACCAAAGGGTAAAAGATAAATCTCACCAACATTTAGACATCTACCACTTCACTGAAGTTTAGGGGGGTCTAATAGTCTCTGGAATGTGAAGCTATTCCAGGAAAGATGAAAGAAAGTCATGGCAACTTATATTACCATCAAATAAGAGATGAAATGCCTGGAAGGCAATTTTTTTTGGAGGCAACATATACCATGTTCAAGTGTGCTATTTCAGCCCATCTACTGAATCACTTTTAAGGATGCCAGATTTGAGTGCTGATCAGAGCAAGGCAAGGCTCTCAAGCGAGTTCAGGTTATAATGCAAACTGATCCCTCTTTGCCGTTATGATCCACGTAATAGCTAAAGTGTCTATGACAAAGAAGGGTTCTGTATGGAATCTCTAACAAGAACCAACAGAGAATCTCTGAGTAGCTTTTGGGTTTCTTGAAGAAAAACCCACACCTTTTGTTTTTTGCTCCTGATTTGCTAATGGGCTTCAGTAGAGAATGAATAGGTAAGCATATGGCTTCAGGTGTCAATGAGACCTGAGCTGCTCATCATAATCATAAAATTAAACAATTCATACGTCCACACGATTAGGCATGTGCACCATGATCTGTCAAGTGGAAATAGTATATAAGAGACGAGGCTTAGGCAGGTCTGGAAGGCACAAATAATTTCCCGGTACAAGTAAGTCACTTCCCTTTGGCACTGACTTCTCTACTTTTTCTTTCTTTTCTTCAATTTGGTTTCACGGAGAGTTTGTTTTTTATAACCAGGTGATAAAAGAGGAAGAAAAAAATAAATCTTGAATTATAATCAGCTCTGAAGATATGCTGTTACCATTTGAAAGTGGACAGTTGCTTCCCTCTCAAAGTGTAGCTCAGAAAGACTGAAGTGAAGAAAAACACTTCCAATGGGAAGATTTTCAAGTGGTTACATTTTGTAGCCCATGTTTTCTGAAAAAGATTACATTTTGTAGCCCATGTTTTCTGAAATAAAGACCGCCAGAAATATGATTTTTAATGGATTCATGTTTGCTTGCTATTGGTTTGGCTGGATGGTGATGGATGGGAAGGATTAGGATTAGACAATTGGTGATAGGGAAGTCTAGGAAGAAATGTGTTCATGAGCTGCTCAGAATGAGCAGACAGTGAAGATATTCATGTCCTATTTGAATGCTCACCCAGAGATGCTCCTGCGGTGGACAACACGGCACATTCTGTGGATGTCAATAAGCCTCTTGCTCAAATCATGCCAAGGTTTTCCAGTGATTACTCAATGGGTTAATGAACAGAGTGGCCATAGTGGCAATTAATTGCATGGTCATGAAGCTTCAATGGTAACATGATGGTGGTTAAGATATTCCACAAGTCCATGGATGGTAATACTGACACAGTATTATAGACGGGAAAGGGAAATGCATATCCCAGAATACGTCCAGTAATAATGTAATTGTATTAACAGCATCACTTCTAATCAATTAGTTAATTGCAATGCTAAAGAAGTGCCCCAATGGGCTTCTGCCTATGTAATTAAAAGGCCTTTCCGTGTACCCTATCACACAGAAGTGCTTGGCCTCATTGAAGGTTGGAATGGCTTAATAAAGATAAGAGTTGTGGTGTCAGTTAAGAGTCAATGACCTAAAAACACATGATAGAACAGAAGTCTTATAGGATGCCGTATATATTTTATATCAGAGACCATTACACGGTTCTGTCTCTCCTACAGCAAAAATACATGGGTCTAATAATAAAGGGGTGGAAGTGGAGAAGGTTTCTCTCACTATTCTACTTTATTTTACACGTCAAATTTTTGCTTCCAGATTTGGTAACCTTGAATTCTGCTTGTTTGGGAGTCTTCATTTCCAGGGGGCGAATGCTTTCACAAAGGGATGTAACAGAGTTTTTATTGTACTATAATATTACACTCTTTCCTAAGCATTCTGTGCTCCTTTTTCCAGTAAACCAATTGGAAAATAAGGGACTACTTTACTGGCTAGAGTGACTGATCCCAATTACCGAGGGGAAATTGGGTTGCTGTTAACAGTGGGAATGGGAATACTATGTCGAAAAGTCAGAAGATTCTCTGAGTAGCTATAAGTCTTTCCTTTCTCATTAGTAAAATTCCACAGAAAACTACAGTAACTGAAATAAGTAAAATCATTGAATATTGAGACCCTTTAGGAATGAAGATTTCAGTCCTTCCATGAGGTAAGGAACTTTAAGCTGTTGAGGTTTAGATTTAAGGCAAAAGACACATAGGAGAATCGAAGGCAACGATAATTAACAAGAGTGGCCTTGGATCAATGACAGAAATAAAAAGAATAGAAACTTTACATAGTTTATCCTTGCTTATAATATGAATATATTTGATATGCATATATGAAATATTTTCTCCTCCCTTTTTTTCTGAATTATTTTATACAAGCTTGTGGGTTGCTAACTCTACCATTTAGTGTTAAGTAAGATAATGTTCAATGAGTCTGTAACTAAATTTGAGGAAGCCATGAATACAATTGTTGGAATTCCATGTCTCCTCATTTGGGGGAAAGGGTAGGCTCGTCATTACTTATATGAAGAAGAGATCCAACTTAACAGGTGGAAACAGAGTTATTTTGACGTTGTATATGTGTCTACATTCATGTAGAATTGAATGTGTTGATGATGAGTGGCCAAACGGGTGGACTGTGCCAGTTATAATTTATTTCCTTTCAGCTTCAAACCCACCCATGTTTGCCATGCTTTGTGATGCTGAAACTGGACTCTTCAAACTACAGTACTCTTATGCCAGCTGAATCAATATTAGGCTCTGCAAATAGAGGACTCTAGAAGGACTTTGCCAAACTGGAAGATAAATAGTAGACTTTTTTTTTTTTTTTGAGTGTTCTCTTTTTCATGCAACTCTGAGTGGATAGGCATGCCAAGGTCCCAGAAAGATTGCTATAGTCACATGCTGATTTTGCAGTTTAGGGTGAATGTCCACTCAACCAGTTTCTTTGTTACCACATTGACAGACAGTCTTGGCTCGCACAGCTCAACAGCTGAAACATTTCTAGCACAACAATCAATGTTGTAAAGTCTTATCCTCATACTTTGGCGGCAGCCCCTAATCTCATGGCACAGTGGAGGCCAGTGTTCTTGTCACCACAGTCTTGGGCAGTATATTTCTGTGACAACCATGCCCTCTCCTCAGCTCTCTAAATATTAGTTTTTCTGTTCTCCCTCCTTCAAATTTCCCAATTCCTTTCTTATTAACTTTCCCACATTGTCCGGGGGTGAATATCCACTCAGCAGAAAATTCCTCTATACCCATTTATAACTACATATTGCCTAGTTAAGAGTCTTATTCCCCCTGTTCAAATTATTGGACCATAGTTGATAACCAGGAACATTCAAATTAAAAGAGCAATAATGTACTGTTTGACATTTAGCTGATTCCTAAAATTTTAAGACTCTGAAAATGCAAATTTTTGGCAAGAATAGGAGAAAAAATAGAATCCCTCATATACTAGAAGTGGTCATAGAAATCGCAACAACAAATTAGAGAAACCAATCAGAAATGTCTAGGAAATTTGAACATGTTCATACACTGAGTCTCAGCCATTCCATGCCTGGCCATGTTTTCTAAAGAAATCTCTCTTCATGTGCACAAAAGAAATATATGCGTAGAAGCATTGTTTTTAAAAAAGATAAAATTGGAAACAACCCAAAATTTCATCACTATTAGAATAAACAAATAAAGCACAGTATATCTAATAATATATAACAGTAAAAGTTAAACTAATATATAAATCAAGATCAATAAAATTTACAAACATAATATTGAAAGAAACCAAGTATAATAAAGATTATATTTAATTTTAAAATTGCAAAACAATATTTTGAATACATAAACATATGTATTTACATATACTACATATACACATATGGTAAATAAACACATATATTTATATTATAAAAACAAGCAAGGGAATGAAAATACTTCTGTGTGAATGTAAGAAGAAAATGGTATTGTGAAAAAGAAAAATAGGAAGCTTTTTATAGGAAACTTATTTGGCATGTCTATTAATTTAAAATGAAGGCTAAATTCTCCTAAAATATTTTCCCTTATCTCTTACCTAGAAAACAATAAGCTCATCATATTTAAGTAGAAAGATTTCCAAGAATGTATTATGCTCCCCTGTTTTTACACAGTAAATAATTCCCTGAGTGGTATCATTTCCTATCTAACGTACAGCATAAGGACTATAGTTAATAATATTGTATACTCGTAATTTGCCAAGAAGATTTTTGAAATTTTACCACAAAAATGGGGACAGTAACTCTGTGAGATAACGAATATGTTAATTTACTTGACTGAAATACCCATTTCACTATGTGTAAGTATGTAAAAGCATAATGTTGTACAGCTTAAACATACACAACAAAATAAATAAATTACTCTGTCATCTTCTCACTTTATTTCTTTAAATTTAGCTCAGATATTTCTTCTTTTAAGAAGCCTGTTATGACTTCTTTAAGTCTAAATTTAGTGATTCTTCTTCATGGGAGTACCTTTGCTTTAACGTCTGTTATTCAGTATTTGTACTTGTTTGTCCCCTCACCAATCTAGACATCTATACACATTTGTCTCTGTTTTATTTTTAGTGATAATACTATACCTGGCATGGAGAAATTACTAAGAGTCATGAATGCAAGTTAAGATTATTTTGGATAATCTGAAACTTACGAACACCTACTTTGGACCAAGATCTGAAAATTATAAATCTTTTACATAAAAACAAGTCCCAGGAGAAACTTCAAAGTAAATTATCTACATTGATTATAGGCATTCTGGTTTTTAAAGTATTTACAGAAATTCTGTAAATACTTTTTACAGAATTTACAGAATTCTGTATTTACAAAATTCTCAGTTGTCATTTGGCAGAATTAAAGGAAAAGTTAAAAGTTTATTTATTCACTAATTCAACAAATATGTATTTAATGACTACTTTGTGCCAGATATTATGCTAGTCACTATTGGTTCAAAGATGAGGGAGACAGACATGGTCTCTTGAAGTTTATATTTTAGTAAGTGAAATCACAAAAAAACCCACAAATATATACAATAATTATAGTAACTATCATATTATGATCATTAAAGGGACAAAAGATCAACCTTGGTTTCCTGGTCTCTGTTAAGTCACAGAATTTTTAACCCTGAAATAATTCTACCTTCTAAATTATTACTGGGTGAATTACATTTTTGCATTCATTATCACATTTTAGATTTGGATTTCTGCTACTTGTCAAAAAAAAAACAGCACCTCAGTTGAGAGTCTTTACATACTTTCATGACTGCAGTTAAGAAATGGAAGACTCTCGTTCAATACTAGGTAAATATCCTGAGACAATACAGCAATTGGCAATTTTCAATGAATCATAAAAGAAAGGTTGACTATAGAAAGGAGACACTATAGACACTTAAAGAGACACTTAAGTTTTGAACTTCAATACTAAGGAGACACTTAGTATTGAACTCTTGTTCAATACTAGGTAAATATCCTGAGACAGTACAGCAATTGGCAATTTTCAATGAATCATAAAAGAAAGGTAGACCATAGAAAGGAGACACTATAGCCACTTAAGGAGACACTATAGACACTTAACTATAGAAAGGAGACACAAATCTTTGTCTACCGTTGCGTTTTAACTCTTAAATATATTATAAATAATTAAAAATGAGAATGATATATTTTATTTACCCAAGGTGTTATGCAGAATTTTAGCCCTCATGATTTCTACTCTGTGGTGTTACTTTTATGTTTGTGATGTTAAAAGCAAAAGGGATTTTGCAGATGTAATTAAGGTTAGAAATCAGTTGTTGTTAAGAGGGAGATTATCTAGGTGAGTCTGGTGTAATCATAAAAGGCCAGAAGAGCAGAAATCTTTGTCTGGTGGCAGAAAGAGAAGGGAGAGATATTTGAAGCACAAGTAGAAATCAAAACACTGTTGGCTTGAACATGCAGTGGTCCACATGGAAATATCAGAAGAAAATGTTGTCTTCCAACAACCAATCAGCTTGGAAGAAAAGGTCTTCAACCTCAAATTAACCATAGCCCTAACTGACAGCTCAATTACAGCCCTGTGAATCTCTGACCAGAGGATCCAGTCACACTGTGCCAGATCACTGACCTAGTATGAGATACTAAATTTGTGCTGTATAAAATCAGAAGGTTTATGATGATTTGTTAACAACAGAAATAGAAATAAATACACCTATTTATAATTTATATTGCTTCTCTACTTTTTATATTCCAAATTTTTATCTGGTATTATTTTCATTGGCTTATTAACTTGCACTAGCAATTCTTTTAGAGTAGGTATCCTGGCTACAAATTATCTTATTTTTCTGTCAACTGTGTTTATTTTATTATGACTTTTGAAGGATGTTTCTATTGAATATAGGATACTGAGGATTTTTTCTTCAGCACTTTAAAAATGGTGTTTTACTTCACTCTCATCTTCATAGTTTCTGATGAGAAATCAACAATCATTCTAATTGCCTTCTATAAGTGTCATTTTTTCTCTGGTGTTTTGTTATCGATAGTTTTTTTTTTTTTTTTTTGCTTTAGTTTTTATTATTGGGCTAAGATATGCGTGAGCATGGATTCACTTGAGTTTACATTTGGCTAAACTTTTTGAGTTTATAGGTTTTTGTCTTTCATCAAATTTGGGGGGTTTTCAGCTATTATTTTTCAAATATATACATTTTTCACATTATCTACTGGGATTTTGATGACAGTTTTATCTTTCGATCTTTAAAAAAGATAAACTCAGGCATGATAAAATTTTTAAGAATTATTTGAGTAAGAAGCAGTTCATGAATTGGGGAACACCAACCCAACAGAGGTTTTGAGTTCTGATGAAAAAGCATCAGAGACAAATATTTATGGAGAAAATGCAAAAGCACAATAAAGAAATTACTTGATTGGTAATAGTTATACGGTTGCCTTATTTGGTCTATCCTGTTGGAAAATCTCTAGCTACATAATTTTGTTTGTTGGCTGCTTTTGATCAGTTGAGCTTGAATCCTGTTTTTCTTTAAAGCATTTACAAGAAATAGCTCAAGTTAAGTTTAATTTATGTTTGCAAATCAAGCAGGGTTTAGATCGCTAACTGGGTTTGCCTGCTAAGGGCTTCTTCAGGCCTGGTCTCCATTTTAATTTACCTTATCAGGTCCATGAGTATCTACTAATAACTTTCAATCTTTTTTCTCTCTGTTTTTCAGATGGATAATTTCTACTAATATATCTTCCAGTTCACTGCCTGTTCCCTCTACCATCTCCATTGTGTTATTGAGTCAATTCAGCAAGAGTAGTTTTTTGTGCTTTTGTTGTTGTTGTTACTGTATTTTTTCAGTTATAAAAGTTCTATTTGGGTTCTCCTCACACTATCTAAATCTTTGCTGGGACTCTGTCTTTCTATTTATTTCAAGTGTGTTTGAACTTACTTCTTAGAGCATTTTCATAACTTGTTTTAAAGTCTATCAGATAATTTTAACACCTGTGCTTTCTCAGTATTGGTGTCTGCTGAGTGTTGTGTGTGTGTGATTTCAGTTTTACTGGTTCGGAATATGTTGGGTTAGTTTAGATTGTATGCTAAACATTTTGTATATTATGTTTTGAAGCTCTGGATATTGTTTAAATATTATCAAGAGTGTTGACCGTTTTTGTTGTTGCAGGCTAACCACCTGATTGGATTTGAGCTACAATTTGTAACCAGTCTTCTCTTTTGGTTGTGGTGTCCACCTCAATTACATTTTCAAAGTCTTTTCAGTGCTATTTGGATGTGTTCTGCATGTGCACTACCCATTGGATAGTCTGGAACCTGGGCAGTGGTTTCTGTCTTAGTTCAAATCTCAAATACTTTGCATGCTGCATTAGATTAGCTTTACATACATTCAGCTTAGAGGTGATCTCAGAAATTCATAAATGGCTATGAGGTTGCTGTCTTGAGCTTTTACCTCTCTGTGATATCTCTAACATATTCTAACTCCCTGGGACTCATTTTTCTGTCTTCTTGCCAGAAAGCTATGGTTTTATTCACTCACTCACTATGTACTTCCTGAAAATGCAACCACATCTAAGGTCAAATAGCACGACACAGAGAGAATAAAAACAGTGGGCCGGGCGCAGTGGCTCACACATGTAATCCCAGCACTTTGGGAGGCTGAGGTGTGTGGATCACCTGAGGTCAGGAGTTCGAGACCAGCTTGGTCATTATGGCGAAACCCTGTCTCTACTAAAAATACAAAAATGAGCTGGGTGTGGTGGTGGATGCCTGTAATCCCAGCTACTTGGGAGGCTGAGGCAGGAGAATTGCCAGAACCCAGGAGACAGAAGTTGCAGTGAGCCGAGATCATGCCATTGCACTCTAGCCTGGGCAATAAGAGTGAAACTCCATCTAAAAACAAACAAAGAAATAAAAAAACAGTGGAAGCTGGACCCGTCCTATTGGGACTGCAGTTTCTCTGATTAGAGTGGAAGAGCTTCTTTCCTCAGAATTTCAAGTGACTGCTTCTGCTGCAGCTGTTGCTACCACCACAATCCCTGTAGCCAAACTGCTTTAGAGCTAGTGTGCATGTGAAAGAAAATAAAACACATGGGAGAAATTTTCTCACTTTTTCTAAATTTAGGAGCCTCCTTTCCTAAAGCCAGAACTACACGGCTTCTGTTGGAGTTATCTCTTTACTGCCAGTGCCAACTTCCTGGTTTTGGGTGACCAGGCCAGGGTATACTGGAGGAAAAGTAGTGGTAAACTCACAGCCAGGTTGGTGAGTGTTGATCTCCAAATAGCTGCTCTATGCATTATGTCAAGGTTTTACAGTGCATTCAGTGGGAGAGACAGGGTGGAGTGTGCTGATTCCATTGTATCTTGGAATGGAACTATTGTGCTTGTAATTTTAAGACTTAAAAAAATTTAATTTACGGTTTTCAAAAATTTCATAAAAATATATATTTAATAGGGGTGTTTCCTTGTGATTTATTGCATTGTCTTGCAGGTAGACGGAGTCATCAAGAACTGGCTGGTGAAATTCAGTTCACAGTAAATGTACCATGATAAATGACAGATAGTCTGATACTGACTGAAAGTGAATAAAAAGAAAAACACCTTAAAAGGGGATAGACAAAATGAGGAATAATCTAAAATATCTTAAAAATATTCAGTTGAAGGTCAATATTTTTGCAATAAATATTTTACAATCCCAAGTGAGGATACAATATAACTAGAACTATTCAAAAGAAAACAATCATTACCAACGGAAATAATTTTTTTTAAAAAATGCATATAAAAGAACAAAATTATTACCTTTTCTTTAGAGCATGTTTCTTGACTATCTCTTTGGAAATATAACAATTCCTTGTTCCAACCTAGGAGTATATCTTTTCAAATCCAACAGGTAAAGATTATACACATCAGTGTTCTAAAAATTAAATAATATATTTGAGGTTGATTTGCTAATAGTTGATGTGAGAGAGTTGAGGCAGAGCTCTATCCTCCATCCACAATTGCTGGTACAAGGCTCTTGTTCTACAAATACCTTAGTCATCTATTTTACTTCCTTGACTTTCCTCTCTGTTCTGCCAAATATTTCACTCTATTATTCTCTTCTGTTTTCTTTGTGGAACACTATTAATGCTAACAGGAGAAGGTACCACCATTTGACACCCAAAGGCAACAAATTTTCACCTTTATCCCTTTTTTTAATCAATGAGACTTGAAGACAACTTAACTCCTCTCCTGCTGACCTCTCCTGTAAAAGTTCCGACATATTTCACTCTCCACATTCAGTAGAGGGAGACCATCTTTAATAATATTTGCTTCTCCCTACACTTTCCAAAAAATGGCATATCATTTGATTCATAGTTTTCTCTACTTGCTATCAACTGGAGCAATTTTAAGCATTTTCATTATCAGTGCCTTTCACAATCTCACAAGTTTCTAACTTCTACAACACTACAGACATTCATCTACATTGTGGAACAACCAATCACAGCCTGGCACGTGTGGGCCATATGGCACAATATCATAGTCTCAAGAGTTCAGATTCATTGTCTTCGATTAACTACAACTCTCAAAGTTATTTAAAGACATTTAATTTTTTCCTGGAAAGTATCACCCACACTTCTGATATCCTGGAGTTCTGTCTCAGATTACTTGACTTATTAGTTAGAATCAGGAAAAAAAGAGTAGTTCTCTGCATAAAATTGGTTCATTCAGTTCTAGTTTCTGTTCCTATGGTTGCCGTTATGCTGACACTATAGAGAATTTCATCTTTCAGAGAGATATCACACAGTACTTATGAGGAGATAACATACCTAATCATCAATTTAGACCTCTGAAAATATACTCAAAATAAATAAGATACTTGTGTGTGGAAAAATATATTAACAGTATGTTTTAATATTTAAAGTAATATTCAGGCCTAGATGAAGTAGACACATTCCCCAATTCCTGCTGAGTTCAGCTAAAAATTCCAGATAATATCTATAAGTCATAAGTATAAAGGCTCTGAATAGTGGAGAGAAAAAGGCAGACTGACTAGGGACTCCAGCACCTGGGAAAGAGCACACCTGTAAGCGTGTTGGGTTTCCCTTTTGCCTCACATATCCCAGACTGGATGCTAGCAAAGCCATCAACCCCAAATGCCAATGGAGCACACAAAAACAGGTTCCTAGGAAAGTCTTGTGTTTTTAACTAAAGGACAATGACAGGAGCAATGTAGCAAGAACAAAAAAAAATTTTGCTTTCAGAATATAACTACCTTATCACAGAAAACACCATGGAAAATTCTGTAGCCCAACTGCCAATCCTGTAAGAAATTCCATTGGCCTCATGTAAAAGAAGACTGAGTGAAGAGCTGGGCGTTTCATCCTTGTCAGTCAATAACCAACCCTGCCTCTGCTCTACAGTGTTGGTGGAGGCCATGTAGAGATCCCAAGCTTTCATCCCCCTTCCCCAGCGGTAATGAGGCACCCCTACCCCTCCTTGCTAGTGTCAGAGCAGGCCAAATGGAAAGCTGGAAACTTCACCACCATCCAATGGTAACAAGCCACACTCCACTACCATCTTGCCAGGAGAAGCTATATGGGGAGCAAGAACAAGGGGCATCTTATCCAGCCAGCAAGTTGGTGTCTCTGCTCAGGAGAGCAAGGCACCCATACCCATCTCTGCATGTCAAAAAGGTCAAGGGAAAAACCAAGACTATAGCCTCCATCTTTAGTAACAAGGCAGCACCCCACCTTCTTCCACTGGTGTAATGTTGGCACAAGCCTGCTAAAACGTGAAATTTAAATAATATTCAGAGTCTTAAAACATGATGAGCAAAATGCCCAGAATACAATAAAAGATCCTTCGTCATGACAACAGCAAGAAAAATCTCAACTTGAATAAGAAAAGATAATCAATAGATGCCAAAACCAAGATGGTGCAGCTATAGGAATTATCTGACAAGGATTTTATTGAAGCCATCATAATAATTTTTAATGAGCAAATATTAACATGCTTAAAATAAATGATGAAATGGAAAGTCACAGAAAATAAATCGAGCATGTAAAGAAGAATCAAATGAATATTTTAGAACTTAAAATGCAAACAACTAAAAAAATTGTTTAAAAAACTTCAATAGCAGACTGAACATCAGAGAAGGCAGAAAAAAGAATAAATGAACTTGAAGATAGAATACCAGTTAGAATGGCTATCATTAAAAAGTCAGGAAACAGGTGCTGGAGAGGATGTGGAGAAATAGGAACACTTTTACACTGTTGGTGGGACTGCAAACTAGTTCAACCATTGTGGAAGTCAGTGTGGCGATTCCTCAGGGATCTAGAACTAGAAATACCATTTGACCCAGCCATCCCATTACTGGGTATATACCCAAAGGACTATAAATCATGCTGCTATAAAGACACATGCACACGTATGTTTATTGCGGCACTATTCACAATAGCAAAGACTTGGAACCAACCCAAATGTCCAACAATGATAGACTGGATTAAGAAAATGTGGCACATATACACCATGGAATACTATGCAGCCATAAAAAATGATGAGTTCGTGTCCTTTGTAGGGACATGGATGAAAGGAAACCATCATTCTCAGTAAACTATCGCAAGGACAAAAAACCAAACACCGCATGTTCTCACTCATAGGTGGGAATTGAACAATGAGAACACATGGACACAGGAAGGGGAACATCACACTCCGGGGACTGTTCTGGGGTTAAATGACGAGTTAATGGGTGCAGCACACCAACATGGCACATGGATACATATGTAACAAACCTGCACATTATGCACATGTACCCTAAAACTTAAAGTATAATAATAAAAAAAGAATTACCTGAATAAAAGGAAAGATGGGTCATTTTCAAACATGAGAAAATCAACACTTCAAGCATTTCAATTCTTGTTCAAATTCCCATCTTGAAGACTTTAGTGACATTCCTTGCTCTGCTTCCTATTCAATCCAGGTAGCTCTATGAAATTAATAAAATTTCTCAATATTGGACAAGCTTGATCAGGTTTCGTGATCCTTAATTTGTCCCAAATTTTAAGGTTCACAACTAGCTCAACACACATCTTGACACTGGCGATAACTCTTATATCTAACGTACCACCTAAGCATAATTTTTCTGCTCCTTTTTACCCCAAAATTAATCTATCCAGTTTTATCACACAATTGTACCAGATTTTCTCTCTAAATTTCCTTTTGTCTGACTTTTCTCAACAAAAATTAAAATCTCACATTAACCTAATGACTTCTTCCTTGCCTAATAATGAGTTATTACTCAGGTTTCTACTTGTCCAGTCTGTGGAATATGGCAGTATATCTAGCCCTATGTTCTTGAAATTCTGTCATTTATCGAACTCAGGAACACTGCACCTTCCTAATTTTATCCCAGCATTTGCACTGCTCATACCTCTTTCCTAATTTTTCTTCTACTTTAATTTCCCTGAGGTTTGAGAGTTTCCCCTCTGATTCTATTTCACTGTCCTCTTTCAAGTGGTGAAATGATCTTGTCTCATCATTTAGGTTATTATCTTATGGCATTCAATTCTATCTCTCTAGCTTTGGCATCTCACTCCATTCCTACTTTTTAAATATAGTATGTTTGCAATTGCATTTTGGAATTTTTAATACAAATTAGAGGAGAATAAGTATTTAAAAGTTTGTTAAAGGTTATGGTGAGTTTCTTGTTCTATAAGATAAAGGGGAACGTAGTTTACTGACAAAAATAAAATAAATAGGAAAGAACCACATTCGATTGATTTAAATATACCACAAGAGGGAAATAAGACGAAAACACATTTGTAGCCCGGTCATGTAAGGAAAAGAATTCCACAAAGTGTGACTGACCTCTTCCCAATCCTAATTATGCTGATCCTGAAGCTACCTCTTTGCATTAATAGGGAGAAAACCCACATAAGAAATGTTTCGGGGTTTGAGGAGTCTTTCAGTATTACCTTTTCCCCCCATGCATGTCTGAGAAACAAAGGCAAAAAGACAGCAGATGGAACAGCCAAATATCAACTTCATTATTTATGAAGACTAAGTAGAAAAATGTAGCATAGGTGGAAAGACAAAATGGGGTTGCTAACGTGATGCTTGGAACAGCTATGCATGAAAAAGCTTCTTTTCTTTTCTTTTGAGACAGACTCTCGCTCTGTCACCCAGGCTGGAGTGCAATGGCGCAATCTTGGCTCACTACAACCTCCACATCCTGAGCAAGCGATTCTCCTGCCTCAGCCTCCTGAGTAGCTGGGATTACAGGCATGCGCCACCACACCTGGCTAATTTTTGTATTTTCAGTAGAGACAGGGTTTCACCATGTTGGTCAGGCTGGTCTCAAACTCCTGACCTTGTGATCCACCCGCCTCAGCCTCCTGAAGTTCTGGGATTACAGGCGTGAGCCACCACGCTTGGCCAAGTTTCAGGTCTTTATAAGTGAAAATGCAAATTTTACATTTTCAAAAAGTGGTGTATTACTCCCTGTTGAAAGTAAAGGAAGAAATTTCTCTCCTCTTGTTTCTTAGAGCATTTGCTTTGGAACTTGTCATTGTAAGTTTTCTCTGTATCTTTAAACTATAAGGAAATATTTGTAAAAGCTAAATAAACCTCCTGCGAGCTGTATAACCAGGGTACGTTTTTCTCAATGACCCACAAACCGCTTTTTAAAATGTAATCATCCAGGGAGATAGTACCTCTATCTTCCAGTTTCTGCAGAATGGTAGGAGTCTAACTTGGGAGCCTCACTTAACAAGTAGAAGCATAGCTCAGGAGCCTAACAACTTTGGATGGGTCCTTCATGCCAAGTTGCAAAACTACCTCGTCACAAACATATGAAAATTTTATTTTTCCCTTCCAAAAAGCCAATTAGCTAACACAGATGGTCACCCCAACTACCAAGTGAATTTAGGGTAAACTCTGTGTGACAAATGGTGCTGTCAAGTTCTCTTACTTGAGGAATAGCTATTGTTTATTTTGAGAACATATTTGTAATGAGTTCTATCAACTTGGCTACAAAAAATGTTTCTGTCTTTGCAATCTTAGTCAAATGCTTGTGGTGTGCATCATATTCTGGTTTAATGCTTATTTAATAATAAAATTGTTTTTTCTTCCTTCTCTGTCTTTGTGGAGAGGTTTTCTGTGTTGGGAGGGAATGTTGTTTTAAATTATATTTCTCCAGCAGTCTGTAGAACTAATGTGATTTCCAAAGTTGCTGCCTTTAACTGGCTTCACTAGAGAAGAAAGGAAGAGAGAGAGAGAAATCCCTGGTCCCCTGGATATCATATAGCGTTCATGCATCTAATTGAGAAAAAAGGACCAATAACTGTCTCCTCCACTAATCAACTATGTAACAGGAATAAAAGTTTGAGAAAGAGTACATGAGCATGGTGGTGATATTCATTATTATGAAAAATCTATTATTCATAGAATCAAGTTATCCAGAAGATTCTATGTAAATGGCCAAGTGGTGGCACAGTAAATATTTGTGGAGAGAAAGAACACAAATTGTTGAGGGTTAAATCTTCCCTCACATTTCTTTATGATTTCCGTTTCTCTACCATATTCTTGGACTCTCATCTCGTGCCTAACCTTACAGCCGAATGAGAACAGGCAACGGCTATGTATTGTATTCAGAGATTCCTATACCAAGGGAGTTAGCCACTATAACTGGTGTTTGACAGAGGTTCAAAGTCAGACACAGAGGAATAGGAAACTTTATAGTGGGGAAAAAAAGGAAGACTTCAGATGTGCCCTGATTGGAGGTTTTGGCACCAGGAAGCTGGAGGCAGGCTAGAAGTGGGGCATGGTATATAATTGGTTTGAAGAGCATGGTTGGCTTTCTCTGGTTGATCCTAAGTTGGAAGCAGAAGAAAAAAGTAGGGAAGCTGGCCATTAGTGATAAAGTCCCAGCCATTTAGGGTTGATTTCTGTGAAGACTGTGGTTTGGTTTCCCAGGCTAGTTGCTAAAGGTTAGAAGTCTAATTTAGTATATGGTCAGCCCATTGTCTGTGTATTCAGTCTCGAACTGGCCACACCTGAGCCCATTTTTCATTCTAGAGTTCCAGAACCTACAAGGAACTCTGGATAGATTGGTGCTTCCCTTAACCTGCAAACAACATCCCAGGCCTACGTGCTATTTTTGTTTCTGCTACTCCCTTTTCCATGATGCTTCCCAACATCCTCCATGACTACTTAACTCCTATTTAACTGTTAGAACATATCTCTCAAGACCCAGCGACGTCATTAGAACATCCCCTTCACTCATATCTATTCAACACTGAAGTCTCTCTTTAAAATCCCAGAATTCTGATTATCTATCCACTATCATTTCACCACATGACAAAATCTCACCTTGTTAAGATTTTTTTTTGTCATTTTTGTCTGTTTCTCTCTTGGAGGGCAGCATTCAAGCCTTGAAATTTTTTTTGTTTGTGGCATCAAGGAGTAATGAAAATACGGAGTTTCAACCAAGAGGATGAGAATTTAAATACTAATTCTGTCATTTAATAGTTCTGCAGACTGAGACATCGAATCTTGTTTTCCTAATGTATAAAATGGAAATACTAATGAAATCTCACTAGGTGGTGAGAATTAAGAGAAAATACATGTTGATGTTTCTGTCATCAAAGAATGATTTTTACTTTCCTTTTGCATCAATGTCGTTGTGTAATGTTAAAATAATGCTTGTGGCAGATAAGACTAAACCTGAACTTTATACTTGGGACCATGGTCACCTGAGAATCTAATGTTATAAACATAAAATAATAATTGGCAGTCAGGCATGGTGGCTCACACCTGTAAAATCCTAGCAATATTGGAGACCACTGTTTCTCTCTGAAACAGTGACAAAGCTCGTCACAAAACATGTTATTCACCTGCAGTCTAAATTACCAGAGGAAATAGTATCTTAATCTTCTCTGAGTAAAAACAAGGGAGAAACTAATTTGTATGATTTTTACTGCTCATGTCAGATACATACGAAGTATATTTTATTATTTTCATAGGATTTCAATATCCTTAATTTTATTAACATCATTGACTTATCTTCAGATTGTTACATTGTATTCTGTCCTTCTTCTCCAAATTAAAAACAAACTGAACATTCAATTTGTATTAATATGCATCAGAATAATTTATAGTAAATAACATGTCTGTCTCGAGAAAAATACTTCTGAGAAGTTATGTTGATAAATCTTCAAATGAAAAAGAAAGCATACTACAGTATTTGGCATAGATGACATTAAAGTACATTCTCAATTTAATCAAAAATTAAATCTATGGAATTTTATAAATATTTTAATTATATTTGTTTTTCAGATTAGATAACAAGGAGAAAGGAAAAGTGCATTATGATTCTTATTTTCTATAATAAGCCTATTATTTTATTACTTTTGTAAACATGGTGTACATGTATTTATTCACATCATTATCTTGTCCTCTGATATGCAGACAGGGATTTAGACAACAATAGCCATCAACATTATACATGATAAGAAAGAAAAGCACCTTTTTGAAGGATCATTTATATCGTGTTATTGTGGGGGCTTAATTATGGTCCCCCAAAGATGTCTATATCCTAATTCCCTGGATCTGTGAATATGGTATGATATGGTTTGGCTGTGTCCCCACCCAAATCTCACCTTGAATGGTAATAATCCCCACATGTCAAAGACAGGGCCAGGTGGAGATAATTGAATTATGTGGGTGATTTCCCCCACACAGTTCTTGTGGTAGTGAATAAGTCTCATGGGAGCTGATGGTTTTTTAAATGAGAGTTCCCCTGCACAAGCTCTCTTGCCTACCACCACGTTAAGACATGTCTTGCTTCCCTTTTGCCTTCCGCCATGATTATGAGGCCTCCCCAGCTATGTGAAACAGTGAGTCAATTAAACCTTTTTCCTTTACACATTACCCAGTCTTGGGTATGTCTTTGTTAGCAGCATGAGACCAGAGTAATACATGGTATCTTAAATTCAAAACAACTTTTCAGATGCAATTAAATTATCTTATGATGAGAGTATTATGGGATACTATCCCATATGGAATGTTAACTGGATTAAATTCAATAATATATAATGGGGTTTTAAAGTGGTTTTTATATAGTATGAGCTCGAGAAATTATAAGGATGATGATAATGATGATGATGATTTCTTGCTGTCAATACGGACAAAATGCCTAACATTGAAATTTTTAGAAAGCATGCATTTAAAGATTTTTGGAATCTGATATGAAGACATTAACTTTTTCAAAATACCACTAATGTTAATACATTAAAGGTAGAAGGCAGCTCAACTTTTAGTTTATATGTATAGTGGCGTGGATGGGAGATGGGTTGTGAGGGCGGTAGAGGTCAGAGCAAAGACACAGAACAGTTAAGTGAGTTGACAAGTTTTGGGAGCCAGCAAGAACAAATGTCTCAGAAACTATACTCTAATGAAAGATTAATGAGTTAATATCTACTGAAGGCAAAAATACAACTCTTAAACAGGGAAGAAATTTTAACTGCTTAAGGCAGTTTTTTAAAAAAATGTTGTTTTAAAAATTTACTTAGTTGAGAGATACTCCCATTCAAAACTTTCACTTCATCTTAATTTTGTAAAAGATATGCAATTTCAGTCATTTTTATACAAAACAACTCTCAATATAGATTAGATAATTGAAATCTAAATTTCACTATTTTTAACCACCTATTAATATTTTTCCAATAATCATTTAGTGTTATAGCATCTCTTTATGTTGTGATAATGCAAATAATTAGTTATAGATTATGAACAGTGTTCATTTGTCTTTCCTTTTTATTCGTGCTCCTATGAACAGCCACAAAACTTGTCCATACCATCAATACACACTTATGCTTAAGTTGTTAAACGTTTCAATAAATAATATTTATTATAATTTTTTCCAATGTGTTTGGAAAAAATTCAGGCTGATTTTAAAATGTTTTTCTATTACCTTCTCTAAAGATTTTATTTCAACTCTAGTCACTGATCCGGCAAAACACTTGAAGCTCAAATTCTGTTAAGGATCTATGCCTGACATTTGGTTTCAAAAGGAAATTAGGAGTAATCAATCATGATAGCCTGAGGGAGTTTCCAAAGAAAAGAGTTATTTGAATATCTGACTTCCAGGCTTTACCTCCTAATTTCTTATGAATATGCATTTCTCTTTTTATAAAATAAAATGAGTATAAAAAACAAATCACTGTGGGCACAAACCTTTAATACAAACTAGTTTTAAAAAGGCTGTGCTTGGCCGGGCACAGTGGCTCACGCCTGTAATCCCAGCACTTTGGGAGGCCGAGGCGGGCGGATCACGAGGTCAGGAGATCGAGACCATCCTGGCTAACGCAACGAAACCCGTCTCTACCAAAACTACAAAAATTACCCGGGCATACTGGAGGGCACCTCTAGTCCCAGCTACTTGGGAGGCTGAGGCAGGAGAATGGCGTGAACCCGGGAGGTGGAGCTTGCCGTGAGCAGAGATTGCGCCACTGCACTCCAGACTGGGTGACAGAGACTCCGTCTCAAAAAAAAGAAAAAAAAAAGGTCTGTGCTCCATTTTGACCTCACGTTTAAGAAAACATTAAGCAAGATACATATTGGTTGATGTACAGCAGTTACTTTTCCTTTGTCTATTTTAATTCTATTTTATGTTAGTACCATAACAAGTTCAAACTATTAAAGTAGTAGTCAACTTTTATTCTAGCATATTTGTAAAATATGTCTTGTCTAAAGAAAACCACAAGGACACATCAAATAATATAGCCTATATCAAGTTCCACTTCATCACTTGGGAGCAGTTCTACTATTCTCAGCATGTGCAGATTCCATAACTTCAGAAACATTTTCAATTACTGAGATCCTAGTAGGTTTTAAAACTTTCATTGTTCTACCTGTCCCATCAACTGAGAAGGGAAAGAAGGGTGTGTTTTTCTCCTTCTTTTTCCTTAAGGCAGAGTTCAAAGAGGGAGAAGGAGCAAGATTGGACTTTACCTTTTCTCTCTTCTAGGTTGAAACTTTTCCAGTGTGTTGGGGTGATTAGCAATTTTTGTGATAACATGTTAGGTTTGCATACATTTTTAAAATTATTTTTAGTATACAAAAATTAAAGTTTCTAACAAACTACAGATGCATACTTCTAAGTCTGGAAAAAAAAAATCAAATCATTTGTTAGAAAAATTAAGGAGCAGATTGGACAGTGATCTGAGCAAAAATGGAAAGGAACTTCAAAAATGTCAGGTCCTTGAAGAAGTAATACTAATATAAATCCCTAGTATTATGTATTTTCAACAATTATATAATGACTATTGTTGGGGTTCTATGGGACTAAGTAAAGCTTCTCTTTAGTACCTAAGCCTTGGATCTGATTAAGAAATAGAGGAGTCAGGAAGATGTAAAACAGGGTTACTTAAAAATTCACTCTTCAATGATGGTAGAGCTACTCGTCCTGTAGAAAACAGAATTCGGATCGATCTGGCTAAGACATTGGTGGAATGGGAGTAGTGAGAGTAAGCATCCTCAATCTGTTCCGATTCTCAAGGGTAATGGTTCCAGCTTCTACCCATTTGGGATGATGTTGGATGTGGGTTTGTCATAGAAAATTCTTATTTTGAGATATGCCTAGTTTGTTGAGGGTTTTTAACATGAAGTGATGTTGAGTTTCATTGAAAGCCTTTTCTGCATCTATTGAAATGATTTTGAAAACAAAATGTTTTTTCTTTTTAGTTCTGTTTACGTGATAAATTATGTTTATTAATTTGTGTATGTTGAATCAAGCTTGCATCCCAAGAATAAAGCTTACTTGATCATAGGGAATTAGGTTTTTAACGTGCTGCTGGATTCAGTTTGCTAATATTTTGTTGAGGACTCTTCCATCTATTTTCACCATGCGTATTGGCCTAAAGTTATCTCTTTTTGTCGTGTCTTCGCCAGGTTTTGGTATCAGAATGATGCTGGCCTCCTAGAATGAGTTAGGGAGGACCCTCCTCCTCAATTTTTTGGAATAGTTTCCATAGGAATAGTACCAGCTTTTCTTATACATCTGGTAGAATTTGGCTGTGAACCCATTTGGTCCAAGGCTTTTACTGGTTGGTAGGCTTTTTATTACTGATTCAATTTCAGAAATCATTATTGGTCTGTTTGGGGATTAAATTTCTTCCTGGTTCAATCTTGTGAGGTTGTATTTTTTCCAGAAATTTATCCATTTCTTCTAAGTTTCCTAGTTTGTGTACACAGAGGTGTTTTTAATAGTCTTTGAGGGATTTTTGTATTTCTGTGGGATTGGTGATAATCACCCCTTTGTCATTTCTGATTGTGTTTATTTAGATTTTCTCATTTTTTTCTTTATTAGTCTAGCCAATGGTCTCCCAATCTTATTAATTCTTTCAAAGGAATATGGGCCTGAAGTTTTCATTTTCTGTTGTACCTCTGCCAGGTTTTGATGTGGGGGCTGGCATCTAATGCTATGAACTTTCTTAACACTACTTCAGCTATGTCCCAGAGATTCTGGTATGTTGTATCTTTGTTTTCATTAGTTTCAAGGAATTTCTGGATTTCTGCTTAAATTTCATTGTTTACCCTGAGATCATTCAGGAGAAAATTATTTAATTTTCATGTAATTGTATGGTTTTGAGAGAACTTCTTAGTATTGACTTCTATTTTTTATGCTATGGTCTAAGAGTGTGGTTGGTAAATTTTTTTTTTAACTTCTTCAGAATTGTTTTATGGCCAATCATATGGTTGATTTTATAGTATGTGCCATGTGAAAATGAGAAGAATGCTTCTGTATTCTGTTGTTGTTTGATGGAGTATTCTAGAGATGTCTGTTAGGTCCATTTGTCCAAGTGTCAAGTTCAGTTCTCAATTTTTTTTTAGTTTCTGCCTTGACGACCTGCCTAATACTGTCAGTGGGGTGTGGAAGTCTCCTATTACTATGTAGTTATCTAATTCTCTTTGTAGGTCTGTAAGAACTTGTTTATGAATCTGGGTGCTCCACTGTTGAGAACATGTATATTTAGGATAGTTAAGTATTCTTATTGAATTACAACGTTTATCATTATGTAATGCCTTTTTTGTGTGTTTTTTTATTGTTGGTTTAAACTCTGTTTTGTCTGAAATTAGAATAACAACCTCAGCATTTTTTGTTTGCTTGTTTTCCATCTGCTTGGTAGATTTTTCTCTATCATTTTTCTTTGAGCCTATGGATATCATTGTATGGGAGATGGTTCTCATGGAGACAGCAGAGACTTGGGCCATGCTTCTTTATCCAACTTGCCACTCTATGCTTACTTTTAAGTGGGGCATTTAGCCTGTTTATGTTCAAGGTTAATATTGATATGTGTGGGTTCGATCCTGTCATCATGTTTTGAGCTGCATGTTATGAACACTTGATGGTATAGTTGCTTTGTAGTGTCAATGGTCTATGTACTTAAGTGTTTTTGTGGTGGCTTGTAATGGTCTTTCATTTCCATATTTAGCACTCCCTTAAGGAACTCTTGTAAGGCAAATCTGGTGGTAATGAATTCCCTTTGCATTTGCTTGTCTGCAAAGATCTTGTTTCACCTTTGCTTATGAAGCACTTCTGGACATAGCCCCTGGCAAAGATTTCATGTTGAAGATGCCAAAAGCAATTGAAACTAAAACAAAAATTGACAAAGGAGACCTAATGAAATGAAAAGAGCTTCTGCACAGCAGAAGAAACTACCAGCAGTGTAAACAATCTAAAGAATGGGAAATAATATTTGTAAATGATGCATCTGACAAAGGTCTAATATCCAGAATCTGTAAGGAATTTAAATAAATTAAAAAGCAAAACACAAAAAACCTCATTTAAAAATGGGCAAAGAATATGAACAGACACTTCTGAGAAAACATACTTTTGGCCAACAAGCATATAAAAAAATACCATACATCACTAATCATTAGAACAATGCAAATCAAAACCTTGATGAGATCCCATCTCACACCAATCAGAAGGGCTATTATTAAAAACCAACAAATAACAGGCTGGCAAGCTTCCAGAGAAAAGGGAACACTTACACACTGCTGGTCAAAATGTAAATTAGTTCTGCAACTGTGGAAAGCAGTTTAGAGATTTCTCAAAGAACTTAAAACAGAACTACCATTTGACCCAGCCATTCTATTCCTGAAGATATACCCAAAGGAATATAAATTTTTCTACCATGGAGACACGTGTACACATATGTTCATTGCAGCATTATTCACTATAACAAAGAAGACATGGAATCAACCTAAATGCCTATCAACAGTGGACTGGATAAAGCAAAAGTGGTACTTCTACACCATGGCATACTACACAGCCATAAAGAAGAACAAGATTGAGGCAGGAAAATAGGATCTGGAGGCAGGGAACATAATGCCAATTCACACTTCAGCTGTGAGAAAAAATATCCTCTCTATAGGACGTACACCAAGTAAATGACTTTGTAACTTTATTTCATCCTCTCCATTTACATAGGGCCTAAACCAAGTAACCAATGGAATCCTCTATAGGGTATTTAAACTCCCACAAATTCTGTTATGGGGCCCTCGAGCCCCTATGCTTGGGCCTGCTCCTACACTACGCTGTGGAGTGTACTTTCATTTTCAATAAATCCCTTCATTCTTTCCCTGCTTTGTTTGTGTGATTTGTCCAATTCTATGTTTAAGATGCCAAGAACCTGGACACACTCCACCAGTAACATATTTTGGCAAGCCAACCAGGAGAAACTCCAGAAGGTAGGCCCAAAGCTTGGGATTTATTTTTCTCCTTCATCCTTTCCTTTTTGCTCCATACCGGGGAATATCTCTCTCTTTTTCAACTTGGGACCCTTGCTGGGCAGTGCCTAAAGAGGAAAACAACTGCAGGTTTCTGGCTGTGGCCAGGGAAACTAAAGGGGTTTCCACGTGGAGGTGCCTAACCGCCATTGCCCAGTTTGCTTAAGGGACCAGGGTCTTTTATGTTTTTCTTTTTTTTCCTTTCTTTCTTTTTCAGTCTCTCACTGGCTGTTTCCTAGTAACTCCTTGGAAATTCAGGGCAATTGGGTGGGGTCACCCCCTGGTATTGCCTGAAGGCCTTGGAATGAAAGGGAATAATTGCCCTGCCCAGAAGGGGGAAGGACTCTTTATTTTATCTTCTTCACGTGTGGTCCCTGATCCCTACATGTGGCTCAACTTGGAACAAACTTGCACATGTCTCAGGTGACTTAAACCTTCTTTTCCTATGCTAAATTTTTCCCTTTCCCTGTTCAACTGGCTAATGGCAAAAGAAACCCACCCAACCTCCAGTTCCTATCATTAAAGTTCATGGAATGGGGATCATAAGAAAGTGTGGCCTTATCAAATTGTAAGAATGCTAAAAGTTGGAGATTACGCCCTGGTACCAAAGGACAGCTTATAGTAGGCTCTGGAAAGCAAAAGTGGCACCGGTGCCCACCTAAGGTCAGAGACGCCTGACACTCTAAGATTGAACCCCACAGGAGGATGCTCCGGGGGGATCCTGTTGGACCTCAACCTCCCAAAAGGGGATGTTCTCAGCAGAGGTTCTGAGGTCTAGTACTAAACCCTCCTGAGAATTTTCTCTCACAGATGCAATGCCGCTTGGCCCCTACATTGTTCAGAATCTGGAGTTTACTGTCTAATGGGAAAGTGGGATGGTGTTGCCTGTACCCAGGCTTTTGTGCTTCTATTCTAAGCAGGAGGCCTGGTTAACAGGTGATGCCTTCCTTTGATACTGTTTGGCCCCAGTGCCCTTTGGAGTCTGGGGAGGTTTAGCCTTTAAAAATTAAACTGCCATGGAGACTGCTTTACCTAAAAATTTGGCTCAAAGCCTTCATTGGCTTATCTATTTGGGCAAAGTAAAACCAGCAAGCTTGTATTGCTATCTCCTGGCTAAGATTCCCAGCTACTGGATCTTCATTTTTGTGTGTGTATACATGTCTAGATGTGTTTATTTGTATGTACAGTTATTGTTATATGTTGTGTCTACCAAATTGGCTTACAAGTACAAGAGGGCTCATAAGAAAATAAGTCTAAGCAATTTTCAAGTTCATGTGACTTAAGTATTACTGTATTAAACAAGCTAGCTTTAAAATTATTGGTGGAATAAAAATAGAAATGCCGTCAGAATCATCAGCATACATTTTGTCTGAATTTTATCTTTGTCTTTGCTAGATATTTAAAATGTCAGTGTTAATTCAAGCTGGGAACACCGAGGGCAAACCTACCTCCCATTCTATTTAAAGTTATTCCTCTGCTCACTGAGATAAATGCAGGTCTGATTGCTTCCTTTGAGAAGGCTAACCAGAAACTCAAAAGCATGCAACTGTTTGTCTCCCACCTACCTGTGACCTGAAAGCTCCCAAGCCCCCTCCCCACTTCAAATTGTCCCACCTTTCTGCACCAAGTCAATGTTCATTTTACATGTCACTTGATGTCTCATGTCTCCCTTGTTAAAAGTGAAAGAATTGAGTATAAATGTTTTAGGTAAACTATTTCTGTAAATTAATATCTTAAAGTTATTTTTGACGCTCATTTAATATCTGGGTCATTTCCAATTAAGAAAGTGTTGTGATATGGAGAAATATGTTTCTAAAAATTGTGGAATTGTTCTTATCTATAAATGCCCATATCTGATAGTTCAGGATTTCTTGCTTTTTTTGGGTTTCACTGAAGTTTTAGGTTACTAAGGAAAATAATTCTAGTTAACATGTAATTCTGTATACAAAATGTGCCAGAAGGGGTTGTGTTATTAGTGAAAAAAAGAATAATTTTGTTTAATTCAGAAGTTATCTAAAAGTTAGTTCAAATTACAGATTTGAAAAGGTTATTTATGAAACAATGTAGTAATCATTAACTAGGGGAGAAAGATGTGGAAAAATTTAAATAATAAAATATTCTTTGGGAGGCCGAGGCAGGCGGATCACGAGGTCAGGAGATCGAGACCACGGTGAAACCCCGTCTCTACTAAAAATACAAAAAAATAAAATATTCTTTAAAACCTGATAGAGAATTGGAGACATTTGGCTAACTAACATTTTCATAGTTAAAGCTCTTAGACTTGATTAAAGAAAAATAACAAGTATTGTAAAGAAACGCATTGGCAGTTTGGCCATTTAATTTTTGAACATAGTTAAGCATGAAGCTGGGTTTAGTGTGGAGCCAAATTTCACATACATGCTTTCATTGTTTTGCACTATGTTTACTGTTTTGCATGGATAGTGCTGGCACTGGAGTACTTACTGGTGATGGGCCTAAAGTGAATTTCTTCATTGAAAAGGATGTATGGTGATAGTGGTGAACTCCGGGATATTAAATTGTGTATCAGGAATAAAATATTCGTTACGTGGGTTTCGGGGGGCCCTAGGTAACACTGTAGCCTCCTTGGTAAATTGTGTAGGAAAATTTAGGGTTGGTTTCCTGTTTATTTGTTTTTGCTTCTAGTTTTTATTCATTTGCTGTTTATTCTCTTGTGGCTTTACTTGTGTATGCATATATATAAAACCATGATGATTTTTAGTTCCTAGTGGAAGGATTTTATTTGGTTATGTGAATAATTATTTTGTTTTCTATGCATTTCTAGCAAGTTATCATTCATTCCATTTGTCTGGAATTCCTAAGCTACCTTTGCCAGGCCCACAGGAATTAATGGAGCACACCAACTTTCTATCCTTAAACTAACTTTCTGGATTTTAGGCTTCCTGACACTTTAAGCATGTTGAGTATAATTTTGTAAAAATAATTTGAGTCATAGTTCTCTCTCTGCCTAATTTCTCCAAAATTTGTAAACTATTTGTGACTTTTCTTAATTTATGGCAATGTGTTTGTTTGCATACAGTCAAGCAGGGTTGCTATTGCAACTCAGGGAGAAAAAAATCATAAACCTGGCATGCCAGCAAAAGGGTAAAAATTTCTCACCAGTTAGACTCGGGCCTCTTTCTCTCTGTGCAAACCGGTTAAATGAAAGGTAAAAGTCACTGTTTATCTCCTCTGTAAAGTTTTAAATTAATTGGTTTAATAATCATAAGAGTATAAATCAAATATTTCGTCAGAAAAGTAAAAAGTGTCATGCCTTTTAGTTCATGTGACTTTAGTAATCTTTAGGAAATAAACAGTTTTAAAGATTATTCGTAAAATACAAATGTCTTCAAAATGTAAACATGTGGTCTAAATTATGTTCAAATATAAGGTTTGCTAAATGCTTTAAGGTCGCAAACTGCTTCTTTGGTTCTTGAAAATCATTTGACTTGCAGGCTTTACAAATAGGTAAGGCCTGGTGACATGTGGAGTTGGTCACGCCCTTAGCTGTGCTGGAAACAATCAGAACTTATCAGCGCCTAGCAACTAATTAATATAACTTACCAGGTTTTACATTAAAATTAAAATTGCTAAGAGTTGCTATTATAATATGCAATTAAGACTACTATAAGCTGAGTGCAGTGGCTCACGCCTGTAATCCCAGCACTTTGGGAGGCCAAGGCAGGTGGATTATGAGGTCAGGAGTTTGAGACCAGCCTGGTCAGCATACTGAAACCCTGTCTCTACTAAAAATAAAAAAATTAGCCAGGCATGGTGGCACATGCCTGTAGTTCTAGTTACTCGGGAGGCTGAGACAAGAGAATCACTTGAACCTGGGAGGTGGACGTTGCAGTGCGCCAAATCGTGCCACTACACTCCAGCTTGGGTGGCAGAGTGAGACTCTGTCTCAAAAAAAAAAAGACTACTAGAAACAGTTTTACATGCATGGTGTAAGAACAGTAGAATTTTTTTTCTTTATTTTTTATAATAAGTTATAAAAGCCTTTTGCTTCTTTAAAATTTCTGAGTCATCATTTTGGCAAAATAAATAATCTATGGTAATCTGGAATTCCAAAATCAAACTTCAGTTTCAAAATTGTTTTTCCTAATGCCTGGCTTTTTGGATGGATCAGAATGCACCTGAAAACATCCAGAAAAGAAATAAACAGAATTATTTGACACGTTTAGGTACGTGGGGTTGCCAAAATGATGTTCGATCTTCTTTAGGATATATATTTGTGAATAATGCTAATACATGTTCCAAAATTGTATGGGATTTTTAAAATTCTAATGTCTGAGTATATGCCGTCAATTATAATTATGGTTATTATGTTAAGTTATTGCAAACCACAGAAATAACCAAATTTCTTTGTATAAAGCTACTAACCCAAGTAGAACAAAAAACTAATTAAATATCAAGAAAATACTTTGTCAGATTTTTAACATTAAACCAGTTGATACTGAAATTGTTTAAATATATCATTTGAATGAACTCCACAGTCTAAGTCAAATTTCCTATGATATCCCATCAGTTAACAGTGCTATGCACATAATTTGGAAAATAACTGGTATTCAAGAGGATATAAGTCTAATGTTAATCAAGCATGGACTCATGGAGAACCAGGATGGCCACCCTGTCTTTCTGATTCCTTAAAGCTTTTATTATTAAAAGTTCTGTGTTTCATGACTCATCATGGAAAAGATAAAATAATCCAAATTGAATACATTGGTGTGGTAACTTACAAATTACTAAAATATTTTATAATCAATGTTTGGTCCCATATTCCTGGGAAAACAATTAAAGCTGCAGGTACATTTGGTCACCTGGTAGGCCATTTAAACATTTTATAAATAAATTTCATTCAATTGTTATTTTCGATGCATGTTTTCTGGTTGCTTTGCCATGCAAAAGGGCTGATGTTATAACAGTAGATTATTATGCTATAGTGTATTTTCACCAGGTTGAAAAAAGCTTTTTATGGTTCAGATCTTCTGAGAACATCAGAGAAATACTGTCCTTGCCATCCACACTACAACGAAACTCTGGGGCCTTGAACTTTGGGTTCAAAATCTCGCAACTGAGAAGGGTCCTTCCACACTCTTAGAACTGTACACCCATTGGAACCCTTAAGGTAAAACTAACCAGGGAAATTTATCCCAGGAAGATGCCATCCTTGATGTGAACAGCTTTTCCCAAGTTCACAGATTAAGACTTCTACTATCACGAAACTTTTATCTTTGAATATTTTCTTGGTTATGCCTCTATGAATAGAAATGAAAAAGGGGTCTGTTATGTGCACTTATGGGGTGTGCTTTTATTTGTGAAGGAGTTTGCAGCCAACCTTACACATAGATAACCTTATACTTTGATAGATAAAGTGTAAACGCCCAATGTAGGTAAGAAACTTTAATGGTACATACGTTGCCTCATAATCAGTCAAAAACAAAACATCGGTTCACTCCTCTTAACCCACAACATGGGTTAAAGAAAACATTGCTAGGAGGCCTTTACTCTTCTAGAACGGCATCATTTGTTAGGTCCTTTTTCCGTGGTTTAAAGTAAAAGAGGCAATGATTAGAAATGTATTCTCCATGATAGGCTCTTTAGTAAATTCTACCGTAAAGGCTAGTTACACAACAGTCTTTAAATTCTGTTGTGAAAGTTATGATGGAATTGGCTAAACAGAGAAGTATCTGTGCAGGTGTTGGCACTTGTGTCCTATGAAAAAATCCATTAAATGAAGATTATAGATATTCAGTAGTAGGGGATTAACAAAGAGACTGCTGGGTTAAATGATTAAACTCTTTATCTAGCTCATTCTTTAATCTACTTGACTTTAGGAAATTCAGCTTATAGGGTCCTTGGATAAGGTGCATACTCCAAACTCTTGGTATTATCCTCCCAGTGGTCATAACAATGGTCTCCCTAGCATGCTGTATTCTCTCAAAGGTTTTAAATGCTTGCATGCAACCATCTCTAGAATTTCATATGGTCTTTCTTCAACTGGAACAACAAGAACTGAAAGAAATGTGCAACCACAAGGACCCCATAACCTATGAATGACACGCTGAAATCAGAAACCCAAAATGATGGTAACTGAGAGTGGTGCTAAGGCCCTAAGTTTTGGTTACACTCTCACCTAAGTGAGAACCTGACCAAAAAGGGGGAATTTTTTTAAGCAAAATTATGGGAGGCCATTGTTTTGGACTGAGCTCAGGCACTAGGCCCCAACAAACCAAACCATACTAAACTGGAGTGACTTATGCTAAGACTTTAAGAAAAACACGTGGATTCTGGAACACACCACAAACCAGGTTTTGTTTTTTCTCCTGCAAATCTTTACAACAAACATCCTTGACAGCATAGGTATACATCCCTTGAAATTCCCATTAAATCTTTTAACAAAAATCATTCCCTCTCACCTAGAGACCATCAAGCTTCAGATGAGTATGCAACAAAGACTCCAGCCAGTTCCAGGTGAAGAAATCACCCTGGCCATCAAGGAGCTACCCTGCCTCCACTAGACAGAGCAGGGAGAGAGTTCCGTGATCCCCAGTAGGTAGGTACCATGCCACAAGCCAGCATGAAGCAGTTACAGTAAAAAGACCATCAGTCCCTCTGACTCCAATAAAAATTTGGGGGGATCACATCTCTCGGGGGAAAATGAGGCAGGAAAACAGGGTCTGGAGACAAGGAACAGACGGTTGATTCACACTTCAGCAGTCACAGGAAATATTCTCTGCATAGGGCATAAGCCACAAATGATTATGCAACTTTACTTTATCCTTTTCATTTGCATAGGGCACACACCAGGTAACTAACGGAATCCTCTAGAGGGTATTTAAACTCCCACAAATTCTGTAACAGAGCTGTTGAGCCCCTATGCTCAAGCCCACTCCCACACTGTGGAGTGTACTTTCATTTTCAATAATCCTTTCATTTCTTCCTGCTTTGTTTGTGTGTTTTGTCCAATTCTTTGTTCAAGATGCCAAGAACCTGGACACCCTCCACTGGTAACAAGATCACACTCTTTGCAGTCACATGGATGGAGCTGGAGGCAATTATCCTAAGCAAGTTAACACAGGAACAGAAAACCAAACATCACCCATTCTCACTTATAATTGGGACCCAAACACTGAGTATACATGAACACAAAGAAGGAAACAATAGGCACGTGGGCCTACTTGAGGGGCAAGGGTGGTAAGAGGGCAAAAATCGAAAAACTGCTTATTGGGTACTGTGCTTATTGCCTGGGTGATGGAATAATCTATACACCTAACCCCCATGACATGAAATTTACCCATATAACAAAACTCTGTATGTAACCGCTGAACCTAAAATAAAAGCTGAAAAGAATAAAATAAAATCACTCATAAACTTTTCTGCAAATAAAAATAAAAAACATAGCCAGGCATGGTGGCATGAACCTGTAGTCCTAGCTACTTGGGAGGCTGAGGTGGGAGGATTGCTTGAGCCCAGGAGCTCAAGGCTGCAATGAATTATGATTGTGCCACCGTTCTCAAGCCTGGGTGACAGAATGAGACCCTGTCTCTAACCAAAAGTTAAAACAAAATAAGTATAAGTGATTAATTATCTCTGTAGCAATTGGTGCAATTTATTTCCAAAACAAAGACAGAACAAAACCAGAATTCCATGAGGGTGGGCCTTTTGTCAGAGATAGATCACAGATCAGAGCACATCACCTCACAGACTGGCTGGAAGAGAAGGAAAAGAAGGAGCTGAACTTTGTTTCTTAGTGAAACTCACCAACCTGATGTCATCTTTAGAGAAAGGAGTAAGGAAAGGATGAAGAATAAGATGGGGTTTTCGACCTAGTTTGGTGATCGTCAGATGAAGTGCTCATCTGAATCACTTAAGAATCCTTAAAAAATGCTCATGCCTGTGTTCCTTTACCAGAGACTCTGGTTTAATTGGCAATAGTTTTATAATAATAATCTATTTTTATCTATCTATTTCTCTGTGGTAAGGTAAAAATAATCCATTAGAGCAGGTTTTGTGAACCAAATTTAGTATTGCCTACAAATACAGTTTACAAATTTACTATCACATTTAATGCAAAGAATTCTAATTGTTCAAATGTTCATTAGGCATTATGAGTATATAATCAACACAACTGAATAAAATTGGTATGATTTTACATATGTAACACAAGCTACGTTTTGTCCTGAGATGTCCTGAGATAAGACTTTAACCTGTTGTGTACTCCAGGGATGTCTTTTGTCTCTACTGATGAGGTCATATGTTCCAGGGTCACTCTATGGAGTTACCTTTGGCCATATGGCTGTTTATTAGCATTTCTTCACTTCAAATTAATATAGAAAAGTAAAGAGACAAAAAGCAATAAATATAGCAGGAATGCAGGAGGAGGAAAGAAGGAAGGAAAAAACAGGAAAGATGAAATTAGGGGAGGATCAAGCAAGATGGCAGAAAAGAGACCAACGACAACAGAAATGATCATTGTGAATTGACTGAATTCATAAAAATAATGATTTGCTGAATTTCCTGTTAAAAAGAAAATGAGTTTGGTTTTTACAGAGAAACTGAATTTCAGTGAAACAAAGATAAGCGGAACTTACAAACTTCATATTACAAAACTCATTAATGCGAGCCTTGGCAATATGACATGCTTTGGCCAATGAGAAGTGCATGGATGTGATATTCGTCACGAGGACTAGAAGCTTGAATGAGAATGCGCTTAGGCCAGCTTCCTCCTAAACCCGTCCCTGGAAATAGCAGGGACTATTCCATCAGCTTCCATCTAAGGATGAAATATGGGGCAGAGCCACATTAATACAAGCTAGACAGAGCCAAACAGAACTGCAGCTGACTCTCAAACCGTAAGTAAAATATAGATATTTACTGTTATAAATCACGGTGTTTTAAGGGTATTTGGTGTCATAGCAAAAGCTGGCTAATACTTATATTGGTTAAGATGGTTGTTGGCCAGGCGTGGTGGCTCACGCCTGTAATCCCAGCACACTGGGAGGCCAAGGCAGTCGGATCACGAGGTCAGGAGATTGAGACCATGCTGGCTAACATGGTGACATCTTTACTAAAAAAAAAAAATAATAATAATAATACAAAAAATTAGCCAGGCGTGGTGGTGGGTGCCTGTAGTCCCAGCTACTCAGGAGGCTGAGGCAGGAGAATGGCATGGAGCTTGCAGTGAGCCGAGACCGCGCCACTGCACTCCAGCCTGGGCAACAGAGCAAGACTCTGACTCAAAAAAAAAAAAAATTTGATTGTTTCTGAATATCTTGGAAATATGGGGGCTACATGGAAATATGGGGAGAAGGGATACAATGCTGAAATACAAGAGATTTCCTGGTCTACCCCTTAGTACTTCTATTGGCAGTATAATAAAATATTACAATAATCTAATATGACAACCAGAAGATGAGATCTTGCAGGAATACAAGTTTGGGTCATTCTATCTGTTAAAAATAATAATATTGCCTATGGTGATGCTGACTGAGGACAAACGGAGCATAAATACAGAGTGAACAGGGAAATTATACATATTAACTGTGGCATTGTGACCACTTGCAGAAATAAAAACTATAGCATATACACATACAGACTTGCATATATTATTATTTTCCCCTTTTCCCTTACTAATTGACCTAAAATGTAAAAGCGATTTAAATATGTAAGTATGTCTTTAGGCTACATGGTAACAAAAAGTATTGTGAGCAAAATAGAAGAATGAACGTCATTTCAAGGTGAATACATAGATGTTAGGAATTTTTTTCTTCTTTTTTTAGATAAAGAATGTGTCATTTATATGAAGGATAGGTATCTTTAGAAGTTTGCTATTTGTCATTTAAATATAGTTAGAAGAGTATGTACAAATTCTGATGAATCAAATTTGAGGATAGTGTTTGTCACATGTGGGTTCCCCAGTAACCAACCCAGAGATGGAGATCAATATGCAAAAGATTTATTAGGTGATGTTCTTAAAATCAAGGGAAGGCAAGAGAAAAAAGCAGTGTTGGCCACAGGGAGATACAGAATTGTGCCACAATCTCAGAAGCCTCAGTCGACCTTATAGGGAAGGAATGAGTAAGAAGTTGGAATGAGGAGGCCAAGCCACTAAGCCCTCACATTTATCCATCAGTGGTTACAGGCTGCCCTGGAAAAGGGGTGTGCTCCTGGGCCAGTGATGCTCTTCAGCCGCAGCTGTTCCCAAAGAGAGCCGATAGCATAGGGTGCTCTGCAATCACCACTCCGAGCTACTGGGAGAATAAATCCTTCATTTCTCCAGAAGGATCTGAATGCCACATCACAGCATCCACTATGAGGTCTCAAAGATTGAAGAACTGTCCAGAATATTGTTCTGTTTTGTTTTGCCAAGCAGCATTCATTATTCTGTTCATTGACCTTCTCTGTGTCACAGAAGCTAGAATCCTAGAACCCACATTTCCCAGAATCCATTGTCAGCTGGATCCCAGTTTACCAATGAAAGACATGGAATGAGGTTTAGAAGAATGCAGGTAAAGATGATTACTGCCCCTCTGTAAGGCTTTGCAAAATTTTTCTGGGTGTTTTCCTCCAATAGGCAGCCGAGATCATTAATGATGGATTCCTGGGATTACTGCAGGATTTATGGAAAGCTGACAACTTACCCTAACATTTGCTCTCCCAGCACTTCAACATATTTATAAGCATTATGATTTTCTGTATTAAGATAGCTGAAACTATAAAAATTCCAGGACAAAACCGAGGCAATACCTAGGTTCTTTTTTTGTCTTGGAAGTAAATTGCACCAATTGCTACAGAGATAATCACTTACACTTAGATTTTATTAAAATAAATTGTGCCTTCCATATTATACAAATTTTAAGTGTTATATATTTAATAATTAAAACAAAATAATAAGGTGAAACAAAAACATTGAAGATAGCTCAAAGCTCCGAAAAAAAGCCCAAAATATTTACAACTGTTAAAACATCAGAGAAAATGCCACCTCTAGCCTTTGGCCAATTTTGCTTTGCAGTGTAGAATAGCAATAATGAAGTTATGGCAGAGAAAAAAATGTATCATTTTCATCTCATGATTAGATTAAATATCTGGGATCTTGTGTTGGTGATTAAATTCAAAAAACAGTGTTAACAGTCAACATCATTCAGAAATATCTCACAAAGTCATAGGATTTTCTGAGCATTTGCTGATAATAAGGATACTTGTAGACAAGTTTGTCCATTTCAATGGAAACTATCAACCCAGATTCCTTTGGATCCCTTTACCATCTCTGTGTACCTTTTCCTTGATTCAGCATGCTTTCACCTCCAAAGGCTTGCAGGGGCTACTGTACTGAAGAAGAGTGTAGCTCTTGGACTAAGGGCCTGCTTTGTCCACAGGCTAAAAGACCTAGAAGTGCCTAGGAATTTATATCTGTTGCAGCCACCTCTGGGGCTCTTAGCTAATAACTGATTATAATAGGAGTTATGAAACCCCAGCTGCTTGGGTTTCTGGCCATACGTCTTTGTTGGTGATAGTGAAAGGGGGGTGGTAGAAGTTGGGGGGACAATATCTCCTCTTGTTATTTTAACTCACCAATCTATTTATTTCTTTCATGGCACTTAACATAATCTGCAATTATCTTGCTTCTTTATTGCTTATGTATTTTATGTTTCAACTAGGAATAAAGGCTACACACAAAAAATTTGCTCCTAATTTTATTCTTCCATTTGTTCATGTAGGCAATTGTTCATTGAGCAGATGTTTACAGAATGCCTACCATGTTCCAGCATTGTTTTATGTCAGTCTAGATAACAGAAGAACACTTTCAACATAGAAACATTGTCACATTTTACCCACCATGCTGTACTCTCCAATCATTGCTCGAACAAAGTGGATCACAACCTATAATTTACTGATAAAACAGTTCATACATAGGTCATACATAAACTCCCTCATCTATAAAAATAGATTTTGGAAATTTTGGGGACTTCCTTTATATCGTGTTATATTTCTTAAGGTGCATAAAATGATAGATATAACACATATTTGTTGAATGGGTAAACATGAGCATACTTAAGTTCTTACCCTCATGTTAGGATAATAAATTAAATAAATTTACAGGTTTAAAAGCACTATAGCAATGTCAGTGCCCTTATTGGATAGATGAAGAAAATCAAGTCTAGGCATGAGGCTGACTTAGTCTATTAATTTAGACCTTTGATGTAGAGAAATAACTTTCACACTAAAATTTTTATCTTATCTCTTCTGGGTTCTTCTATGAGCTTACTCCATTATCTTTTTGCTTTCTGATTGATTTTTCTCTGTCCAAAGAATCTGAAACACTAATAAAGAAGAGTAAAAAGCCAGGAGACAGGTAATATCAAGTACTTTAAATGGTTATATTATTTTATGTAAATGCCTACATTATGTTTTACAAATCTCTGGTCTAATTTTTTATTCTAAACCTAAAACTATAGACTGTATGCACCTGGACTTATCTAAATTGCTTGTTTTTATTGACATTAAAGTACAGTATGCACTTTTCTGGACTTGCTTGTTCTTGGCCCATCTAGCTCTTATACCTAATAATAGAGTATAACTCACATTCTTCCTAGTTACTAGATGTCAGGGCAGTCTCACTTCCAGATAGAACCTCCTGCTATCTCTTCACTTTTTACCTTTATATTTCAATGTGCAAAGGTCTTCCAGTCTTAAAAAAAAATGAAATGAAAATAAAAACCTTGTCATTGTCAAAGTATAATTTTCAAATTTTTAAAACATAATTCTCAAACAAATGAATAGTGAGGGTGTGGCAATCTTTTATTTAACTCAATAATGAGAATATGACAGAGAAATAAATTCAGTTCAAATGGAAATTTCTAAACGTTTTATTTTATATTCAGTTGTGGAAAAAGAATATTGAAATAAGAAAGCTAGGTTAGACACAAAACCGGTAAAGAAAAGAAGGGCCAAGAAAAAAAAAACATAACTTTTGGGATTGTCTTTACTAAAAAAAAATTATACTTTATCAGTTATTTATAGATTTATAATTTTATAACTGTTAAATATCAATAATATGACATTACATCAAAAACATTACAAGAAAATCTGTATAATCAATAGTCAATATCAAGTCAAATAAATTTACGTCTTCTAGGGTCAGATATATTGGTGTGTTTGTTAGGCAACTGTATTAGTCTATCCTCACACTGCTATAAATAACTACTTGAGATTGAGTAATACATAAAGAAAAGAGGTTTAATTGACTCACAGTTATGCACGCTGTACAGGAAGCGTGGCTAGGAGGCCTCAGGAAACTTAGACAATCATAGCAGAAGGAGAAGCAAGCACGTGTACCATGGCCGAGCAGGAGGAAGAGAGAGCAAAGGGGTAAGTGCTACACACTTTTAAACAACCAGATCTTGTAAGAACTCACTCTCAAAAGAATAGCAAAGCGGAAACTTGCCCCCACGATCTAATGACCTCCCACCAGGTCCCTCTTCCAACACATGGGGATCACAATTTGACTTGAGATTTGGATGGGGACACACAGCCAAACGACATCAGCAATGATGAAGATTAAATTAATAAGTAATCTATGGTTTTTTTCATTTCTAAAATGTGGATAAGTAGCTCTAAAATTAGTTCTGTTCTTTTTTACTGACAAATTTATCTTGCAAATATTATTATATCAATTGCATTTGTTTTGTCAAAACCCATTCACTTGTTAAGAGCATATATTAAGCCAACTTCCTCTAACATAGAAAATAAAGGAAATATTGGTATTGATCTCACAGACACCAAATAGAAATACTTTTTGAAAAGTCTTTATTGTTTTTGATGGTTTAACCATTTGGTAGTTTTCATTATTCCTTTCTTGAAAAACTTTCCTTCTGATTTTTTTGTGTCATCACACAAACCATTTCTTCTTTTCTCTTTTGTGATTTCTGCTTGACCACTCTTTTTTCTCATTCTATTTTTAGGTTCAGCTACACCCACTGACTCAGCATGTCACAACTTGGTCTCATAATTCAAATTTTTGTTCTCTGTATAAGACTTGCTTTAGAAAACTCACTCACTCTCAACATTTAAAGTATTATTTCTATTGAAAACCTATGGTACATGAATCCCACATCAGGGGCCAGAGTTTTATTAGTAACTGCCACCTGGACATTCTTCGTTGCTATGATTACCTGAAGTTCAGCACATTGAAAGCTAGAACTCGCTTTCAGGCTTCACTGCCTGCACACTTGCTGTCTTCCATTCACTGCACTGCCATTCTGCCAGCTCCAGGTGTTAAAAATTTTACTGTAAGCATTACCGCTTTTCTTTCCTATTTCCTGCATCCAGCTGTTATATAAAACGTATTAGATAAGCACACAGTTGTTAGTTGGAAATGCCTATTGCATCACTTTTATTCACTCTGCTTATATGTACATTCGTATTTTTCTGCCTCCCACCCCACTATGACCTAGCTAGCTGGCTTGTTTTGCTGAAGGCAGACTCATTTCCTCCAATATTGCCAGATTAAATATCTTAAAATATGACTTTCATAATGTGCTCTGCTTAAAAGTTTTCCTAGGCCCCTTCCTGCTGAGATGATAAAATGTGTACTTGGTGATTTTTAAGGCTATCCATGACTTGGCCCTGACCTACATTTCTGACATTAATTTCCTCTCCTTAAAACACTATAATTGTCTGTCGATCTGCTGTCCTCATATATCTTTGCCCTCTCTGCCCCAATGACTCAGCTCATGTTTTCTCCACATTCATTCTTAGAATGCTCGGCTTCTTCCTCTACATATGCACATTTAAAAGAAGGCAGACCTACATCAAGAGAACATATCAAACATTCTATCTTATTTGACAGCTGTATCCATGGCTCAGTCTATGGAGCAAGTAGTTGATAGTTATAAAAATCCTCATTAGATCACTTACTTATTTACAATCTTCAATAAATACTTTGAGGCCAACTTTGGGTGCTGGAAACCCAGTGTGAATGAGATAAATGATATCTGTACCTGCATGGATCTTATAGTAACAATAACAAAATAAAATAAAACAAAATAAAAGCATATTTTCCCAAAATTGTATTAACTAAGCTCCATGTATAAAAACTGCAACAAACAGTTTGTTAATAGTGAAAAGGGAGGGGAAATATGTAGGCTGAGATCTGAGGAATATAAGAAACCCAGCCATGCTGATCACCAGCTTACATCAGATAAAGACCTAAACTAATGGCAGTACTGGAGGTAGAAGGAGGAGATAAATACTAGGATTTTCAATATAATATTGAAAGCAGAGCTTACAGGATTATCTTGTGAGTTGAATTAGAGTGGGTGGTAAAAAAAAAAAAAAGAGAGAAGTTTCAAAGATGAATTTCAGGTTTTTCCTTGGGAAATAAGCACAATGAAGTGTCATTTAGAAGATACAGGAAAGCCTGGAAGAAGGACTGTTATGGTGGGAAAAATCGTCACTCTGTTTTAAAAATTTTTACTTATGTATTCCTTTAACATCTAAATGGGAATGAGGATTAGTCAGGCTTCTGTTGGAGTTCCAGGCAGAGATGACAATATGGGAGATGTCAGAATGTAGAAGGCACTTAAAGCAATGAGTCTATATGAGATCGCCCAGGGGCTGACAGTCAAATGAGAACAAGATCCCAAAAATGATCCTAGAGTGCTCCAAAATGTAGAGGAAGAACCAGTAATAAAGAGACTGACAAAGAGCAGCTGGTAAAATATAAGGAGATAAAGAGGCTTGTATTGGAAGTCAACAGAGAGTTTGCGAGAACGAAGAGTACTGACTTGTTTCAAATGCTGCTGTATCAAGTAAGATGATGACTAATGTAATACTGATGACTAGAAGTTCCTTGAATAGTTTTCTGACTCCCCTCCTCCTTAGTGCCTTTCATGGAGCAGGCATTCAGTAAGGAGTCATTAGCTGTTTCCCCTCGTCACCGCTGCATCCTGTTGTCAGGTAAGAATTCATCGTGATAAGTTTTCCAGTAAAAGTACAGTCCTGGCTTATCTCAGGAGTACATTGGAGGCGCTGCATCCAATTCATGTTCTAAAAGTCCTCAATTAGTATAAATCCTTCAGGTATGATGCCCGCTTCTAAGCCTAAAGTGGCTGTAGCTAAGTGGCTATAGATACTCATTTCACTCTATCTTTTATTCATGAAGCTTCAGTCACATTTAGAGTTTGAGGAGCGTATTACTTCACAATGCCTCCCAGGAGGAGCAAAAAGTTACTAAATAAATCAGTACACACATTAAGTACCAAAGAGTATTCCATATGAATTTTTTTTCTTCAAGACTTCTTGTCTGAAATCAATCAACTATTTCTACAGAGAAACAAGAAAAAAAAAATGTGTTTTGCACATTCCCATTCTTTCCACATGAAAGTGCTCTATTATCTGATGCTCCCAATAACCCTGAGTAGACAGAAGACTGCGGGTAGCCTAATAAAACTTATTCCCCTAAAAGACTCAGACATATTCTAGTTTCAAGGTCTTATTTTATGTTATTTCAATATAGTCACTATTTAAAAGTCTGCTTGAGGGATGGACCAAACTTTTTCTTTGCCTGTCTCCTCACAGGCCCAGTGACCTTTATAAATGACAGCAAACCTCTGTTGAATGAAAGATGAAAGGAAAGAGGAAAACATTAAGATATTTTGTCCTACTTTTTTGTGACTTGTTGAAAATAATCATGGGGCCTATTTGTCACTCCGGAGCTTTGTCTCTTTTTCCCAGTAGCCTGTGACAGGCTCAATGAAAAAAGTGCAAGTGAAGATGAATTGGCAGCAGCATCATTTCTGCCCTGTCTCCTGGTCTTTCTAATTTTCCCTCAGATGAAATATATATACAATATCAAGTCAGTTAAGTGAAAGAAACATCTAGAGGGAGAAAGAAAGTAACGAAGTCCTTTCTCTGCTATAGAAACAGCTATTAAAAATATCTGTCTCATTCACTTTCAACAGTCCAGTTCTACTCCCAGTATTTATATCTGTAAAATGAAAATGTGTTTTCCCTGGGAAGGAAGAAATGACAGATGGTCCAGGGAGGCAGGGGATGGATAGGAGATGAAAGGAGGGAACAGAGAACTTAGGCTAAATAAATACTAACAATCATAAACCAAGTTAAGGACAAAATCGTATTCTACAAGACATTGTCAGAATGAAATATTTTACGTTAAATAAAACAATTCACTCGAGAATGGAAATCAGTATGGCCCGGTGATCTTTATAAATGACAGAAAACCTCTGTTTGTAAATGACCTCTGTCTGTAAATGACTTCAAATGATGACATAGGATCATGTCACATATAAAGTAAACTTTCAAGCTGAAGTAAACTTTCAAGGTTCACTGAATCATCTGGCATAAGGATTCCTCATATAGTCGCCTTGATGCAGAGTTACTGAGCCTCCACCTAAACGCATGGAAGAGAAAACTTCTTTTTCAAGAGGCTTATCCTTTTGTTGGACACCATTTCCTTCCTTTGGACTAATGTAACTCACATTCCTCAGTCCTAATTTAACTACTTAAGATAAATGAAATTCTTATGCTATGTTTATGGTAAGAAATGTCTTCTCAAATTTCAATTTTTCTCTTGGCCAAACGTTCTTGTATTTTTTTGCTTTGGTTTTGTTCATTTTAGCCTATTACTACCTTGCAGAATGGCTAGGTACTTATCATTGTATTTCACAGGCTTAGTAGTTATTTATTGATTCTAAAATGCCTAATATTCATAACTCCCTTTTTTTGTAGGTGCTAGCTGGCTGAGGTATTAAATCAACATCAAACTGCTAAGTCACCCTGCATGGGTCATAGGCCTGTGAGAAGAAGATATGTACATAAAATATAATCCTTGTATTTGCAGGGTGACATATCTATAATCAGAAAGACCAGGCATAAAATTACTTCACATGTCTATTGCCTGGATTAAATAAAACAAACTAAAGGAAGTAAGTGGAAAATACTGGACTTAATTTCTAAACTATGATGTATACAATTAATTTTTGTAATCTATTTGCTGTATTGTTAGTTTTTTGTTGTTGTTGTTTTTGTTTTTTTTTTTTTTTTTAGGCAGAGTCATGCTTTCTCACCCAGGCTGGAGTGCAGTAGCACATCTTAGCTCACTGTAACCTCCGTCTTCCAGATTCAAGTTATTCTCATGCCTCAGCCTCCCAAGTAGCTGGTACTACAGGCGCATGCCACCATTCCCGGCTATGTTTTGCATTTTTAGTAGAGACGGATTTCACCATTTTGGCCAGGCTGGTCTCAAACTCCTGATGTCAAGTGATCTGCCTGTCTTGGCCTCCCAAATTGCTAGGATTACAGGTGTGAGCCACCAGGCCCAGCCAGGAAGTTTTTTTTTAAGTAAGTGCTTTTATTGTTTATGTTTTTCATGTGATTTCAAGTTTCTGCATTGCAAATCATTTTAACTTCAGAAAGTCAATCATCACATCTGGGAGGGAATGTTCTATAATTAACCAGTAATTCAGAAGTGCAAAGAAAAAACCTGGTTCTATTCTTCCTTGATGGTTTATTACCATAAACAAAGTACCAATCAGTAGCAAGATAATAATATATTTCCAATTATTAAAAAGTAATTCAGATTCCAACAAATAATTGTTGACAGAATATTGAGAACTAAATGGTGCTACTTAACTGTGTTAATAAAGAGAAAATATCTTAATTCTCCTGTGCACATTGCTCCTTTTTTAATTATTTCTGACCTGTTCTTCTGATGTTTCTATTCACTATCAGTATTATTTACATAGTTAATAAGTGTTTTATAAAAGGTGCAATAAAAAAAGAGCATGAAATTTGGAGCCAGATGAATGAGAATTTGCTTCTCTCCTGTTTCACTTGGTAGCTGTGCAACCCCAGGGAAGTATATTAGTCATGACTCTTCAGAGAAACAGAACCTAGAGAATTATCATAAGGAATTGGTTCACATAATTAAGGCTGACAAGTCTCCAGATCTGCAATTGGCTTCCTGAAGAGCTTTTTGTCAGATAGCATATTCTGGACACTTTCTCCCACTGCTTGCCTGGATGCATATCTGATGACTGACATCAGAGCCACAGCTATGACCTCATGCATACCTCTGGACTTGCAACCTCTCAGACCTTTCTTCTTGGAAGTGTTCCCTGAAAGTGTCTTCTAATATTCAGACTTCCAGAGCCAACTGCAAGCACTCAACAGAAGGAACATAAGGTTCCTTATGGAGAAACGAAGGCTTCCAAAATGCCTTTACACTGTGACCCCTTATCAAGCCCTCAGATGAGCATCCAAGGTAGCCAGGCCACTGTGGTATGGGATGTAAACACCCCATTGAAGTGATGGCCCTGCTGAGCCAGGCCATCTCACGAAACTCCTAGCTTATGAGAAATCCATGAGACTTGAGACACCTGCTCTCAAAGAACCAGCTCCTTCTGAAGAATGAAGCCACCATAGAGGTTAGACCTCTGCAGAGTCCCCAGCCTCCATATGGGGCCAGGACACCTGCTAGAACGAGATTTCCATATATAGCTGGACCACAAGGAAGAGCCCAGCCACCAGGTGAAACCAGAAGCCAGGTGATCCCATCCTTAAGATATTATTTAACTTTAATTACCTCCATAAAGGTCCTATCTCCAAATACTGTCACACTGGGGGTTGGAGCTTCAACATGTGAATTTTGGGAGAATACAACAGGAGTTAATTTATCTTTTTAAACTAACTTTCTTCCCTTATAAAATGCCATACGAAAATAAACATTATGAGTGCTGAGTATTAAATAAGATGATTTTAAAATTTTCAGGAAAAGAGTACTTATCGAATTGTACCTATTATATTTTATAATTTACTGTGTCACATTTATTACCAAAAATCATATGATAATATTTAACATTTAATTGGGTAATTTAATTTATTTTGAAGAAATTTATTTGTTTCTATGTTTGTTCTGTTTTGTTTTGAAGTTTCTATGGTTAGTTTTTTTCCTTCTTTCAGAGCTTGATCAGCATTAAATGCCATTTGTTGAAATTAATTTTATTTTTACATGTTGCTATTCACTAATTACAGTACTTATTTAGGTATATAGAATAATGTAAAATGTTTGTTTCCAAATTGCTAATTAGTTTTCCATATTTTTAAGTATCAGTATGGAAAGATACAAACATAACCAAATTACCTTCAGCTAAAGGGAAAAACAGGTGGAAGAAAAAGGATAAAAGCAAGTTTTATGGAATTATAACTTACTATTTTAACATTGAAGCTAGGTAAATATTTTACTTGTGTCAAAAATTAAACCATATAAGCAATCCCAAAACTGTTGAGGGGAGGGAGACACTGTATCTAACGTAATAACAATGGTTTTAAATCACAGAGAGAAAAAAATTGCTTAAAATATTTTTCTATATATGCCTAGATTAACGTAGCCTAATAATACAAATAACTAAAAAATCTTAAACTCCATTGAATAGTCTTGTAGTTAGTAGGCCTATTGCAATAGGTAAGTTGTAGAAAAAAATAATTTTGTTAAAATTGTTAACAACTAAGGTAATCAGCAAAAGAGAAAAAAGTATGTAAGTATAAAATCAAAGAATTTAAGTGAAACTTGAAACCTTAAATTTGAGCAAGTATCATAAAAAATACATCACTGATATTTCTCTTAAAAATATTAATACCCTACTATACCAATTGAAAATATTTAGAAGCAAAAAGGTGAGGCTATGCTATCCTGCTATGTAGAAAGCAAAAAAGCATTAAAAGTCTAATCAGGTTATGACAAAAGGACAAAAATAATTTGACAGAGCCCTCCCCCAACATTGGACAATTTAAATAGGAGAAAGAAATAATAATGACTATGACAAATAGAAATACAAGTATATAAAAGTTCATAACATAATTATACCAAAAAAAATAAATATCATTGGACACCATTGAATTTGCTAGAGAACTGACTCATTGCTTATTTTCCCTTATGTTTTAATGCAGAAAGCCAAATGGTTAATGTAGTAAATTTCTTATTCATAGAATTTCTGCAATTAAAGACAGAAGGAAGTTCGAGTTACCATTCGAAAATAATACATTACCATGTGAAAATAATATGTAAATAAGTGCTAAAACCATTTATCATTCTCTTAATGATGTAATGCTAAAAGATCAGCCATAATGAATTCTTGCCCATATATCAAGCCTATAGCTCTACTATCAATCTGTAGAAATTCATGAGAAAGGAGAAGAAAAATAACTATGACACTTGGTAATTTAAGTTAACTAGATATTAGATGATATTAACGAACTACTGTTAATTCCCAAGTGTTCATAATGATATGAACGTTAGTTATGTCAAGAGAAAAGTTCTGAGCCATGCATGGTAACTGTGATTAGCTTTTAAATAATACAGAAAAATGTATGCACATATATGCATACATAAAATAAGGGGAATGTGAAACAGTATTGGCAAAGTCAATAATTGTTGAAGCTAGGTGATGGTAAATGGAAGTCTGTCATATAATTAGCTTTATTTTTATGTGTATTTGAAAATTTTAAATAAAATGAAAAGAAGCCACAGAAAACCAAAATCATTTGTGAACAAAATGTATGAAGAAAAAATAAGTGTAAGAAATTTGTAGAGAAATCAGGATTAGGCAGAGAAATTGGTAAAATTTTATTGTCTCTAAATATTTCTAGTTCCAGTCTTTATGACATCAGAATTTATCTTTCCTTTTTCAAAGGTCTGTTACTGCTTTTTCAACCAAACAGGTCTAACTTAAATGCTATTTCAAAAGAGCAAAAATGCTGGTGAATAATAACTAAAAATAGTTTAAAACCTTATTACTAATTAAGATTAAAATGAAACCCATAGCTAGTATCATATTTAATGGGAAAAAACTAAAAGCTTTTCCTCTAAGATCTGAAACAAAACAAAGATGTCCACTTTCACCACTGTTATTCAACATAGTACTGGAAATCCTAGCTAAAGTAACCAGACAAGAAAAAGAAATAAAGGGCATCCAAATTGGAAAGGGAGAAGTCAAATTAATCTTACTTGGAAATGATATAATTTTATAGATATAAAAGCCTAAATGTTCCACCAAAAATCCTATTAGAACTGATAAACAAATTCAATAAAGTTGCGGATACAAAATCAACATATAAAAATCAATAGCATTTCTATATGCCAACAGTGAAAAATCTGAAAAAAGAAACCAAAAAAGGAATCTCATTTACAATAGCTACAAATGACATAAAATACCTAGGAATAAACAACCGAAAATACAAAAGATCCTTATAATGAAAAGTATAAAACAATTAATAAACGAAATTGAAAAGGACACAAAAGTGGAAAGATATTCCATGTTCATGAATTAGAATAACTTATATTGTTAAAACGTCCATACCACACAAAGCAATCTTTGAGATTGCTTTAATGCACTCCCTGTCAAAATATCAGTAATATTCTTCACAGGTATTGAGAAAATAACTGCAAATATTTATGTGAAACCACAATAGACCCAGAATAGCCAAAGTAATCTTGAGCAAAAAGAAAAAAGCTAGAGGCATCACAATACCTGACTTCATGTTATATTACAACACTATAGTAACCAAAACAGCATAGTATCGGAATAAAAACAGATATATAGGACAATGGAACAGAATGGAGAACCCAGAAATAAATCTGCACATTTACAGCCAATTCATTTTTCACAAAAGTACCAATAACATACATTGAGAAAAGTACAGTCTCTTGTATAAATGGGGCTGAGAAAACTGGATATCTATACACAGAAGGATAAAACTTGACCCTTATCTCTTACCATATAGGAAAACAAAATCAAAGTGAATTAAAGATTTAAATATAAGACCTGAAACTATAAAACTACTAGGAGAAAACATTCAGGAAACAAGACATTAGACTTAGCAGACTTCTCAAGTAAGACCTCAAAAGTAAAGGCCAGAAAAGCAAAAGTGAACAAATGGGATCAGATCAAGCTCAAAAGTTTTGCACAGCACGGGAAACAATCAACAAAGTGAAGAGACGACCTGCAGAATGGGAGAAAATATTTGCAAACTACTCAACTGACATGGGAGTGGCGGCCAAACAAGAGCTCAAACAACTCAATGTCAAAAAACCCACAAATAACCAATTAAAAATGGGCAAAAGATCTGAATATGTTTCAAAAGAAGATATACAAATGGCCAACAGGTATATGAAAAAATGCTCAACTAGTCATGAGAGAATCACAAATCAAATCCACCATGAGATATCATCTCAGCCAGTTAAAATGGCTTTTATCAAAAAGATAAAAAAATAACTGATACTGATGAGGACGTGGAGAAAGGAAAACGCTCACACACTGTTGGTGGGAATGTAAATTAGCTCAGCCACTATGGAAAACAAAATGGAGATTCCCCAAAAAGCTAAAAATAGAACTACCATATGATTTCACAATCCCACTGCAAGGTATGTACCCAAAAGAAAAGACGTCAGTGTATCAAAGCGGTATCTGCACTCCCATATTCATTACAGCACTGTTCGCAATAGCCATGAGATGGAATCAACCTCATTTTCCATCAGTGGATGAATTAATGCATAAGGAAAATGTGGTACATATATCCAATGGAATGTTATTCAGCCACAAATAAGAATAAAATCTTGTCATTTGCAACAAAATAGATGGAAACTAGAGGACATTATGTTAAGCCAAATAAGCCAGGCACAGAAAGACAAATATCACATATTCTTATTCATAAGTGATAGCTAGAAAAGTTAATCTCATGGAAATATAGAATAGAATAATGGGTCCCCAAGGCCAAGAAGGATAATGGGGAAAGGGGGACAAAAATAGGTTGGTTAATGGGTACAAAAATATAGTTTGAGGGAATAATATTGGGTACACAATAGGGTGCCTCAAGTCAACCATAATGTATTGTATATCTTACAATAATTAGAAGAGTGAAATTGGAACATTCCTAACACAAACAAATGATAAATATTTAAAGTGATGTATATCCCAATTACTCTGATTTGATCATTACAAGTTGCATGCTTATATAAAAATATCACATGTACCCCATAATATGTACAACTATTATGTATCCATATAAATTAAAAATAAAAATTTTTAAATGAGAAAAAAATGAACATAAAGCTTTATTTCCTTATAGAATAATCAGAAAACTTCAAAAACATTATTAGATTAATATATGTAAGATAAAAAATAAGTGACATTTATTAAAATATATATTATATTAAAATAACACATTATTTATAAATATATTGTGTTTTCATATAACATTAAAATAGTATATATTTTAATAATAAAATAATCAAATATTTATTAAAACATATGTTATATTAAATAATATATATAATATGTTATATATACACACACATAATTTATTCTTTATATTAAAATGTATTTCATGTAACTCTGGAAAGGGCAGATACTAACCCTTTTCTGTTCAGTGGCCCCCAGGGCTCTCATTTGTAGGTAATCTAGCAAAGAGTAAGCTCAGGCAAACTGGCTCAACAGAAGAGCTTCAGGTGTTTAACGAAAATTTCAACTTTCCTTTGAATAATAAGGTCATTTTCTGGGCAAGTGTATTCGTTTTCTAGGGATGCTATAACAAAGTACCCCATATGGGGTGGCTTAAAAACAGAAATTTATTTTCTCACACTTCTGGAGGCCAGAAGTACAAGATCAAAATGTCAGCAGGTTTGGTTTCTCCTGAGGCCTCTCTCTTTGGCTTGTAGACAGCCACTTTCTCCTTGTATATCTTCTCAAAGCCTTTTCTTTGTCTGTTTCTCTTCTTATGACACAGTGACATCAAATTAGGGCCCACCCTAATGACCTTATTTGACCTCAATTACCTCTTTAAAGCCTTTATCTCTAAATATAGTCATATTCTAAGGTACCAGAGGTCAGGATTTCAACATACGAATTTTGGGGAGACACGATCAGCCCATAACAACTAGAAAACTCTCACTTTGCATAGTTAGGCATTTGCTTCCTTTTCCCTAGAATCCTATAAATATGAAAAGCTGATAAGTGACAGATTCTCTTCTGAAACTTAGAACATATCTAGCATTTCTGGGTCCAAAAATGCATATTGCAGGGGTAATGAGATTAAAGATCATTCTCATACTTTAATGCTGAATCTTTCCTTGAGAATTTTCCTCCTTGTCTCAGTCTGTTCCTGCTGCTATCATAAAATACCTTCTTTATAAAGAATGGAAATTTCTTTCTCCCGGTCTGGAGACTGGGAAGTCCACTATGGAGGCACTGGCTGGTTTGGCATCTGGTGAAGGCTCACCCATGCTCTTCTTCCAAGATGATGCTTTGTTGCTCCATCCTCACATGGTGGAAGGCAGAAGGGCAAAATGGAGTAGGGCACTCATTCCCTTCAACCTTTTTTTATCATAGCACTAATCTCATTCATGAGGGCAGAGCACTCCTGACCATCACTTCCCAAAGGCGCCACCTCTCAGTACTGTCACATTGGGTATTGGATCATCTCCCTCTGTGTTTTCTTTCTGGCCTTAGCCTCTGTGCTAGCTGGTGGGAGCCTCCTGCTAGGACTCTGGGGAAAATTCAACTTTGCTAATAGGCGCCCCAGGCTCCATGCTGAAGTCAGCATGTGGTGTGGGCATGGTTGTGGGGAGGAAGCTCGGATTGCAAGAGCAGGAGATGCCCTTGCCCCTCCTCTCTGGTGACTCGGGGACACAGTGCCTTTCCCTAGGGAACAGACTTCAAACCCAGCTATGACAGGCCCCTTGTTTACTTAGCAGAGTAGGCAAGAAAGTAACAGCTAGGTAGTGTTATACAACACTGCCTCATTAATCATTAGCCATGTATGAGCTAGAACCATCAGGGAGACATGGGCCAAAATGGCTGCCACCTCCACTCCTCTTGCCCCCAGACTGAGGATGGGAGACCTGTAATGTAGCTGTCCCAAAGCTTCCTCAGGTGTCTCCACCCAGAGGCCCTTGCCTGGCAAACCAGCTGGGCTGCTTTGGCTAAGCCAACCACCCCTGGAGTGAAGAAAGGAATGAACAAGTTGAGTGCTTTTAGGGGGCCTTAGTCCCAGTTCTTGACACAGGTAGATGTCAGCTTAAGCCCAAGCAGCTTTACGTTTTTATCTAGGACAAGCTAGAACTATCCATTGCCAACCAGCCTCCTTATGTGGAACAATGAAGTCACAGCATTGCTGACTCTGCACCTGTTCCTCTTCTTCCCAGGCTTTTCCCTTGGAAACGGCAACCAGACTTTGGGCCACTTGCACCTCTTCTCTCACTCCAGAAATACTGAGACTAAGATCCACACCAGCCTGCTTCCACTTTATTCTTGAAAAAAAAACTTGAAAAAGACACATATGGAGAGACACATATGTTCAAACAATAACAATCCTCTATGTTTTGCTATAAACTATGTATCTCCAGTAGTTCTCTGTACAATCTGTATACTCTGAAGAGTATAAAATAAAAATGTTAGCCCAGCTAGAACTATGATCCAAATATCTACCTGCAAAATAAACAAATAATATTACTTGTATATTATTATAAATGAATATGTGTATTCATTCAATATTTATTGAGTGTCTATTACATGCCAGGTGCTGAGCATGGAGCTAGTGATACAACGTGAGAGAATCTTCCTTAATGGAGCTCCCAATCTAGGGAAGAACACACAAGTCAATGATTATTATGTAGTGTGATAAATAATTACAGAGAACTGTGGTCATACAATGGTGGGGCATCCAAATCAGGCAAGCAATTAATAGAAAATAGGAATATGAATGAAGAAAGCTGTTTCAGGGAAAATAAACAAAAAACTATTTAGAAGTCAAAAAAGAGTAAGATGCATCTGGAGAATATGAATAATTCACTATGACCAAAGCAAATATTCATGTGTGGAGTGACAATGAATGAAGTAAAGGAAGCAGGCAGGGTTAGGTAAATCACTTACAGGTTAAATGTTTTCACCAACATTGCTAGAACCACTAAAGGATTTGAAACAAGGAATTGGAATGATTGGATTTGCATTTTAGAAGAGTCTTAATAGATGAGTACACTGCAGTCCTGTAGGTAAAAGATCAAGTGGTTTATGATTATTCAGCTACTACTGGGGCTAGATAGCAGACGACAGGCACAGGAGATCACAGTGCTTGAGACGATACAGGTTCTGATGAATGATTGGATGCTGGGGCTGAGTGAAGTGGAAATAACAAGGATACAGCCCAGATTACTGGTCCAAAACACCAAGAGAGGGAATAAATTGGAAGGATTAGATCTGGAGGGTAAAGGATCAGATGTGGAGACTTTAAAAGGAATGAGTTCAATTTTGGGTGCATTGATTTGAAATACTTTGGGGTCACCCAAGTGAGTGCACTTAGAAAAGCAGTTGGACATATTGGCCTGGATTAGAGGTACACATTTGCAAGCATTTGGTACTGTATTCTGGATAATTTCTTCTGGTCAAGGTTTTAACGATCAAATCATCCATTTAATCTGCCATTAAACCTGTCCAGCAAGTATTTAATTTTGGTTATTATTGCATCTTTAATTCATAGGTGTTTTATTTGTTTCTTTTCCAAATATAACTTGTCATTTTTATAGTTTTCATTTTCCTGCAGATAACTTTGAATGTGTATTTTATTTTTTAACACATCAAGCATAATTGTTTTACAATCTATACCTGATGGTACTGATACCTGAAAACTTAGTGGGCCTATTCTGCTGTCTTGTTTCTATAGGGTCTCACTCATGAAGCTTTGATTGATTGTGTGCTTGTTTGATAATGATCTTTGACACTGTGCAGCTCAGTGTTATTTGTAAAATTATATATAGGAATAATGTAAGGTCTAGGATAAAGAAAATATCTTCAGAGAGGTTTTGTATGTATTTCTGTGAAATACATGTGTGAGTGTGCTGGGGTCTCAAATTCTGACTTGAGATTCCATGACCTACCCAGACAAGGCAAACTGCAGCTGCCAGTCCACATAGTGCTGATTTATTTCTTGTTCATCCCTGTGAGTTCCTAGGTGTTAGTGGGGGATGTCTCTATCAGATTCCCATCTTATATGGACCCTTTGTCTTGGTTTATACATCGTATTCTGGATAAAGACATTGCATAAATGTTTAATGTTCTTAATAGAATAACAGTTTTGTGCTCTGCTTACCTTTTTGAACTCCTGCTTTGTTTTTGCCTCAAATCTTCTGTGAGAATTATGATCCTCAGCACTTTGGCTATAATGTCATCAAGACTTCGATTATTTAAGAAAGGCAATTTTTATTATTTTGGGCATTTTTATAGGCTTTCAGTGGAATACACTAGCTAATCTGAATCATCTAGCCCACTATTACTGGAAACTAGAATCCTCAGTTTGCAAATATTTAACAGGTAAATATATATTAAAGTTACGGGTCTAAATAAGGCAAATATATAGAATAAAAATATTTAAAGATTTGTGAACAAATCTTTGAAAATGTCAAAATGTTAGGTAGACAAGTCCAGGAGAGTAAGATAAACCAGTAAAAGATTTGAAATAAAACCAGAATAAAACAGTATCAGAGGAGGTAAGAGGAAAGCTGGGTGTGTGAATGAGAGAATATGCAATACCAAAGGTAGCAGAAACAATAAATAATGCAGAAAAATAATTAATCCATGTGAAAGCATTAGCGATTTCAGAGATAGCACTTTCAAAGTAGTAGAAGAGACAGAAGCGAAGTCAGCATTACTGCAGATGGGGAGAGGAGAATGCACAGTGAGCTCTCAACATGTTTTCAAGAAGCTTTAAAGGAGAGGGGAGGAAAGAGAGGACGGCGTAGTCCACAGTGAGCTTTTGATTGTTTGTTTTATAGTGAGAGGTGCTCATGAATAAGTATATGCTTTGGAAATACACAAACCACTAGATAAAATGTTATTTAAGACATATGAAAGAGAGAAGATGTATTGGCAGAATTTTGTTAAATCTAAGTGGATGAAACCCACTTAAAGTTACTTTATAAACAAAGAAATTTATTGCTTCATATAAATAAGGTGTGAGATCAAGGGCTCAAATGCTATCATCAGTCTCCACCACTCCATCTCTTAGTGAAGCTATCTCCACGTGGTGAGAACGTAAGCCAGTGACAAGACACACATCTTTCTAACCTCTTATTTTCAGGTCCTATGAATATCTCCCAGTATCTCTTTCAGAAGAATTCAGAGAAGACAATAGTATCAGGAACCACTGGTTTATATGCAAACGGCTTTTATCCTGGCTGAGGAGATGAAGTATATTAATTGATCATGCTTCTATGCATCTCTCTGTAACATGAAATCCTAATTCAATCCCAGTAAAAAAGAATGGGAGGAAAATACTACCATGGCAAAAACTACAAATATCGAACTAAATGGGAAATAGATGGAACAGGCTGCTCAAGTGAGCAGATAGCAATATATTTTTAAGGAAAGTTTGAGGATTATAATTCTATTCTCATTAAAGGGTTAGTTATGGTTGTTGAGGATATGACAGTGTTTTACGAAACATAATAGACAATCTGCTTTTGAGAAAATATTTAGGAGTCAAGCATTAAACATTCTAAAGATCTCTGATAATATAGGAAAAAATACCATTCAATATAATAAGATGAAAAATGCCCCAAGGTAGCAGGTGAAACCAAATGTTCTATAAAAATATAGAGGGAGAAATGCTTATAGACTGGACCAATCTAGGGGAGTTTCACAGAAAAGAAAAGAAAAAAAGCAGATAAAACCAAGGAGAAGGGAAAGGAGTGAGGGTAAAGCAGAGAAAGAGAATCAAGGAAGGATTTGGGATGTGCTTTGATTGGTGATAGTCAGGCGATGGTCCAAAGGTATTAGTGAACTTTGGATAGAAAACACAAAGCAGATAACAGATTTTCATAAAATCACCAATCTCTTAATAAAACTAAGGGGAAAGGCATCTTATTATTATACAAACAGGAAATATGATATATAGGTACGGTATTACCCCTAATGCTTAGCTGCTGTTTTAAGGAATATGGGGTAGCTTGGGCTGCAGAGAAGACACTAGGAGGATGAAAAAGTCTGGCATAGCATATGTGGAAAACTAAGGTAATTTTGATATATAACTCCTCCAATCTTGCCAGAGGATAGCTGTTTTAGAGAATTAGTGTAGATTCTTAGCTTTATGATTTCTAAATTTGCACATGTAGTACCCAATTACTGCTTAATCAAGTTTACACTATTGGGTTCACAGAAGGACTTGTATTTGCTCATAAAACACATGAAAAGAAACAGCCTAATAATGATCAACTGAACTGTAAATTAAAGCAATAATAGTTCATCTTTTTTCTCAAGATGGGAAAGAGTTCAAAGATTATAGTATGTAGTGATGGATAGGACAGTGGAAAATATGGAATGTTATACATGCTTTGTAAGAAAATAAACCTTACAACATTTTGAATTATAATGGGCAAGATACTCAACATTTTCAATATGTAATTTTTTGATCTTCTGTTCTATTTCTAGAAAAGTATCCTAGAATCAAAATCAAATACACAAAAATGTAAAGAAAAGGATATTGATTATTTGTAACTTTGCAATATTAGAAATATCAATATCTATCAGAGATAGCCTAAATATATTTTATTTAAATATAATAAAAAACTATAACTTTTAAACAGAATAAAATATATTTATATGTATTCACATATCTACCATACACAAATTTTGGGGTTAAAGAAGCAAATAAAAACAATAGGTATAGCAGATTTTCATGTATATATAAATAGATTTCATTAAACTTTACAATTAACTAGAAAAATAAAATGATTAACAGTGACTCACAGATTGAGTGTTAGAGACAAATTTCTCTTTTCATAACAGTGACTGCTGAAAATTTTTATATTAAGTGTTAAACAACATATTACAAATAAAATATTTTTATGTTATAGCAAAATTTTTAAATGTTTATAGAAAAACAGAGAAATTTAAGCCATTAAAAAGGAAGAATTGAAAGGATTCAGTAACAATTGGGTATAAAGTAGAATAAAAAGCAAAGAGACGCTCATACAAATTCAGTTTTAATAGATTTGAATGGTGGTGTCAAAATTATTAAAAAGTTAAGAAAATAAGTTGAGAAATCCATTTTTGATATACTACTGTATTTTCCAGTTGCAACACTTATCTCACTTTAACTACTTTAATACGTGTCCTTCAATGATATACTTTTCTTATCTCCTTGTAAGAAGTCTAACAGTAAACACCTGGTAAATTTTTACTGAATTAATAAATAAATTAAGTAGTGCTTTTCAGCTGAAGTTTTAAAAAGACATTAATGGAAGTGTCTTAAAAGCAGATAGGGGATATGCTTAAAAACCAGATGAAAATGTAAGACTTGGAGGAGAAATTTGGGAGGAATCATTCTAAAGTCGTTGGAGTAAATGGGCAGCTTGGAAAGATGTTTCAAGTAGATGGAATAAGGAAGAGAAGATTTTTTTTTAAGAAAGCAATGAATGTGTGCTTACACTAGAAGCAAAAAACTAAGACAGGACCAACTCTCTTAGTTTCAGGAAAGTTTTAAGAAAAAAGAGTTATCTCCTACGTGAATTAACACAGCAACAGAGAAACAAAATACTGCACGTTTTCACTTATAAGTGGGAGCTATATATTGGATACTCATTCACATAAAGATGACAACAACAGACATTGAGGGCTACGAAAAGGGGCAGGGAAGAAGAAGGGAAACGTTTGAAAAACTAACTGTTGGGGACTATCCTCACTACTTAGGTAACGAGATCAGTCACACCCCAAACCTCAGCATCCAAGATATACCCGTGTAACAAACTGGCACACACATGTGCTCCTGAATCTAAAATAAAAGTTGAAATTACAAAAATTAAAAAAAAAAAAGAGTTCCTGAAGTTTGTCCAAAGAAGATGCTGTTTATGGTCTACCTCATCAAATACTCATTGATTCCTAAAAATATCACGTCAATCCTTGGATTTCATTTAAAAACATTCAGATAAGGCAATCTAACTAACTATCCTTTGATCTCCAGAGGAAAGAAAAAACATTAAAAAATTACCATCTACCATGAATAAAGTATTTTGTTGTGTTTTTTTAAAGCAGAGTAATTTTTTAAAATAATTGTCTTAATATACAATATAGCAGACAACCTGGAAACCTAATACAACTTTTGTCAAGGATATCTTTGTTGGACTTTGAAAAAGTTTCTGTCAAACTAGAATAAACTCTTTGTTAAAATTTGCCAGAATTCGGCCGGGGCCGGTGGCTCACACCTGTATTCCCAGCACTTTGGGAGGCCGAGGCGGGCGGATCATGAGGTCAGGAGATTGAGACCATCCTGGCTAACATGGTGAAACCCTGTCTCTATTAAAAATACAAAAAATTAGCCGGGCATGGTGGTGGGCACCTGTAGTCCCAGCTACTCGGGAGGCTGAGGCGGGAGAATGGCATGAACCCGGGAGGCGGAGCTTGCAGTGAGCCAAGATTGGGCCTGGGTGACACAGCGAGACTCTGTCTCAAAAAAAAAAAAAATTGCCAGAATTCACCAGAGCAACCATATAGACCTGGAATTCGCTTCATGGAAAACTTAAATATGTGTAATTCAATTTCTTTCTCAAAGTTTCCATTTCCTCTTACATCAGTTTTAGTAAGATGTGTATTTCAAGAATCTTTTGAACTTCATTCAATCTTTGAATTTATTGGCCTAAAACTTTTCATGATATTCCTTATTCATCCTTAAAGTCAGCTGGCCAAGTAGTAATAACCCCTCTATCATTCCTGATCTTCAGAATTTGTGAAATAAAACCCAAATAGGTTAATCTTGCTAGGGATTTATCCGTTTTATTAATCACTTCACATGATTAAATTTTATTGATGAAAAACCAAATTTGAAATATCAAAATGAAAGTTTCGTTAGGGGCATGCCCAACCTGTCACCAAGACTCATACAAAATGGGCAAGTATTCTCAAAGAGGAAGGAGATTTAGATGATAATACACCAAAAACTTTTCCAAATTAAAATTACGTCACAGTCAATCTCACTGGCAGCTCACCATTTATTTATATTCATCAAATATTTTTGAGTAACTATTATATTCTAGATATTGTTCTAGTATCCTCATACACCCTTCTTCAGTAATAAAAAAGTCAAAATCTCCTAATTAACTTAGTGCAACTCTGTATAATGTAGCCCCAAACACACTCCTATTTTCTCCTCAAAAAGACAATTCAAGTTTTTATCTCTTAATTATCAGCTGTTAAGAATATTTAAATGATGTCTTTTTTCTTTTTGCTTCTTTTGTAATTCTGTCTCGATAATCAGCTATTTGTAGACCAAAATTTATAATTAACCTCCACAAACAAATTCTATATGCAATAATACTGGGAAAGAAAAATAAAATGAAAGTTAACTTTAAAACATATCTATATTCATGTTACAGAGAGGAATAAAATACTAATCGATAGTATATCACTTTTTGGGAGCAGCTAGTGGCAAGACTATAGCTGATATTTAAAATTTATAATTGCTTTCCATTTTATTTTTGGTACGCTTTAAGCTAGCACCACAGAAATTGGAAATTCTCTTCCAGATGGGATGGTAATATTTATTTCTGAGAAACATGAGCTCGTATTAGTCCTACCTATACAGGTTTACAGTTGTCTTATATGTAACTTCTGGACACAAGACATCTTCTCAGTTCCAATCTTACTCCTCCCTGATCCTACTGTGTTACTTTACCTTTCTCCACTAAAGTCACAATTAATAACCCAGCAAGACCGCCGACCCCTTTCTTTGTCCACATCATTTGGACCTTAAAATACTTGGGAAACAATTACAACCTTCAATCCAAAGACAGAAAACTGGGTCATCTATTAGAAGCATTCATTCCTTGGATAATACAATTTCTAACCAGCAATCCCAAGGAATGTGGAACTAGAAAGTAAAAACCATTTAGAAATAATAGTGAGAGGACGACACTCAATTTTACCTCTTGACTTTTCAGTCCTAGGTGGCTTAGCTTTGTAGGAAGTAGTTCTGGATATTAATGAGTAGTTTAGAAAATACACTGCCTTCTGCAGAGCAGCTACTGCTTGTAAAAGTTCCAGGGGTTGTCCCCATTTTGTCATTATAAGAGTGTCATGAGGAGGACCCCTCACTGTTCTGTGAGGCCCACTGTTTCTGTGAGATGAGATACTTTTAAGAACACTATTTGTTCATTGCCCTTTTTTCTGTTCCATAAAGTTCCTTGATCAGATATTAATTTGATGATCCATAGAGCAGGTCACCTTACTCACCTGGTAATAAAAGCTTCTTCTATATAAATGACTAACAACAGAGGACACATTTTCTGAATTTATCCCAGAGGTTTGTATGCATATATATTACCAAAACCTCATTTTAGCAATTCTCAAAATAAATAGGCTACCTCTCCTATTAAATAGACCATGAATTAATATATACCATTAGCTCAGCCCATCTCTTATCTGTACCAAGGTAGATAAGATTCTAGATAAGATAATAGATAAGTATAAGATCTATTAAGAGGATTCCTTTTTCTACAGTTCTTAGGTGTCACATGGTCTGAGATTGCAGGGTTTCATTTTTAAATGGTATCAGCATATTGTGCAAACCGAACTCAGAATTATTTCCTTCTCAGTCAACTAGTAATAGAAAGCATCACAAAAAAACCATGGAAAAGGAATATATGACAAGGTAGCAAGATGGTATTTTGGGATTACAAACTATCTACGCATGAAATGTACATGTGATTTCAGGATATGTTCAGTGCCACATATACAACTTTCACTAACTCTTGGAAGACTCAAACCAATTTTGTGACTAGGTTGGCTACATAATGTCCAGCTTTTAGTGGATATGTCAGGTTTAATGGTCTCCTATGTGTGCCATTGTCAGGTACTATCTGTCAAGATCAACAGTTATTTCCCAGAGGCAAACCGAGAACTTGTCTTTGCTCTGAATCCCAGGAAGCCAGTGTTGTGATTCCCCTACCAAGGTTTTCCACCCACCCCTGGGGTAGAAATTAATTTATCTGTTTCTTTTGTATATGTTTTTTTTTTTTTGAGACGGAGTCTCGCTCTGTCGCCCAGGCTGGAGTGCAGTGGCGCAATCTCCGCTCACTGCAAGCTCTGCCTCCCGGATTCACGCCATTCTCCTGCCTCAGCCTCTCTGAGTAGCTGGGACTACAGGCGCCCGCCACCACGCCCGGCTAATTTTTCTTTTTGTATTTTTAGTAGAGACGGGGTTTCACCGTGGTCTCGATCTCCTGACCTCGTGATCCGCCCGCCTCGGCCTCCCAAAGTGCTGGGATTACAAGCGTGAGCCACCGCGCCCGGCCTCTTTTGTATATTTTAATGTGTATACTAGGATTAAAATTACATATGTGACTTGCATTGAAATTCTGTTAGACAGCTCTGGTCTATAGGTTTTCCCTCCATAAAATGACTGAAGTGGATTCTAAGAAAATAATAATTTTTTAGAACTAATGTCACCAAAATGATTGGTGATTGTCCTTTTTTCAGTTAATAGTTAGTCTGATAAAGCCAGATTCTTTTACAGAAAATCAGGAGGAAGATTTTAAGCTACAGCTGGGAAGTTAATGCAGAGTCCTTTCTCAAGAGCTCTTGCTTGGCCGTGCACCAGGACTCATGCCCCCAATCCCAGCACTTTGGGAGGCTGAGGTGGGCGAAGCCCTTGAGCCCAAGAGTTCCAGACCAGCCTGGGTAACATAGTGAGACCCTGTCTCTACCAAAAATTAAGAAAAAACATAACCAGGCATGGTGGCACACACCTGTAGTCCCAGCTGCTCTAGAGGCTGAGGTCAGAGAATCACTTGAGCCTGGAAGTTTAGGGCTGTGGTGAGCCATGATCACGTCACTGTGCTCCAGCCTAGTTCAGCCTAGGAAACAGAGCAAGCCTTTCTCAAAAAAAAAAAAAACAAAAACGAAAACCAAAATACCAACCAACCAACAAAAAAGCTCTTGTTCTTGACAGAAAGATGCAGCACTCTCTTGTGGTGTTAAACTGCTATTTAACTATACTACCTTAGGATCTTGTCATCTCTACTTAAATTCAGAGCCCATTTCAACTAAAAAATCTTTCATTAGTGTCACCAATCTAGAGATTTCTGAATTATGTTTAAGTCCAATACATCCTTCTAACTTATATCAAGGATGTGTTCACAAATTACCATCGTTCAAAAAATTTTAGTCTAGCTTTCATTGATCAAGCAAAAGAAATCATAGAATCATACATTAAATTCCTTCAAAAATTCTGATAAGTGAATTAATGTCAATACATTAAATGAAATCTAAATTTACCTTCCTCCCTACATGATAAAACTTCCCAGGGCACATTTTCCCTGTGTTCTCCATTTCTCCCCTGTACCCCATCCCCTTAAATGAGCAAAATCCTGACATCCTTTGGTAAGCCTTCTCCCAACATGTTTGACTTCATAATTGGTCTCCCACACATACTGGAATTGGATTCTAATTATAGCTGTGGAGATAATGAGGAGTGATGGAGAAAGGACATGAGGAAAATTAACTTCCTCTTGAAAGGTAAACTGCTGTGACAAGAGAGTGACAGTGTATTTCTTCAAACAAGGGAGAAAAATCATTATCAGAAACAGGAGAGGAGGCCGTGAGGTCAGCAAGAAGGCTCAGCATGGTGTGATTCCAGCTGTTCCAAGACACTTCTGTATCATCACACAAAGGCCTCAAGGTTTCTGAGATCTTTCCCGGATTTAATTCTTCTCCACTTCATCTCTCCCCAAAAATAAGAAAACGTAAAGAATTCAAATCTGTGCTACACCTCCTGACATAACCCAACCCAATTCATTACACAGAAACATTCTGTGAAAACCATCAAGAGCTAAAAATTCCTAGGTCATTAACTTGTTTAATATAGATAAACATATAAAAATGTATAAAATTGCATAACTCAGTATACAAACTTAGTATAAACATGATTCAAACTAAGAAAATTATAAGCCAAAAAACAACCTGAAAAAAATCCTCTAGACTAATCTACTTTATAAAATTTGAAGTAAAACAAATCTAAATAGAAGTAAATCAAAGATTAAAGTTTATTAAAAATGATCCTGAATTTACTTCTGAAGATTTTAACAAGTGAAGTAATGTAATTTCAAGCATTAATAAAGGTAAGAATAATAAGATTTATTCATAGATACTGAAAGCTTCTTAATAATAAGATACAACAATGATTCTAAGTTAAAAAATAATTAGAAAATTTGGAACAGAAACAAACATTCAAAGTTTAATGTAGGTTGTCTACCTGAGAACCACAGCAAGCATAATTAATCACATTCCCTTAAATTCATGAACAAGATTAGTTTTTTATTGCCCTGGAGTTTCTGTCTAATAGAATATCACAACAAAAATAAGTGAGAAATATACATAAATCTATACAAGGCTCAAATTATAATTAATTGCAGGTGGTAGGATTTTGCACCGTTAAGAAGTAATGCCTATGAGTTTGTCTCTCTCACCAGTGAGGAGTTTTCATAGCACTTGCTCTTCCCCATTAAAGGATCAGCATGAATGAACTTCTTTGCAACCTGATTCTCCTTTGAGCAGAATTAATTTATTTTATTTCCCTTCTCACTTGTGGGCCATATTGATAATCAGGGAAACACAAATTAATAAATTATTCACTACTCATTTGAATCTCAAAAGCTAAAAGCATGCAATAATAAGTGTTTTCTTCAGTTGTAAGAAAATTAGTATTCATGTTGTTGCTTAGTCTAAACGTTTGAGGCTATTTTAGCAGGTACTACCATCCATCATAATTTTAAATCTACTGTCTGTCACTCAGTCTCCCACTTATTATAGCCAACTAAAACTCTGAGTGTTTGTGCGCAAAGATATACATACAAGGATGATCACTGTAATAGTCACAATATTACAGAATTGCCTATAATATTGTAGAATTTTAAATAATATATGTTTAAGTATATCAGGCTATATTTCTATATTGGAATACCATGCAGTGATTATAAAAGATCAAGCTAGAACTACTCATGATTTCATGAAAGATCCCTGGAGAAGAAAATGCAACTGGGTAAAGAGAAATGAACTGCACACACATATTGCATAGCCTCCTGAATTAGTTCACATTTTTATAATCACTAAGCATTTAAGTATTTCTGTCACAATTATTAAACCAATTAAAAGGATGTAGCTAATTTGAATGGGCTATGAGTCCTGATATTGATTCAGGTCACACAATCATATTGATCATGCCCCTAATATCAACATTCCCCAACAAGGTTGAATTCTACACAATGTCAAACTAGGTCAGAATTAATATATGAACCATAGAATATCTCTGAGATGCAAAGCTCTTACACTAAAATTCAGGAGATTTTATGTTAAAACACAAAAGGATACATTTATCAACCATATACTTTAAAAGAGCAGAAACCTCATCTGTCTTCTTCACAGTTACCTCTTCAGCACAAACAGACAGCCTGGCACATAATAGGCAGGAATAATTTTAAAGTAAATATGAATAGAATGAGAGGTAAGACCATTCTTTTTATACAATAGTAAGTAATTATTTGCATATTTTACTTCACCTGTTTCTTTTGAGATTTAAAGTTTCTATTCCTTTTCTATATTAAATTAATGTAATATTATTAAGAAAGTCTTCAACAAAACCCATGTTTTCCAAGTTTCAGTTCAAAGTAAAATATTTACGATGCCTAATATTTAAAATATTAACCTATATTTTAAATTAAAAGGTTGCTTCATGTCCCTTTCTTCCTTTCCACAAAAGCAGTATTAATTCATTAGGGAAATGGATATATCTTCTCTCAGGTATTTTCTAATTCACAAGCATGTGTTTATATATTGTTATCAGACCTGAGTAGGTTTCACTGAACCAGGTTCAACCAGAATCTTAATACCATTCTATCTTTATCTTGTGGCAAAGAATTGGTATTTTGCCTCATACTCCCAGCCTTCTATCAGATATATTATGAGAATTAAAAACATTTAATTCAAGATAGTGTGATTCTGCTGGAAACAGAGGGCAGATGTCAACATCTATGATGTTTAGTGTGAGACATGACAAAACCTATAGATAAGCTGGAGAAAAACAAACAAATAACATAATTTAGAGTGTATTGTCTTTGAAAAACAAAACAATACTTATCTTTGAGATGTGTCCTTATAAATATTGGTAAAACAATTAGTGAGTCCGTGGCTTTCTCTACTGAGAAAGCTGAACTAGAATTGAAGGATAATTTACCAGTTTTCACTGAACAAGAGCCCAGAAAATTGCAGGGAGACAAATTATCAATCAGTGAACCCTGAGCTAAATTCTCAGACACTACTAGAAAGTGAAAGGCTCTGGAAATAATTAAGAAGTAGATGTTCTTCTATGGAAGACAGAAATACTCCTCATTAGGATGTAATCAAAAAGTGGTACCTCTTCCTTATGGAAGGGTGTGATGTTGTCACACAGAAAGATGGAAGAAGGGATTTACTTGCTGCAAAGCCCTTCAGTTAAAGGCAGGATATGCAGGAAAAGACAAGAGAAGTCTCTGAGTGTCACTGTCTTCTGAACACTTTAAAACATCAGATGCCTTTCTTGCAGAAGTCCAAGTTAGCAGGACCATAGACTAAAGTTTGGTTAACAATCCTGTATTAGTTTGTAATTGGCTGCCATCACAAAACTCGGTGGTTTAAAAACAGAAATTTATTCTTAAAGTCCAAAATCAAGATGTTGGGAAGATGGTTTGCTTCTGGGATTCTGAGGGAGAATCTGTTCTTGATGTGCCTTGGCTTGCAGTTGTATCATCCTAAGTTTCTGCCTTTACTGTTGCATGCCTGGTCTTCATCCCTATGTGTTTCTATTGAAATTTTCCTCTTTCTTCTTTTTTTTGAGATGGAGTTTCGCTTTTGTTACCCAGACTGGAGCACAATGGCACGATCTCGGCTCACTGCAACCTCCGCCTCCTGAGTTCAAGCAATTCTGCCTCAGCCTCCCAAGTAGCTGGGATTACAGGCATGTGCCACCAGCCAGGCTAATTTTGTGTTTTTAGTAGAGACGGGGTTTCTTTATGTTGGTCAGGCTGGTCTTGAACTCCCGACCTCAGGTGATCCGCCTGCCTTGGCCTCCCAAAGTGCTGGGATTACAGGCGTGAGCCACTGCGCCCGGACCGAAATTTTCCTCTTCTTATAAGGCCACCAGTCATACCGGATTTAGGGCCCATCCTAACCCAATATGACATCATCTTACCTTGAGTACATCGACAGAGACCTTATTTCCAAATAAGGCACATACACAAGTTCTGACTGGACATAAATGTTGAGAGAACACTATTAAATCCAGTACAAATCCACAGTAAGAAATACATTTTATATATACCGATGGAACAAAACATCTCGCAAAACTATAGTTACTCTTTCTGTGAACAATGAACTCTAATATTTTTTAGTCTCTTAATTTTAATGTTTCTAAACTTGTAACAATCCACAAAATTGTCCATGATTCAATAGCATATGCCTACTGTAATTTGAAAACCCTTAGGTACATCAATAATCTTTGTCAGTTTCACATTTTAAATCACTGGTAACATTGCACAAACCTGTCTAGGGAAAGATTGGCAAGGCAGAGAGAAGAGTGGAAGGAGATCATTCCTACCACATTTTTGGCAGATCTCCAGAAGAGAGGGGAATGAGTTTATCGGGTAGCATAGAGCACAGAGTCACTAGTACCACTGCAATCAACAGAGAGCCACAATTCAGTAGCCAGGATTCTACAGGGGCAGAGATCATGCATGCAAACTAGATAGTAATGATGCAGGTCAGGCAAGCCCCAAAACTGGGGCTCTTCCCGAGAGGGTTTGTGGTTTCACTCGGGCAAGCAAGTAATAGAAGAAAACAGTTGGATTGAGGCAACAGTGTAACAGCTCGGTGACTGCTCCTGCAGAGGAGGGCTACCCCACAGGCAGTGTGTGGAGAGGAGCCACTTAGGGAGAGTTCTACAGTCATATGGATATCCACTTTAAATTACATGCAAATTGAGGAGTGGGTTATTCAGAATTTTCCAAGAAAAGGGTGGTAACTTCAGGGTCATTGCCATGGAAAGGAGTGGTTACTTCTGAGTGTTGACATGGCAATGGCAAACTGTCACAGTGCTGGTGAGTTGGCGTGTCTTATGGAGAGGTGCTTCCACCTCTTCCTTATTTCAGCCAGTCTTCAAACTGCTTGGAAGTTGAGCCCCGCCTCCTACCTCAGTAAGACCATCTCATGGGTTAGCAAAGATGACCCTTTGAGGAAAAAAAAAAAAAAAAAAAAGAAGGGCTAGAGGGAGAAGCAAATATCTAGGTTGCATTTATATTAAATTGTATTTTATATTGTTTTTAAATTAAAATAGCTCTGATTAATACAACTGAGAGGGTAGCTGGCTGTTTTTGTGTTTCCTCATCTTCAAAAATTTCTAGGAAAAAGTGAAAACATCCTCCACAGGAATGCTTCCTACAATTTCTTTGGCTAATGTGTTACTTGAGAAATCTCCAGGTGCCAAATTGAATAATTCTGAGTTAAAGTCCTTGACAGAGAATAAAGAACAGAGGTGTCCTTTCCAAGTCATTTTTATGACTCGCCCCAAACCTTAACTATAAGCTAAGAGTTCATACCAATGATTAACCCAGGAACAAAACTCCTCTACAATATTAATTGATCTAATAAAATATTCTTCCTTAGGCTGCTTCTTCCACATTCATTTTATTATCAAGTAGGCAACCAGTCATAGGAGTTATAATTCTCTTTTTTTTTTCTTGTACCCACATGCTAGGATGAAGTAATAGATAGTATGATGAGCTAGCCCTTAACAACACTACTCTAGAAAAACTAAAAAAAGAAGTTGTAATTTAAAACAGAAGTTATCAAGGTGAGATTCTAATTTATAGTGTTGTGTACATGAATTTCAGAAGGACATGGTTTGTCTGAACTCCTTCTTCTGCACTGGGTTCCTCACAGACTCTCTCCAACCTATATTGTATCTTTACTTAAGGACACTTTTATAAGTTGTTTAAATATAAAACAGTTATCATTTTAAACCCACAAAGCACTGGCCAAACCTAGTCTTAAACATAACATATTATGCAAATGATAATAAATACCATACTTGAAAATTGGTATTTATATAATTATATTGCTCTTTATAAAGTGGTTTTAAAGCATTTTCTGTGCTGTAAGGCATTTTTATTACCATGCCAGAAATCTAAAGTTAGGATATATTTAATATACGCTAGGCAAGAAAAACCCTTTGTTTTAGAGATCTAGGGTGCTATCTGGAGAAAATACAAAGCCACTTTGTTTTCTTTCTCATTACAGAGCCCATTATATCCTGAGGCGAAGCTCAGAGTGTATACTCACCAGTTCTTACACACTGGATTTGTTTCCCTGCCTCCACTACCATCTCTGATGAATGAAAGGGTTTTACAATTAGTTACCTTTTGGCAAGCTCACAGCAATGTTATTTTTAAATTACATTTTCTAATAAACTCCTGGATTAAAGAATGGTTTATTAAGCTACCTCTAAGCAAAGGCCTGGATATTGCTTTTAAAATACAGAGCTATCCCCCTTCTACTCATCTTCAGAATCTTCATAATCGATCTCCCTTTAGGAATGACACAACTTTAAGCTTCAGTTACTGATAAGTATAAAATGGAGTTTGTTAATTTGGGGAAGGCCTTCTCTGAAAACCCAGGTTTGTTCTAAAACATAGCATGTAGCTGAAGGAAAGCAAAACTATTCAGTTATCTGCTTTGTGACATTGTAGCTCAAGCAGATCAGGGATTAAGTTCCACAAGCCATTTGGATCTTCTTTGTCACAGATCAGCCTCAGCTTTTTTTCAAAAAGTTTAATTTATTTTGACCATAGGAAAAATAGCCAAATTAATTTTGATGGCAAATAATCTTTTTGAACAGCAGGCAAATAATTTCTCATAGATCCACTGCAAATGCACTTTTATTCTATTTATGTCTCCATTGTTTTCAACTTTGATTTTTGAAAACATTCACTTAATCTCTTATTTTCTTCCTCTACTATTATTATCTATGCCCTTTGATTATCTTCTCATCCAATTATTGAACCACTCTTTCTTCTCTCTATAAATTATCTCACCCAATCATGATACAACTTAAGAAAAATCTATTATCTCATCCTGAAACTTAAAACGGATAAAATTTGAAGTGTCGGGCATCACATGTGTAATAAAAACTTCATCTTGTTGTTGCTCGTCTGCTCGCCACTAGTCATATCGAAGCCCTGAACAATATGTTTCTAGTGCAAAAATCAATTATTTGCTATTTTAGAAAAACACCAGCAGGACAACATTAAATTGAGTTTCATCAATTCAGTTTTAACCAGTGGGGTCAGACTAAATGCCATCTAAACACTGACTTCGTTTTCTAAAGAGAGATGCTGCCCAAATAATTAGGCAGAACTCGTAGCGCATCAGCTGAATGTTAGAAGCAGCAACCCAAGTAGATAAAAATAGATTTCCAAATTGCTTGGCCACAAAACTCCTAGGCAACTTTTCCTTAAGTCCTGAGGAGGAGCATCAAGTGCTCACAATGTTTACTTATCAATCCAACTTGCTCTCAATATCATTTTGTTTCAACTGTGTTTATTTCCAGTCAATAATAGGTACGTAAATTAATTGATTATATAATACAACCTTTTTCCCATCCCATCACCCATGTGACCGCATTTCTGAGGCAGACAGATGTGCTGTTGTAGATGCTCTTTGGAGGGTATGCGGGAATAACAGATACTCTGAAGACAAAAGATGGTTTGTTGTAAGCGATATTTAACTTCTAGATATTTCCATTAAAAAAATATTTCTCATCTCATCTGCTCCATTTGGAAAAATGTATCTATACCATGTCTAGAAATCCACATGGGTGGAAGAGTAAGGAGCAAAAGAACAAGATTGCCAACTGTCCATTTTGGCACTTTGCCTATAGATGTTCTCTTGAATTGGAAAAGAATAAACTTACTTTGCTAAGTTTATCAGAGATTTGATCCTGAGAAGTCAACACAGCATTAGATTGCTGTGACTTTAGTTGTTTCGAACATCTTAAAAAGGATAGAAAGTTTTCAGTGACGGGAAACCAAGGGGCCAATCCCCACAGGGCTCAGCATTTCTCTCCCGCCTCTGGAGAAGCCTGCTCCAGTGCTCCGCATCGCCAGCCCCTGCCTCCAGTGATGTTCACGGTGAAGGATGCAGCTCCATGACCAGAACCACGAATTAATAATGATGTTGTTGTCAAACAGATCATCCATAACTGTAATATTGTCCTGCTATCTGTTTATTTGCACAGTGCTATAATCTGCATGTTTTTGTCCTTACAAAATTCATGTATGGAAATCCTAACCCCCAGGGTGATGATATTAGGAGGTGAGGTCTTTGGGCAGTGAGGTTATAAGGGCAGAGCCTTCATGAATGGGATTAGTGCCTTTGTAAAGGAGCCCCAGAGGCCGAGTGCAGTGGCTCATGCCTGTAATCCTAGCCCTTTGGGAGGCCAAGGCGGGCGGATCACGAGGTCAGGAGTTCAAGACCAGTCTGGCCAACATGGTGAAACCCCGTCTCTACTAAAAATACAAAAATTAGCTGGGTGTGGTGGTGGGCACCTGTAACCCAGCTACTCGGGAGGCTGAGGCAGGAGAATCATTTGAACCCAGGAGCTGGAGGTTGTGTGAGCTGAGATCACGCCATTGCCCTCCAGCCTGGGCAACAAGAGCAAAACTCCATTTCAAAAATAAATAAATAAATAAATAAATAAATAAAACAAAAATAAAGGAGACCTCAGAGAGCTAGCTAGTCCCCTTCTGCCATGTAAGGACACAGCGAGAATGTGCCACCTATGAAAAAGGGTGCTCTCACAAGACAACGAGTCTGCTAGCACTTTTATTTTGGACTTGCCAGCCTCCAAAGTATGAGAAATAGATTTATGTTCTTTATTAGCCACCCAGTGTAGGGTATTTTGTAATAGACAGGCTGCAGTAAGACACACATACCCTCTGTATTACAGATAAACTTGTAACTCTGGTCACTATTTTCTATAACTTCAATGACTACCAGAAAACCTCTTCAGAGCCCTGTGTTGAGGACTACTGTATTTATTATTGCAATAAAAATAACTACTATTTATTATTAAACACCTAACTATTCCAGGTATTTTGCTGAGCATTTTACATTATCCCATTTAATATTCAAAATTAGTGTATAAAGGGACTACTATTAGCCCCATTTTGCAGCCGAGAAAATCAAGACATAAAGAGGTTAACTATTTTTCCCGGTGTCACAACATAGAGCAGAGATTTCAGTGAAAAACTGTCTAATCCCAAATCCCATCTTTTTTAAAACATTATCTGTTACTCCTCTTCCTCTGCTAACTGGATTCATGGTTAGTAGAACTGGATCCATTACCCCACTTCCTCTGTTAAGTAGATTCATGGTGAGTTTGCCAAAACTGCTATGTTATATAAAGCCTAATAACTCTGACAGCCTTTTTGAGACTACATAAACACATTCAGCCAGTGTGTTTAGTCTAGATAAGGTAAACAGAAATGAGAGGCCTGTACCTATGGAGAGTAGGGGAGTTTTGCTTTTGGAGGAACCAGGAGGGCCTTGTTGAATATAACAAGTGAGTTTATAAATGAAAAGCAGCTTTATGCAGCAAATATGTGTATTCTTTCAATTTCTCTTTTACTTAATCGAATCTCATATAAAATTTGTAAAGCTAATTAATGGCTTTTTCCTTACATTGAGAAAAGTTCTGGCTCTAGACACCGTTGAAAGAGATCTATCAGGCACGTGGTTTCTCTGATTAAGTTTTTCTTTTAAATTAAAATAAGGAGGTAAGCACTTGTCAGTTTTTTGAAATCCCTCTCTAAATTTGGTAACCTTTGAATTAAATTTTTCCATCATCCCAATAAGAGCTAAAACTACTTAACATTTTATAAAACCTTAGAAAATTATTAAGATTAGTTTTATTAATAAGATGCAATAATTAATTTCAAACCAGTTGCATTTGGTTTAGATCAGACATTTGGAATTCTTCATTCTTCTCAGTTTTGAAATTTGTTACAGGTGCTAGGAATACAAGGTCTCAATAGTTTTAATTTTGGAACCAATTTTCAGAGCCTAGGACACTTCTGTAGGTGAAGGGTATGGTATACCGCAGATATCAAGCGATTCTCCTGCCTCAGCCTCCTGAGTAACTGGGATTATAGGCGCACACCACCATGCCCAGCTAATTTTTGTATTTTGTGTAGAGGTGGGGTTTCACCATGTTGGCCAGGCTGGTCTCGAACTCCTGACATCAAGTGACCTACCCGCCTCAGCCTCCCAAGGTGCTGGGATTACAGGCATGAGTCACTGCGCAGGCCTGATTTTTTTTTTAAATAACAAGAGAATCATTATATCGGTAATTAGCTAAATGCAATCCCAATCAAGCTACTCATATATCCGTATGTGTAGCCATCTTGCTTCTGATATCAACTAAAAATAAAATCACAGCCCTAATTGCACACCACAAGATATACCAATTTTGTTTTCATTTTTTTTTGATCAAGTTCCTTTTAGGGCTTTGGTGTAGGCTGGATGTGTGTTTGTTTAATTAACAAATATGTATTTTTCACATTTATATATAGGTATAAATATATCCTTATGATGGAAACATCCATGTGAATTAATTATAGATATTTATTCTCATACATAAAAACATTACATATAAACATAAAAAAATACAAATTTTTCCAGATGTTTGAACCATGCTGATTACTGAAAAAAATTAAATATCAAAATCTAATTTTATTCTTAGCTACTCTGATCCACATGTGCAGGAGTTTTGCTCAGTTAAAATAACGATAGAAAATTAAACAGAATGTGACAAATTGCATATCCCTATGACTATTTCATTAATAAGTAAAACAGTCCAAAAAGTCCAATTACTTATTTAACTGTTTATGTACCAGTGATCTAAAGTGAAATTATAAAATGTTTTACTTTTATCTAATTATATAGTATATACACAATTCTTCATTCTCAGACCTCAATCTGAAAAGCTGTAAAAACTAATATTTTCTCACATAAATCTAGTGCTCAAACTCATTTAGTAATAAAGCCCATTCTCAACTGCTGCATTATCACTTAAGAATCATAAACTTAACCCATCATCAAATGCCCAGATACAGCCTGCTGCCACTGCTAATATCATCATGATGTATCCACCTATTCAAGACTCAGCGGCAACCAGATGCTATAATATAGAGAGATATTTGGCTTACATTTGAACTTTACTAGGTTGAATTTTAACAAAATGTTTTTCATAGAAATAAGAAGTACTAGAATGTGGATAGTCTTTATTTTCCCTGTATTTCACGTACAAGTGTTTTACTATACAAATAAACTCCTACAGTATTTCTTTATCTAGCCAAACATCATCATAAGTTGCACTGCAGAAATACTAATATGTTTGACTACAGGGTTTCCCCAGAGTCTTTGTATTCTTACATAATTTCTGGCACATGCATGTATTATTCCTTCCTGAAATTTGAAAAGAAAAATCCAAATTTTTAAATATATATGTGCTTGGGATTAAAAAATTAGACACCCTAAATTATTTTCACGTATACATCTATACTAGAATATCTCCTCTTGAACTAGGCAGTACATATATATGTATCATTGTTTAATATAAATGAACTCTACTTGGTGTTCATTCACACTGTGTTGACAGCGTGACTGGTGGCAAAAATTTCTAGCCTTGTTATCCAAAATCCTTTAATGCTATTTTTTTTTTTTAATTTCTAAGGGCATATTTAGAGATTGCTACAGATTTGATACTGTTCTAAGTTACCTTTGAGAAAAAACCTAAACATGATACTGATTGATGATCCTGTCCCGTTTCATTGACTCTCCATGGCATAACCTCACATGTCCAACTACCAAGGCTCTCCATATTCACTCACAAGTGCCTGTCAACTGTTGTTTCTGAACCGCACCTTCAGCAATTGGGAATGTGTGGCATTATCTCCAGGTCAACAGGAATGGAAAACATCCCACTTCATTGAAAGCAGATTTTTCTGGCTTCCTGCCCCATCTCAAACCTTAAGGAATCCATTATAATCACCATCATTATCATCCTTTATGAAGCCTCTCATCTTAATTATGGTGCAACTCAACATAACCAAAGTAGAAATGAGAAGACCTTCAATAAATTGTTATTAATTCCTCTATTAAATTAATTGATATTTAGTTTGACCATTGACTATTCGCATTATCTCATTAGTTCCTCACAACAATGCTGTGAGGTCAGGAGGTCAAATATGACTCCAGGTAAGTCCAAATAAAGTACACTTTGCTTGTCTTTCTTTTTTTCACCAGCTGAAAGAACATCTGGGGTTCATATGATTCTTTCTCTGGTTTAGCTGGAGTTTGCTGTTAACAACAATATAAATTAATCAGATTTATCTTGCCTGTTATTTTATAACTACGTTGTCTTAAAAACATAGCCCTGTGTGTAGAACTAATATATCCATATTTAGCAATACTGTATATATATGAATAATTTTCCCATATGAGGCTCTATTGTATATAAAATTCTAACTTAAATAGCTCTCAAAATTGTACTTCATCATAACCAAAATTTGAATAGCTTATTTTTCAAATTGATTTTATTCTGAAAACAGATATACCACTTATTGGACTAAAATTTCTAACCAACAATGCAATTTGAAAAGTGCTTTGCAAAGAAGCAGTCTATATACATCATCATATTTTAATCCTCACAACACCCCCTTGCAGGAGCTATTATTATTCCCATTTTAATAAAGAAATAATAGAGGACAATAGTAAAATACCTCAAAACTCAGCATTTTACAACAACAAATATTTATCATCTTACACTGTTTCTGAAGGTCACAAACATGCACGTGGTTTTGATGGGCAGGTCTAGCTCTGAGTCTCTCATGAAGCTGCAGTCAAGCTGTCTGCAGTCTCTCAAGGCTCAACCAGGGCAGGAGGACAGATTCTAATGTCATTCACATAGTTTTTTGTAGAATTCATTTCTCCTCTGATGTTTGGGCCACATAGGTCTATCCACAGGCTTTCTAAACGTTCTCACAACATGCCATCTGGCTTCCTCAGAGTGAATAATACCAAGATGGAAGCACAATTTTTTATAACCCAATTTTGTCAATGACATACCGTCACTTCTGCCACTATCCTATTTGTTATAAGTAAGCTACTAGGTCCAGCACCTACTCAAAAGGAGGGTATAATACAAGGGCATGATTACCAGTAAGAGGGGGTCATTGGGGGCCAACTTCAAGGCTGTATGCCACAGATGGCAATGTGGAGAGGCACATCTGAAGACTGGAGAGACTGCAGTGGCTTCTGAGGAAGCTCAAAATCCTCAAGCCACGGACACATTTAAACCCAGTATTTCCCTGAGTTCAAAGTGAAGAATTCTACTATGTGGAAGATTGTTTTGTGATATCCACAACTAATATGACTTTGAAAACAAAAACCAATGGTTAAATAAGAGAATAGAAAATCACATTTAGATTTTTTGCAAGGTGGCTTTTCCAACTTCAGAATCCTAAAGCAGACTTATAGTCCCCAAAAGAAAGAAGAAAATATTGACCCATCACAAAGGTACTATGCTGGGAGAAATGGTTCAAATCAATCTCAAAAAAGAGATTTCCTGGAGAACCATCTGTGTAACTTAACAGAAGCAGATGTTTTTATTCCCAGTCTATTTCCCTTTTATACTGTGTTTCACCAGCTTAGAATTTGCATCATCATGAAATATGTCTTCCACAGATATTCATAACTTTAGAATTTTTTTTTTTTTTTTTTTTTTGAGATCGAGTTCCCCTGTCGCCAGGTTAGATCAGTGCCAATCTCGGTCATGAAACTCGGCTCCTGGTTCAGCCTTCTCCTCGGCCTGGGCACCTCCGAATAGTGGGATGCCCCCCACCACACCTCTAATTTTTGTATTTTAGAGACGGGTTTCACGTGGTCTCGACCCTCTGTGTCCGACCGCCTCAGCCTTCCAAAGTGTAGACTCCCGGCCTAAACAATATTTTTATATTATAAAAATTCAAGAAAATCTACATGCCAAACAGGCAATATTAGTTCTATTAAGTTTATAAGATAGTTCCTGTGCTCAATTTTAATGAGGAGTATGAATATTCAGATTTTCTTGACTACTCTTACTTCTCTTCTCCAACTTGAAGATGCAGCATTTTTTAAAGCCATGATAATAAAGCCATTAACATCTCTTATTGGCACCTAATTATGAATGAATAATTGTAATTTACAAATAGTCTAAAATGTAATCTAACCAATAGTTTCAATCTCCTCAATGACAAGGTTTTTCCCAGAGCAGTTATTACCACTATGCACTCAGAGGTAGAGGCATTATCTAGTTATTGTCTAGTAAATGAGGTAATATTTTATTACCTGAAATGACAGGTAATACATCCTCAGGTTGATCCTATAGAATTTTAAAATGCAGATGCGCCTTATTAGCCAAAATTCTCTGAGATCAAACTGTTCCACCTAATAATTTTTTCAAGATGACCGACTCTTACTATTTTAAAAAATGAAATAATTACTAGATACTGAGCATTGACTACTATTTACATGTGTTCAGCACATTTTAGATGAAGACACTAAAACTCAGAGAGAATAAACCTACTTAAGGCCATTTAGCTAAGTGGTAAAATAGCCCAGGACCTGAGCCAAATCTGCCTGGCCCCAAACCCCAAGTCATTCCATCATGCCACAATATCTCCCAAAACAAGAGACGTTCCAGAGATAGACAAAATATATTCATTGTAATCTATTTGCAAGTATATACATATATATATATATATATATATGCTTTAGAAATACACACACATATATATACACACATATATGTATCTTATACATATATATGTATAAGATTATACACATATATGTGTGTGTGTGTATTGCCAAAGTATAGTATACCTATTTCTATTAGACTACACAGAAAAAAATTTTTTAATGTTTATTGATTTGGACTTACTAGCATTAGTTAATATACCACACACTATTAGCATCCCAAATATGCAAAATGGATTTTTGAAACACTTTTACATGACCTCAGTGGATTGTGAAAAAGATGTACCAACTAATAAAAATTACTTGCTTTTTTTTCCATTTAGAAGCTGAGAATTCTGAGTCTTAAAGATATTCCATAAACTTCTTAAAAATCACACGCTAGGAAATGTCAGGACCAGGAACTAAAATGAAGTTACTTTAATTTTCAGCAAAGACCTTTTCTTTCACATTTTATTGATTTTCTGAAAGGCTGTTGGGATCGGTAGCTCATTAGTCTTTACTTAAAATGGCCTCAGTGTGCTATGATTTTAGAGCACTTGCACATTTTCCCATAATATTCCTGTTTCTCTCATGGGTAGCAAGTTGTCATTTACTTTTCATATTTTTGTCACTGTGTCTCTTTATAGTAGTTCCTCATCATCCCTCCTTTTAAGTTTCTGCTACCAATTTGCTGTTAGCTTGAAATCCAATCATTAAATGTTTAAAATAAGAATCTGCTGGCTATGAGAGATCATTCAAAAATAAAGTATATGAGCTTGCATTTTATAAAAGTTATTTGTTTGTTCTGTCATTTATTTCTGACTGTAAAATTAGCATATGTTCATTATTTTTAAAATTATAAAATGTACATGAGTTTAACTACACAGAATAAATACATGAACCTTAATATCAGCTGCCAGAAATAATTCCACATTTTAGTATGTTTTATATGTTTTAATATTATTACTATTAGAATGATTATCATTATTAATATTATTTTTAATGCCACAGCTTGTATCCTGCTTTTTTTCACTTATCATTTAAATTGGAATATTTTTCCCTGTCAATAAATTATTTTCAAAGACAACTTTTATTTCTGCATAAACTTCCTAATGTGACTATGTCATGGTTTGTTGAACATTTTCTGTTTGTTTCACATAATGTTGGTATTTTATTTCCATTCTGATCTATAATTCTATGAAAAGCATCTTATTCCAATGAAAACTTCGACATGGGTTTGTAGTTGTGAATTCAAATTCTAAGATTATAAAATATTTAGGTTCCAGATATGTGTAGCCAAATTCTTTTTTCAGCAGTTATATAAATGTATGCTCTCACCAAAATTAAGTGAACTTTAATTACTTTAATAACATCCCAGAGGTCTGGTGATGTCTTGCTCACTACAGGTTAATTGACTGTATTCTAAACATTTGAAGTTGTAAATAGAGGTCTCTAAAAAAGTGAGGAGTTACCACAACTAAAAATGCAAGGTTTTCATTATCCTTAAATTCAATTTATCTTTAATGTTTAGAAATGATATCATTGACTCACGCACATCCACAAAAGGCCTTGTGCTCTGAGAGCCTGTACAGCATTTGGGGACTGGCTAACAGAGCCATTTGCATTATTTCCTACTGCCCTCTTTGGAACTATACATAATACAAAAACAGCTGTCTGATATTAAAATATAATCCGTAACTGTACCATAGTGTAAAGTTAATGTGTCCATTTTGTTAGTGAATCTGTTGGGGGAAAAAAGAGAACTATTATAAAACATAACCATTTTCAGGATATAAAATAAAAACCCTAAAAATGTTAAAAAACATGCACATTCCTCAAACTACATATTCTAATCTAATTGCAACAAAAGCACATAGGTTGAGCTAGGAAGGCCCCCAAATACTTTATTAGAAAGTACGTGACAGGATAGCATTCCTTTCTTTATATTTTGGGCTACAGAGTGGACTTGAATGCAAGACCTTTCATTTGTAGTAAGCTGTGTTGTCACAGCAGGCATGGAACACTTCACCAGCTTTCATGCTGATCTTCTTTCTGTGGAACCAAATGCTGTTCCACTTTCACTATATTTTACCCAATATCTCTCTGTCTTTTTTTTTTTTAAACATCATTCCCAATGTGTTTATCTCTACTGGGGAAATTCCACGTCTACTTCCCATCCTTCCTTTTTCAGAAAAACCAGCTTGACTTTGTCAAGTAATACAGTCACTGGTTCCCTTGAAGACGTATTACCTCTACCATACCACCCTACATAGGTTCATCACCTCCTATACAGTTTCTGTTTTTCTCTTACCTGTTTTCTCTTAACATTGGTCCTCATCTACATCCCTAAATGTCAATAGACTACCCAAGTGAGTCAGAAGAACATTACACATTATTAATCTTTTTTCTTCATACGCATTAGTATGGGCATAAACTATTAGTATGGGTATGAAGAAAAAGATTAATATGTGCGATTATATACGTATAATTATGGCAATTGTATATATTAAGCCCTATCTTTACATTCAAATTACTCCTATCAAATACATAAATAATTGAGAGGGCCAGTATGACCTCGAACTGGATATATTTATTTCTTTTTAGAGGATTCTTCCACCCAAGATAACACAGATTGAGCTTCCTGTACAACAAGGTCTTATCCATATGCCCTAGACTCATCATTTTGTCTACCTAAACCACACCATCCTGAATCCAGGACAGAAAGAACAAGAGCACTATCAGAACAAAACAACTCTTTCCTCTTAAGATCTATAAATGGTAAGATGTGATCTGAAGCACACGCATGTTTTACGCTCCGGCATGCGTCTTTTCTTTCACTATAAGGCGATTAATTATTTCCCTTTATCTTTGCCTTCCTTTTGATCTTGAGCACATTCTCTTGCTTTCTATAACAGAAGTGCACAATTCCCTAGCCCTCCAACATCCCCATGGTTACCGTAAAGAATCTCAGGGTTTCTTACTCATTTTTGCTATTTCATAAATAAACATAATGATGGTAAGTTATAAAGCACTTCACTGCAGAGCATTATGAATTAAGAAAGTCTAGAAGCTAATGTCTTTTACATACTTTCCTTGAGTAAAGACAGGGTGAGTAGTTGGTTGTGTGTGTGCGCACACATTTGCTCACATGCACGTGTTTTGAAAGGCTCTACATTAAAAGGCTCAGACTTCATCAGCCACTCTTCCTAGCTTCCCAGTAAGCATGGTGAGCACATGGTGATAATCAGACTAGCATTCCAAGACAGCCTACAAAAAGATGCCTATTGCAATGACACAAATATCAAATGATGTGTGCAAATACTATTGCTTACCAGCAGATGTTACTGTTAGTGTGGTTCTTCTTCTGACCCACTTATAAGGGTTGATTGCTTGGGGGCTTTTTGTTTATTTAAACTTTCCCAGAAAGAAGGAAAAGAAAAGACTATGATATTTTGAAGTCTTTGCTTTTTTTCCCTTGACAAATGTGTGGCAACTTTCACTTTGATCCAAATACTTCTGCTTTTATTCTTAATCTCATCTCTAAAAATGATTACTGTATTTTGCTATTGGTCTTACACTGACTAATTTCTATACAGCATATTGATTTCTAATTTTGTTACCAGCAATCCATCACTCAACCTGTAGGACACTCATTTTTCTCTCTGAATTGAAGTTTTGTGTTATCCATCTTGACCCTTTATTCTAAGTAATGTTTTCTCCTTTCTATATATGTTAGGTCTTTAGGTCTTTTTCCATCCCTAAGGACCTATCTTGTTTAAAAATGCATGTTTTCTTTTCATTCTGTTTTTGTTGTTATTGTTGTTGTTAACGAGGTATTAAAATTTACTACAAGGCCCACAAGGGGTTTGGTTTAGAAGCTTACTTTTTTTTTTTTTGAGACGGAGTCTTGCTCTGCAGCCCAGGGTGGAGAGCAGTGGCGCGATCTCCGCTCACAGGAACCTCTGCCTCCTGGGTTCAAGTGATTCTCTTGCCTCAGCCTCTCGAGTAGCTGGGTTTACAGGCACATGCCACCACACCCCACTAATTTTTGTGTTTTTAGTAGAGATGGGGTTTCACCATGTTGGCCAGGCTAGTCTCGAACTCTTGACCCCCAGTGATCCACCTACTTCGGCCGCCCAAAGTGCTGAGATTATAGGCGTGAGCCACCACACCCGGTCTAGAAGCTTAATTTTTGAAGAAGCAGAAACAAGATGCTGAGTTTACCTTATATTGGGTTAGTAGTATAAGGTGTGTATCTAGGAGCCCCCAAGCCATGAGTAAGTGAGAATCAGAGGTCCAGCTTCTGCTCTAATTCAGTTTCTCTTTGTAGAACGATAAACAGATCTGTGTTACCACTGTGACACCCATCTCTCTTGAATGAGAACAGAAGGAGGAAGAGATAGATGCACTCAGCCAAATACAGAAGTAGCAGCACAGAGAGATCGCTACTATGGCCAGCACTTGTAAAATTCCTCACCTTTACCACTCTTGTCTTTACCTAAAACACTGAAACAGGACATAATGCATTCAGGCAAAATGGAGGCTTTCCTCAGGGCATGGTGGGGAGGGAAAGGAGACAGAGGAGGACATTCACTTTTCAAGGAATACTTTGAAAGTCTCAGTTCCGCTAGCATCAGCAGAGGCCTGCAGATCCCCTGGCCTCTCCCTCTCTCTCCTCTACAGGACTTTCTGCACATTATTCCCACACTACTCTCCTAAAGCGGAGCTTTTATCATGTCACTCCCCTGCCCAGGAACCTGCAGTGGATGAGAATAACTGTCCTAATGCCTCACATTAGCATACGGTCTTTCCACTTACAAAGTGCTCTCACATATGTTACTTATTTCCTCCTAATAGCAATCTCAGTACTTACTAGATCAAGTCCAAACTCCTTATCCCAGCATAGTCTTAACACTTTCTTGACCAACTAGCAGTCTTTCTCTCACTTCTCCCAAAATCAAGCCCTCAGCCCTCTCTTTCTCCCAGGCAGGCTGCAGTTATTTTCACCCTCTAGAACTGCCTTTTGCACCCATCCTACCCCGATTTTTCTAACCCCTCCACAATCCTCCATCCCACCACTCCTGAAAATGCTTGCCTCTTTTTATTCTCCTGCTGAAAGCTGGGAGGAAATGTCAGCTTGCCAGGGGGAAGCATATTTTCTGAGGACAGTCTCCAACAGATCATCCACCCCTTCTGACCTCATTCCATGGAGTTTGTACATGGGCACATCATACCACTTCTTCCCATTCCTAGAGGGAAGATCCTTTGTAAGTGAAGGTGTGTTTGGCACATGCCCTTGGCCTCCTGACCTTCAGCTGCTTGTTATGTTATCTTTGCCTTCATGTGCTTCTAGATTCAAATTAGGCAATGTTAGACATACACTGAACTCTTCCTCAACCTTTCCACGCCTCTAAAACGTTTTTGTCAGGGTCCCATCATTACACAATATAACATGTCTGTTAACTCTACAGAAGATTCTAAGTATTTTCTCAGTTTATTTTATATTAGCTTCATTTTCTTTGGGGAAAGACTTCAAAATTAGCAACACAGCATAATCTCTCCTTGTAGATGTGAAAGACTCTTGGTAGAACTAAGTAACGCATACCTCCTTAACCTTTGTAATCGTCAATGTCTGTATAATAATATCTAGTTTCTCTCTGGCAGCTGGATAGTAGGTCAGATGGAAGTCAAAGCCGAGATTGTTTTCTCTATATAAGTTTAGCCACAGTATTCACTCAGAAATCTTTAGGAAATGATCTATGGGCACACCTCATTTTATTGAGCTTAGTTTTATTACACTTCACAGATACTGCGTATTTTACAAATTAAAGGTTTATGACAACCCTGCCTCCAGCAAGTCTAACGGTGCCATTTTTCCAACAGCCTGCGTTTGTGTCAGGTCTGTGTATTACATGTTGGTTATTCTCACCATATTTTAAACTTTTCCATTAATATTATATCTGTTATGGTAATCTGTGACCAGTGATCTTTGATGTTACCACTGTAATTGCTTTGGGGTGCCCAAACTGCAAAATAAATGGATAAATATGCAAATGAATAAAATAGCAAAATTAATGGATAAATGTTGTGTGTGTCTGACTGCTCCACTGATAAGTCATTCCCTCATCTCTCCTTCTCCTCAGGACTTCTTATTCTCTGAGATGCAACAATATTGAAATTAGGCCAACTAATAACCCTACAATAGCCTCTAAGTGCTCAAGTGAAAGCAAGAGTCACACTTCTCTCACTTTGAATCAAAAACTAGAAATGATTAAGCTTAGTGAGGAAAGTACCTTGAAAGCTGAGACAGGCCAAAAACTAGGCCTTTTTTGCCTAACAGTGAAATAACCTTATTGCTGATATGGAGAAAGTTTTAATGGTCTGGATAGAAGATCAAATCAGCCAAATCGTTCCCTTAATCCAAAGGCTAATCCAGAGAAAGCCCCTCTTTTCAATTCAATGAAGGCTGAGAGAGCTGAGAAAGCTGCAGAGGAAAAGTCTGAAGCTAGTAGAAGTCGATGAGTAAGATTTAAGGTAAGAAGCCATCTCTACAAAATAAAAGTGCAAGGTAAAGCATCAAGTGCTGGTGAAGAAGCTGCAGCAAGTTATCCAGAATATCTAGTAAGATCACCGATAAAGGTGGCTACATGAAACAACAGATTTCAGTGTAGACAAAACAGTCTTCTATTTAAAAAATAATGATATCTAGGACTTTCATAGCTAGAGAAGAGAAATCAATGCCTGGCTTCGAATCATCAAAGACAAGCAGACTCTCTCATTAGGGCATAATGTAGCTGGTGACTTTAAGTTGAAGACCCAGTGCTCATTTACCATTCTGAAAATTCTTGTGACCTTAAGGTTCATGGTCAATCTACTCTGCCTATGCTCTATAATTGGATCAAATATTTTAAGCCCACTGTTGAGACCTCATGCTCAAAAAGATTCCTTTATTTTATTTTATTATTATTATTATTATACTTTAAGTTTTAGGGTACATGTGCACAATGTGTAGGTTTGTTACATATGTATACATGTGCCATGTTGGTGTGCTGCATCCATTAACTTGTGGCGGGTTAATGGGTAAAGAAGATTCCTTTTGAAATATTACTGCTCATTGACAAGACATCTATTCACCCAAGAGCTCCAATGGAGATGTACAAGAATATTAATGTTGTTTTCATGCCTGTTAACACAACATCTATTCTGCAGCACATAGACCAAGGAGTAATTGTGATTTTCATATTGTTTAAGAAATACATTGATAAAGCTATAGCTCCATCAACAGCAATTCTTCTGATGGATCTGGGCAAAGTAAATTGAAAACTTCTGGGAAGGATAAATCTTTCTAGATTCCATTAGGAACATTTGTGATTAATGGGAGGAGGTCAGAATATCATCATTAATAGGAGGTTGAAAGAAGTTGATTCCAATCCTCATTAATGACAAGAATTAGAAGTGGAGCCTGAAGGTATGACTGAATGCCACAATCTCATGATCAAACTTTCACAGTGAGGAGTTGCTTCTTATGGATGAGCAAAGAAAGTGGTTTATTGAGATGGAATCTACTTTTGATGAAGACGATATGAACATTGTTGAAATGACAACAAAAGATTTAGAATATTACATAAATCTAACTAATAAAGCAGCAGCAGGGTTTAAGAGGATTGACCCCAATTTTGAAAGAAGTTCTACTATGAGTAAAATGCTATCAAACAGCATCACATACTACAGATAAATCTTTCATGAAATGAAGAGTCAATTCATGCAGCAAACTTTATTGTTATCTTATTTGCCACAGTCACTCCAATCTGATTAGTGAGCAGCCAGCCATCCATGTCAGGGCAAGACCATCCCTCCACCAGCCAAAACATTATGACTTGTTGAAGGCTCCGATTATTCTTTGCATTTATTAGCAATAAAGTATTTTAAAATTACTATATATACATATATATATTTAGATGTAATGCTATTGCACACTTACTTACAGTATCTTGTAAACATAACTTTTATATGTACAGGGAAATAAAAAAATTGTGTGATTCACCTTATTGTGCTTTTTGTTTTGTTTATGGTGGCCTGGAACCAAACCCACAATATCTCTGAGATGCTGGTATATGTGGTAGGATTGTGTTTTTTTCTGATTCAGATTGGGTATTAAATGTTCACAAAAATAGATGTTTAAGGATTCAAAGATAAAAATACTTGTCATCTGATACGGTTTGGCTGTGTCCCCACCCAAATTTCATTTTGAATTGTAGCTCCCATAATTCCTTGTTGTGGGATGGACCCAGCTGGAGATAACTGAATCATGGGGGCTGTTTCCCCCATACTGTTCCCGTGGTAGTGAATAAGTCTTATGAGATCTGATGATTTTATAAGGGGTTTCCCCTTTCACTTAGTTTTTCATTCTCTCTTGTCTGCTGCCATGTAAGATGTGCCTTTTGCCTTCTGCCATGATTGTGAGGCCTCCCCAGCCACATGGAACTGTGAGTCCATTAAATCTCTTTTTCTTTATAAATTACCCAGTCTCAGGTATGTCTTTATCAGCAGTGTCAGAACACACTAATACATTATCTCAGTTCATCTATATAGAAATTCTTTTTCTATATCTTTACTCTCTCAGATTTTTTCCTCTTTCTTTCCTTCCCTCTATTTCTTTCTCCATTCCTCTCTTTTCCCTCTCTCCTCTTGTTGTTCTCCACTTTCTTCTTATCTCTTTCCTTTTCTTTCCTCCTTCCTTTTCTTTTTTACACTAATGTATTGGTTTCAATGTTTATTGTTCATCATAGAATCTGATCATAATTGAATCAGTTCCTAAGTCTGAATAGAAAAATACTGGAGTTAAATTATGTATGTTTTCACCAAGACCCCAAATTCACAAACAAACCTAAGCAGCAAAGGCAATTAATGGCAAATGGGAGGGTTCACAGTCCCTGACAGAGAGAGAGACCACCTGCCAATGTATGTGACTCCTCCTCTCACTGCAGCCTTTTTTCTGCTTCTAGGCACTACTCTCTTCGTTGTGATTTTTGTCATTCCTCCTCCATTGTTCCCTTTCACTTTACTGGCAGAACTATTTCTTGGTTCATCGTTCAGTATAGAACCTTTTCTTTCAACCCTGTATGACCAGAATATAGCGTAGGAAAAACAACAAACAATCATTACAAAAGCTAAAATCTAGTCTAGTCTCAAACCTTGGAAATCCATCATTCTAGCCCGTCCTTCCCTTCTTCATTTAATTCCTATGACTTTCTTTTCACCTTGATAACCATATCCACACCTGCCCTAACCTACAACTTTGTAGATGCATGTTCCTTATCCTCATCTGTACCTACCTGGGGCTGGCCATGGTGTCTTCCCTGAGGTGGGAAAAAGACCTCATCTCTGAGAGTTATTGACCCCCTCCTTGTCCTGCATGCCTTTCTCAGGCTGGTGATGCTGCACCTGAATTGTTTGGACAATTATCTTCTTTCCTGCATCCACTCTATAACCATAGGCCTATCATTCTAATAATCAGGGTCAATAGTACCTGTCCAGCTGTTATTGCCCTCCTTGCCTGATGTTCCTATGGCACTTTGAGGTGTCCAGGATAAAGTTGAAGAAAATAGTGTGTCACCTCCTTCTGGCCTCTATAGTTCAGGATGAAAACTCATCAGTAATTTTAACTTTTTTTCTTATAAGTAAGGTGTTATTTCTGTCTTGCTGCTTTCAAGAGTTTGGAGAAGTGTCTCTTCGTGCTTTTGTCCATTTTCTAATTGGATTTTTTGTTTTGTTTCCTGTTGAGTTTTGAATGTTCTTTATATATTCTAGATTTCTTCTTTAGCTTTTGTTTTCAGCAGTTTGACTATGATGGATCCTGATGTGTATTTCTTAGGATTTATCTTATTTGAAGTTTGCTTGGCTCCTCAAATCTTTGAGTTTATGTCTTTTGAGAAAGCATTACTTCATTGAGTATTTTTGCAGCCCTCCCCTTTTTCTCCTCTCCTTCTAGACTCTGATGACATTTTTCATTTTCCCACAGGTCCCTGAAGATGCTCTTTTCTTTTTTCTTTTCTTCCTTTTTGAGATGGAGTCTCGCTCTGTCACCAGGCTGGAGTGCAGTGGTGTGATCTTGGCTCACTACAGCCTCCAAGTTCAAGCAATTCTCCTGCCTCAGCCTTCCAAGTAGCTGGGATTACAGGCACTCACCACCACGCCCAGCTAATTTTTGTATGTTTAGTAGAGACAGGGTTTCACCATGTTGGCCAGGATGGTCTTGATCTCCTGACCTCGTGATCTGCCCGCCTCGGCCTCCCAAAGTGCTGGGATTACGGGAGCGATCCACTGTGCCTGGCATTTTCTTTTCTTTTTTCTTTTCAGTCACTTTCGTGTGGTTGTTAGGATTGGATAATTTCTACCCTCCTATTTTGATTTTGTCCCCTCCATTCTGCTTCTGAACCCATCCATTACGTTTATGAAAATTTCAGTTATTGCATTTTTTCAGTAATAAAATTTATCATTTGGTTATTTTTCATTTTTATTTTCTACTTTCTTTATCATGACTTTCTATTTTTATTTTTGCCAAGACTTGCTATTGTTTTCATTTGTTTCAAGCCGATTCATAATTGCTCATTGAAGCATCTTATAACTGCTGCTTTAACTTCTTTGTCGAATAATTTAAACATTACCGTCATCTCAGTGTTGGTGTCTATTGACTATCTTTTTCCATTCCAGCTGAGATATTCTTGGTTCTTGGTATGATGGGTGATTTTAGACTGATGCCTGGATATTTGGGCATAAATGTTCCTTATTCTCAGGTGTACCTACCTGGGGCTGGCCACAGTGTCTTCCCTGAGGTGGGATGAAGACTTCTTCTCTGAAAGTTATTGAAACCCTGCTTGCCATGCCTATCCCAGCCTGGGGATGCTGCACGTGAATTGCTTGGCCAATGATACTCTTTCCTACACCCGCTGTATAACCACAGCCCTATCATCTTAATAATCAGGGGCTTTACGCTATGAGAATCTTAAGCTGGTTTTAGCTGGCTTCTTCTGACACTTCTACTGAAGGAGGGAGTCATGCCATCTCCTTCCTTCTAGATGGGAACAGAAGTACAGGCTCCCACTTGGTTTCTGCTGATACACCCTTGGCTGGGAAGAGTAGGAATACTTCACATTACTGCCCTCACTTGGTGTCTACTGACACACAGCAGACAGGGAAGAGAGGAGAAAGGGATAGAAGGAGATATGGCCTCCTTACAATTAGGCTGGGGTGGTAGTGAAAGTTCTGGTCCTCTTCTAGGCCTCCTCTGACAACTAACTCAGAGGTCAAGAGAAGGGATGCCTCATTCTGCTGGATAAATTTTGGCAGCCTCAGAAATGGTTCTGTTCATGGATGGATGAGGCAATTCTCTGACTCTGGTGGAACACAGGTTTCTAACTATTTGTACATTTAATATAGCCTTTTTTTCTTTGTGAAGATTACTAACTCAAATTCATGCTGTACCCCAATTTAAAATATCTCCAACTCCTAAACATGCCATATTTTAAAAATAAGTCCATGAGGATAAATGAAATGACCACAATATTTTAAAAGATAAAGTGAAAACAACTCGTTTTTGTAAATCTCTTCGCTATCATAAATGTCAGTATCCAGAAATAGCATTAATGGGTCAGCATTTTTTCTCAGGAAAGACAATAACGGAGGCGGGAGAGATAAAAACAACTGTGACAATGGTATCCAGTGCAGTTGCTTTTTATTCTTTAAATTATCTATTCTTACTTAAAATTATTCCTGTTTATCATGAGTTCAAAATAATCCAGATGTTTAAAGGGTATGAAAATATTATTTCATCCCATTTGCTAAAATATAGAAGATGTATTCTACATAGTATATACTCAAATTGCCACATCAAGTCATTGAGTAAGTAATCTAAGCACTAAACGGTATGTTTTGAAAGTGGTGACCTACTGAAAAACTAGTTAGGAGTCCTGGCTGAGTTCTCTCTCTGAGAAATTCTTTCTCTAAGAAGAGTAGTGATATTGTTTATTGATCTGCAAATGAAGAGCATCAATTAAGATCGGCAATGCCCATGCCTGATAAAACTCCGATATTTTGTATATTGAAGTAAGGATAAAATGATTACATCAAAGCAAGTCGGGGGAGTACCGAGTCAGACATTGTTCTCAGATTAATAAAAATGTTTGGGTGAGGGGACATTAGCTTCCTTCTTTTAACAATTATTTTTGTAATTGTATCAGTCAAGGTTCTTCAGAGAAACAAATAATTGGGGGTAGGGGGAGAGAGAGAGAGAAGAGAAGAATTAAGATTTATTTTAAGGAATTGGTTCATGTGATTGTGGTGGCTAGCAAATTCACATCTAAAATCTGTAGGGCAGGGTATTGGACTATAAACTCAGAAAGGATGACTATGTAACAGTCTTGAGACAGAAATGCTTCCTCTCCTGGAAATTTCAGATTTGTCTTTTAAAGTTTTCAACTGAGTGGATGAGGCTCACCCACATTGTCAGGGTAATCCCTTTTGCTTAAAGTCAACTGATTGTAATTGTTAATTACTTCTACAAAACATCTTCAGAGTAACATCTAGATTGGTATTTGACCAAAGAACTGGGCAATATAGCCTGTGCCAAGTTGACACATAAAATTAACCATCACAATGGTGATGTATACTAATTATAGTACCTTCATTTGGCACCTAAGATGTCTTAGGAATTATTCTTGGCACTTTGAATAAGCAGTCTTATGTAACCCTCAACATAGCCTTATGAATTTTATATTTATATATTGCTATTTTCACTTGAGACAGGAGGAAATTAAGTCTGAGGAAAAAAACATTGCTCACAGAGCAAAGCTAATAAATGGTGCAGTAAGGATTAAAATTCAGGTTTACATGAAAACAATGTGTGATGAAATTAATATTGGAAAAAAGTCTTAAAATTCAGATTCAGATACATTCTCACTACCCAGCTTTTGAACTTGGGACATCTAACAGTCTTATTTTATTTATATCTGTAATTTAGAAGTTGAACTGGATGCTTCCTAAAAATAGTCTGTGATTCCTATTTTACCTGCCTTTCTTTTATAACACATTCTTGCCTTTTAAACATTCCATGAGAATTTGGGTTGGGCCATTTTCTTGAGCCATGTAATGAACATTTTGTGCTAGTTGATTATTCAATTACAATAAAGAAGTGACAATCCATTATAAAGAGTTATGAATCTACACATTGGAGGGCAATCCTGTGATTTTGTTTTGCCTATCAGCCTTTCCATCTGCACTTTTATTATAATGAAACAAAATACAACTTAATAGTTAGGGGACCACATAAACTGAAGCAAACGGTAAGGATGGCTGATGCCAGATGGTGAATTTTGCCAAGATTCACTCAACACTCTTTCCTCTCCCTAGGTGTCTTGGCCCAATATCTACTTACCTCAGTAATAGAAAGCAAGTTTTTAACACCATTACCTCCATTACCTGCTCCTGAACCAAGGCAGTTATGAAAAAGCAAGCTGGATTCTTTTTCTCTCATACATCAACTACAACACTGTCAGCTGAGTTCCATTTGCAGAATCTTTATTACTGCTGATGATGTCAGAGAAAAGGAACATAGCTTGATTAATGGATTGCAGGTGGAATTTACAATACTGGCAACTGAAAATGATCTTTTGATTTATAAACTGAGAACATTCAATGTAAAAGTCACTGAGAGTGAATAAGTATGTTTAAAACCCACCAGATCACTTTAGGAAATCGATTTTCTATTTATAATTACAATTTAAGTATCATTAAAAAGCTTCTTTCCTTTCCGTTTTGCATACGGTTTTTGGTATTCTACAACCATTTGCCTTTCTGAGGGGAATCAGTGTAGGGAATCCTTCCACAAGAACCTATGCTTCCCTTTGTAACTTATTCCAAGACAATGGTGCATGTGTGCATGCATGCTCTACAGACACAAACAGTCACATAGCACACATACAGAAATATGAACATCTGAAAGTTTATCTGCTATAATTTCACATGTAATCCATGACAGTAATATTACTTGTAATTGGGATATTCATTTGCTCAGAATATGTTTAGAGGTCACAAACCAGCATCTGGCTTTTAACCTACTCCATTTCTCTACTGCCCCTTTAACAAAAATATATAATTTGACATTTCATTGGCTGACTTTAAATCTTTTTTTCTACGAGGCCTAAATAAAGCTGGATATTTTTGCTTGTTAAAAGGAGAGATATCTAATGTTAGATAGTGACCTGGTGAAAGGTAAAAGGTAGATCCCTTCTTGGAGTGAAGGTCTTTCATTCAGTTGCTTATGATTCTTATACCATTGAGGTTTAAATAGGCATCCTGGTGGAAAGGCACCTGACATGTTACTCCTAAATGCAGAAACTACACAGTGTAAGACAGTTCTATTCTTTTAAAGAAGAAAAATCTCTGGGTATCTTATTATTAATATGTTATTTGTCTTAGTTTGTTTTGTATTCTTATAAAAGGATGCCCGAAACTGGGTAATTTGCAAAGAAATAAGGTTTATTTGACTCATGATTCTGATGTCTGGAAAAGTTCAAGATTACGCATCTGGTGAGGATCTCAGGCTTGTTGGTGGAAGTTGAAAGGAAGTTAGCATGTGCAGAGATCACGTGACAAGAGAGGCCTCAAAAGGTGGTGGGGGTGGGGGGATGCCAGGTTCTTTTTAACAACCAGCTCTCTTGGGAACCATAGAGTTAGAACTCACTCACCCCTAAAGGAGGGCCTTAATCTATTCACCGCCATGACCCAAACACCAACCACGAAGCCCCACCTCCAATCTTAGGGATCAAATTCAACACGAGTTTTGAAGGAGACAAACATCCAAACCATAGCATTATTCAAAGTGCAAAAAACATGCTGAGAGACAAATATCACTTAATTATTTCTGTAGAATCTATTCTTTTTTCAAATTTATTTTAATTAACATATAAAACGATATATGTTTATCATATACAACGTCTTCAAGTGTAAGAAAAATACTGCATAATCTCACTTATTTGTAGAATCTAAAAAAGTTCATCTTATAGAATTAGATTATAGAATGGTGGCTACTAGTGCCTGGGGTGGTTGAGGGTCAGGGAGAGATATTGGTCAAAATATACATAATTACACTTAGATAGGAAGAATAAGTTCTAGAGGTTTATTGTGCAGCATGATAACTATAGTTAATGATGATATATTATTAAAAAATGCTAGGAGTGTGGATATTAAGTGTTCTAACCACAAAAGTTATAACTATGTGAGTCTATTCTCTATTAAAATTTCTCACTTATCTATTTTTCTACTGACAAAATTGTATATATTTATCATGTACAACATGTTGTTTTGAAATATGTATACATGGTGGAATGGTTAAATCAGGTTAATTAACATATGCATTACTTCATATGCTCATCATTTTTTAGTGAGAGTCCATTCTTTTCTCACATTATTCTAATTTGACTTTACTGAGTCTGTAACAGCCCTCTCACTAGTCTTTTTGGAGTTAGAGATGGTTTGTCCATTCATTCTTCATCTTTCAATCATTTGATATTTATTGGTTGAAACTCAGATGCATAACTTTACCTGTAATGGAGTATACTTCTGTATAGTCCCAGAGATATGCCACACATATTAGAAAGGGACAGCTTTAAGAAGAGATGGAGAAAGCATGCCTCTCTACATTGGAGATAACTTAACCTTCATAATTTTCTATATTATTATGTAGCATCAATAAATCAATATCCATGTTAACTTTAAAAATATAGTTGTATGTGCCCTTGGACTTACCCCAAACAAGCTCTTAATACTCCAAATCTGTAGCTATAATCACTGAATACATCTGTTAGAGCTTGGATAATATTTTTACTACAATCCTCTATGGTTATTCTACAATTAACATACAATAGTTTTTTAAAATTCATCTAAAAATTGCTTCTCTAAATTTCCTTAATCTATAAACTAGTAGGAGGCATAGCAGGTATGCCTCTCAGTTAACAGATTTGAATGTGAACTAAATTTAAGGTTCTGTTCTATTATTTCAACTTAATTTTGAACCACTATTTCACTGGGTTAATATGACAATAATCTTAGTCTTTGGAGAAGAAAATGTTTGTCCTGATATCTAATGTCTTAGGTTTTGTCCGGGTCTGGAGTAGCATATATACTTTCAAGGCACAAAGGGATAGGAGGCCAGCAGATTAACTTATTCATCCTAAAGCCAACATGAACATAAACCACCACCTAAACATGGCTTCGAGTCCAGCACCCTTTCATGCTGCATCCTACACCATGCTGGGCATGGGAACGTAGCTGAAATGCCCTTCAAAGTCATATTGGTCTTGTTAGTTCCTCAGTGGGCTGCTGGAAAGAATGTATAGAAATAAACCAGCTCACTAAAAACCAGAGGATGTTACCAGTAAACCAACACACACACACACACACACACACACACACACACACACACACACAGCTCTCATTTGCAGCATTTTTCGATTTCTGTGGTGTAAATACTCCCACCATAGTCCATAGTCATTTTCAAGCTCCCAATATAAAGTCATTGAATCCACAAATGTGCAAATTTAGCTCATGAGAGTTGGTTTAAGCTGGATCCAGCATACCACTGTGTCTGTCCGCTCCATTTCCTTTTCTCAACACTTTCTCTTCACTGCGTCTTTTTCCAACAATGTTAGAGAGGAGACTAAGGGAAGGTGGGGAAGGGACTTTGTTTTTTCTAGCCAATTTTTCCACCTCATGTTTCTAAAACAATTTTTCTCTGCCCCAATTCCAAATACCATTTCTTCTTGGGGCTTAGGCTTTTGGAACAAAAGACAATAATATTTGCAGAATATTTCCAATTTCCACGTTACTGAATTCCTTTCCCTAGTCCCGGAGGAAATGGCTAACCAACTGCTTGAATGAAGGAGTGTAGATTGAGGGAGGAGAAATACTTAATTTTTCAGTAATCCCATCACAAAGTTTTAAGATAACAGGCTTCACTGGTTTCAGCAAATAATCGAGAGTGCCTTATTTTTTCAGATAGATATTATTTTTTAGAGCAGTTTTAAGTTCACAGCAAAATTGAAAGGAAGGTACAGAGATGTTCCACACACACCCTCCCCGACAAAGGTACAACTTACTCCTCTATCAGCGTCTTGCACCAGAGTGGTCCATTTGTTACAACTGGTGAACCTTCACTGACATATCATTATCACTCCTGTTAGTCTGTTTTGTGTTGCTGTAAATGAATACCCGAGGCTAGGTAATTTATGAAGAAAAGTTTACCGTGGCTTACGGTTCTGCAGGCTGTACAAAAAGCATAGAGTCAGCTTCTGCTTTTAGTGAGGGCTTCGGGAAGCTTACAATCAATCGTGATGGAAGGTGAAGAGGGAGCAGCCGTGTCACATGACAAGAGAGTGTGCAAGAGAGCGGACAGGCTCTTTTAAACAACCAGCTCTCACATGAATAAATAGAGAACTCACTCATTACCTCAGGGATGGCACTAAGCCCTTCATGAGGGATTCACCCCATGATGCACCCCACCTCCAGCATTGGGGATCATATTTCAACACGAGATTTGGAGGGGACAAAAATCCAAACTGTATCATCACTCAAATCCATGGTTTACATTTGGATTCACTCTTGGTGTATATTTTATGGATTTTGACAAATATATAATGGCATGTGTCCATTATTGTAATATCATGCAAAATAATTTCACTGCCCTAAAAAATCCCCTCACTCCACCTATCCATCCTTTCCCTAGCAGCCAATGATCCTTTTACTCTCTACATAATTTGGTCTTCTCCAGAATGTGATATAGCTGGAATCCTACAGTATGGAGCCTTTTCAAATTGGCTTCTTTCACCTAGTTACATGCATTTGTTTCTTCCATGTCTTTTTATTTCTTTTTAATCCTGAATAGTAGTCCTTTGTTAAGACGTACCACAGTTTAGTTATTCATTCATCTGCTGAAGGACATCTTGGTTGCTTCCGAGTTTGGGCAATTATAAATAAAGCTTCTATAAACATTAATGTGCAGGTTTTTGTATAAAAATAAATTTTTAATTCATTTGAGTAAATACAAAGGAGACTGATTGGTTGGTTGTATAGTAACAGTGTGTTTAGCTTTGTAAGAAACTGCCAAATCGTCTTCCAAAGTGACTGTACTATTTTGCATTTCACCAGCAACGAATGAGTTCTTGTTGCTTTAGATCCTTGTGAACTCTTGGTGTTGTCAATGTTTTGGATTCTGGGCGTTCTAAGAGGTGTATAATGGTTGCTTTAATTTGCATTTCCCTAACAACATATGATGTTGAACATCCTTTTATATGCTTATAGGCCTTCTGGACATCCTCTCTGGTGAGGGTTCTACTCAGGTATTTTGCCTATTTTTAAATATATTTTATTGCTGAGTTTCAAGAGCTCTTTATATATTTGGGATAATAGTCCTTTATCAGATAAGTCTTTTGCAAATATTTTCTCCAAAGCTGTGACTTGTCTTCTGTTTCTCTTGATAGTATCTTTTGCAGAGCAGAAGTACTTATTTTAAATGAAACCATCTCAGTTATGTATTTTATGGATTAGATCTTTGGTGTTGAATCTAAAAACACCATCACTATACCCAAGTAATCTAGATTGTTGTTCTATGCTATCTTCTAGGAGTTTTATAGCTTTTTGTTTATATTTAGGTTTATGATCCATTTTGAGTTAATTTTGGTGAAGGTATAGGATCTGTGTCTAGATTTTTTTTTTATTTTTATTTTGGGATGTGGATGTCCAGTTGTTTTAGCACCATTTGCTGAAAAGATTCTATTTTTTCCATTATACTCTCTTTTCTTCATTGTCAAAGATTATTTGATTATATTTATGTGAGTCTATTCTGGCCTCTCTAGTCTGTTCTGTTAGTCTGTCTATTCTGTCAGCCAGAGTGCCTTATTTATAATCTCTATTTTCCTCTTTACACATTGGGATCTTAACCCTGAATGTGTTGTCCTATAATTACGTCTGCATTGTAAATTGGTTCATCAATTGTCAATTCTAACTAAATACACTTTTGCCTTCCATGAGTCCTTAGAAAAAGTCCTTAGTATGAGACATCTTCATAATATTGTAATTCAGGAGTAAAATTTACCAGAAATTGGTAAGTCTCACCAATGCTATGGTGATGATTTTCTCCTGTGACTGTTTCCATCAGAACCCAGCTCCATCTAGCTGCTGTGGTCTTCTCACTCCACATTGCCATCTGCAGTGACCGTGGCAGTGTAAGAATCTTGCTGATTATTATGGTGGAGATTTTTGTTTTCCCTTGCAAAGTTCTATGCATCTATTAACTCTTCCTTTTCATAATTTAAGAATAGCACTAAATTTAATCTGGAGAACCAGGTTCAAATTCAAGTTTTGCATATATATATATATATATATATATATATATTTCAGTAACCTAGAAAACATATCTAGCCTTTCTTTTATCTATTTTTATATTTTGTTTAACAAGCAATGGCATTTTCTTGCCTTGTTTTGTTCAAAAGATTTTGCAAGGATTATATATGAATATATATGTCAATATGCATCAATATTATTCAAATGTTGATAATTTATTATGATCACAAAGACACAGAAAATAATATTGATTTAGCTATGTAGAAATAAGTAATGATATAATGTGTGAATATGCTTTAATGTCTGTACCTTATACATTTTTGTTTCTGTGAGAACCAAACGCATCTAGGAGGAAGTATCACAAGAGAGTGGACCCTTAGGGATTCCTAGCTCCATAAACACTGCTTCTCTGACCTTTTATCTGAACTCCAGAATATATGATAAATGCTATGTGATTTTTTTTCCTCAAGTGAATACTGAAATTAAAATATTTCCAAATAAATTAATAAAAATTGAATAGATACAGTTTTCATTATTTCAGTAAAGCATTTGATAAAAAGTTTTGTGCCATGATGTTCCAAAGGCATTTCAAACAGAAACTGTCTCTAAGTTATGTTACCACCCTCTGCTCACTTACCCACCCTACTCTTCCCCTATTCTCTAATCACCCTAATGCAATTGTAGTTAGAATCCCCCATTGAGATTGAAAGTAGAATGTCAGTTACCAGAGGCTAGGAAGGGTAGCGGGGAGTGGGGGGAGGAAAGTGGGAATGGTTAATGGGCATAAAAATATAGTTACATAGAATGAACAAGGTCTAGAATTTGATAGCAAAACAAGGTGACTACAGTTGGCAAGAATGTGTTGCACATTTTAGAATAACAGAGGGAGTACAATCTGAATGTTTATAACACAAAGAAATGACTTATGCTTAAGGTGATGGATACCTCATTTACCCTGACGTAATTATTAGATACTATATGTCTGTATCAAAATATCTCATGTTTCCCATAAATATATGATATAGTTTGGCTCTGTGTCCCCACCCAAATCTCACCTTGAATTGTAATAATCCCCACGGGTCATGGGAGGGGCCCGGTGGGAAGGAATTGAATCATGAGGGTGCATTTTTCCTGTGGTGTTTGAGTGATAAAGTCTCATGAGATCTGATGGTTTCATAAAGGGGAGTTACCCTGCCCATGCCCTCTTGCCTGTGGCCATGTAAGACGTGCCTTTGCTCTTCCTTCACCTTTTGCCATGATTGTGAGGCTTCCTCAGCTCTATGTGGAGCCATGAGTCCATTAAATCTCTTTCCTTTATAAATTACCCAGTCTTGGATATGTCTTTATTAGCATCATGAGAATGTACTAATACAATATATTAACCTACTATGTACATATAAAAATTAAAAAGACAATTTTAAAAATATCTCCAGTTGTTCACCTGCTCAAATAAGAAAATTATTAACTTTCCCTCTCCTCTCCTCCCTCTTGTAATTCTCTTGACTCTTCTTCTCCCATGCTTACTGTCATGCTCCTGGTCAGACCCCATCACTCTTATACAGACTATTGCAGAAACTTCTTAACTCATGGTTACTCTGTGGCCTACAACCTCCACCTCCAATCTGTTCTCTTCTCTACCCCTTACCGTAGCTCACGCAAAAAACACAAATTCAGATACATCATTTCCCCCTTTAGAAAAACATCAATACCTCCTCCATTAAAAAAAAAAAAATCAAACTACTTAAATAAATTAATATGGTACTTGACACCTGTTTCAATCTAGTTCCCAGATAACTTTTCAGCAATCTCTCATCATCCCACCCTCCACACGATTTGCTATTTCTGTAAAATAACACCTCTGAAATATTCTATGTCAAAATTATTCTTCCATTCTTCTGTGTCTCTGAGTCAGGATGTGAATTTTACTATTTAAATGCATATGGAGGAGTTGGAAGGATTTAAAGACTGTGAGGAATGCTTGAGAAACAGGGTTTTTATTGTTAGTGGTGGCAGTGGTGGGTTTTGGGGGTAGGGGTTGTTTGTGAGTAAAGGAAATCAAAATTTTTTACCATAAAATATAATTTTTTGACATTTTGAGATGGCTGTTCAGAAGCTCTGCAAACAGAAGTAGCCCTACAAAGCTGTCTTTGTGGGGAAAAATTGCATCTGTAGATAGAATCTGAATTGATGAAGCCAGGTTTTCTGATTTTTCAGCAAACCTTCTGAGAGCTAAAGGCAAGTGTTCCTTTGGCCCCTACAAGTGTTTCATCTAGAGACAATAAAACAAGGATTAATGGCTGCCTCTTAATATTTAAAAGAAGCCATGAAGTGAATGAGGAGGAGTAATTCTTTATAATACAACAGGATTTCAAAAAATAGTGAAATTTATAGAACCGCAGTCTTTTGCTGAGCTATTTTCTTTTTCCAAAAGAAAAGACTATTTTAATTGACAATGTAAAAAAGAACATCAATGTATTGCTAACCTAGTACCCTTACAGGATTTCTTTAATTACTCTATTACATTTTTCAGAATGCTTACTCATAAGAACAGGGAGACTCAAAAAGGTTTAAGCAACAGAGCTAAGACTTAAACTCCAAATTGCCCCACTCAAAGTGACATGTGTGTTCTTACCACCAGCTCTGAGCTGCCAACTATCCATTTGTTTAAGATATGATAGAATAAATTTCATCATTGGCATGAAGAAATAAATCTGCCATTAAAAAAAGATCTTTCTCAACATTAAAATTGGATAACTTAATACACTGGTAAGATTGGTATTAGAAATTTTTTTCAATTTCTATTTTTTTGTCTTTTTTTGTTTTTTGTTTTTTGTTTTTTTTTTGCAAATGTACTGTTAAAAGAGGCCATCGAGTGAAACAAGTCTCTAATCCTTCCAGGGAAGTGTAATCCAAGAAAACTGTTGCACATTTCCCTGTTTTGTGCTTTCATGCATCTTCCCAAGGTCTTTTTGTAAAATTCACGTTAGGAGATTAATGGCAATATATTTTCATGACATCTATAGTGCAGAATTAGCCTCTATAATGGCACATATGTACCTCGGTCATAAAATTCAATAATCCCGACTCTCTACTTCAGGCTCCACGTTGTCCACTAAAATTATTTTCTAACTGATAAATTCTTCGTTGACACTAACCTTGTCAAAAGGCTTACAAAACTTCTTTGCGGTAAAGGAAAGCTCCTGCAAAGGCATTTCCTTTGTTTTAAATTGTTCTCCGTGTTCCACAGTATGTAAGTAAACACAGGAATCAGGGATAAATATCAAAACAGAACAGTCTAAAAAACTAAAATTATAGATGTCTTGAAAACACACGTCAGCCACGCTCATGTTATACAAAGTAGATCTGAAAATAGAAACAGAAAAAAAGCATGCGTGTGTCTGTGCAGTATTTTATATGGCTTAAATAATACAAAAAAAGGTTTTCTTTCACATTGTATTTTATAACTGGAAGTTTGTCTTTACATCCATATAATCCTGTTCCAAAGAAAGTAAACCTCAGTAAGTACTAAAGGTACTGAAGTACAGAGCAACTCAGGAGTATACTTTTTAAAACTATTCATCCAACAAATATCTGTTAAACATTCGAAAGAGTAAATTAGTAGGTGGGGAAGGAAAAGGGAGTAGTAAGAGTTGAATAAACTGTGTTCACCTTCTGCAGGCACTTTCTTCAGTATTTGCTCAACTTAATACACTCCTTCACTTCTCACTACTAGCTTGATGCTGGCTGAGCAGCATTTTAGTGTTGGCAGCTATGCTGGACTGGTTGTTGTCTGTTTTAGGTTTTTCTCTCCCTTCTAAAATTTACCAGCATTTGAATAAAGTTGCTCGTTTCAGTGTTAATTGTTTTGGTTTGCACATAAATCATTTCTGATTTGTTTGAGTGCAGAATTCTTTTATTATTGCACATCCACATTTCTTCCAAAGGAAAAGAAGTCATCTTGGACATCTCTCTGGGTTAATTTTCCAAAATGATATTAATAATTTGCTTTTGTAATACTATTCTTAGAAACTTAAACCCTGTCAATGGGTTATTACACATGCCTTTCCTATTAGTCAACAAGCCCTTAGCCCCATTCAGCTTCAGTTGGAGGAGGCTGTGATCACAGTTCAAGGCTAAGCACAGCATTAAGCTCTGTGATCATCAATATTTCAGAAGGAAAAGAAATAGCTGTTGCTCCACTATTCAGCCTGCCATTCACTCTGCTAGGCTTAAGATAAGACTTAGCACAATGTCATGAGGAAGTAATGATCAAAGAAGGTACAAACTTGCACACTCCAATTAGATGTACTTGAAAGTAAGTATGAAATACAATGGAGACAGTCAAACACAAAAACACACTCCTGACTGTTCTAAACTCCTTTGGAATGGCCAAACAAGATAGAATATCACAATACACCCAGAGACGGCATCAGTATTTAAAACTGAAATAACTCTTATGTTATATATAACATTTAGTAGAACTAGAGAATTGATTAACTGCTTATTCCATGTATATATTTCAGTTTTTTCTTTTTAAAAGGAAAACCATATCACAAATAATTAACTTTTAAATTTAAACTTGTAATTTAGGAATCACAGTAATGAGGTTCATTTCTTTAACTAAACGAAAATGTATTGATTCAGAGTTTAAGAGTTCATAAACTGTCCTAGAATCTATTTGGTAATATTCAATAAAAAGAAGAAATAGTTCCTATTTTCAAGGAATTTATAATCTAGCACAGAAAAGAAATAACAAGAGCTTATTATGTAACTTGAAAACATTTGTAAAGCAACAGGCCAAGGTAATTTTTATAATTCAATAATATGAAGCAAAAAGGAGTGAAGGGATGATGAGAGTAAATGGTCAAACATAGGATTATGGGTTGTAAAGCACTTTAGGATAAAAAATTTTAAGAACTCCTTACTATTCACACAGATCAAGCTGAGTACAGAAATCAAGTTCTTCACCACCAGATTGTGTGGCGTGAGTTGGGAGGTAAATCACCAGGATACATTTATAGCACATTGCTAGGCCTAACGTGGTACTCAATTTAGTAAATCTGAACCTGCCACAGGCATAATAGCAGAGATCAGAGCTGGTAGCTTATTGTTCTTAAATTGCAAATGCCTTTCATTCTCTGTTAACAGAAAGAGAAGAGAGATGAAGCCGGGGCTTCAGGGTCAGGTAAAGAACTAAATTTTCCAAACCAGGGCAAAGTTAACATTTAAGAATATACTACTGGGCCAGTCATGGTAGCTCACATCTGTTAGTCCCAGAACTTTGGGAGGTTATGGTGGGAGGTTTGTAAGGCCAGAAGTTCAAGACCACCCTGGGTAACATAGAGAGAGCTCATCTCTTAAACAACAACAACAACAACAACAAACTTACCTGGGTTTGGCGGTCTGTGCCTGTAGTCTCAGCTACTTGGGAGACTGAAGCAAAAGGACTCCTTGAGCCCAGGAGTTCAAGCCTGCAGTGAACTATAGTTGTGCCACTGTACTCTGGGTTGGGCTACAGAGTGAGACCCTGTCACAATAAATAAATTAATAAATACATACATAAATACATAAATAAATAAAGTATTAATCAATTACATAAAATTATACAGTAGTCCCCCCACTTATCTGGGGGATATGTTCCAATAACCACAATGGGTGCCTGAAACCATGAATACAATTGAATCCTATATATACTATGCTTTTTTAATACAGACAAACATTATATACATACATACTTATGATAAAGTTTAACTTATAAGTTAAGCACAGTAACAGACTAACAACAAAAAGTAATAATAAAATAGAACAATAATAACAATATACTGTAATAAATGTTATGTGACTGAGTTCTCAAAAGATCTTTTTGTATTGTAATCACCCTTCTTGTGATGAGGAAAGATCTTATTGTATTGTAATCACCCTTCTTCTTGTGATGAGGTGAGATGATACAATGCCTACCTAATGAGATGAAGTGAGGTGACATGGTGTTAGGCTACTATGGACCTTCTGATGATATGTCAGAAGGAGCATCATCTGCTTTAGGTGATCCTGAATTATCCAACCATGAAGATGTTGGTGGGTGGATGTCAGGACCAGACAATGTGGACGCCCAATGGGTGAACAGCATCTTCATTGTGGATACACCAAACAAAAGAATGATTCATGTCTCGGACAGCAGGTGGGAGATTTCATCTCACTACTGAAAGCAGTGTGCAATTTATAATTTATGAATTGTTTATTCCTAGGATTGTCCACTTAATAGTTTTATACTGCAGTTGACTGTGGGTAAGTGAAATTATAGAAAGTGAAACCATGGATAAGGAGGAACTACTGTAGTGATAATCAACTGTCTCAAAAAACAAATAAGATTTTACTACACTGTCCAGGTAAAACATAGGAGATGAGGCATGAAATCAGTGCAGCAAAAGAATAAATTGTGAAACTATCGAGCCAAACTTCAAAAGAAGTTTGGGGCATAGTTTTGGTATTCCACTGAAGACATCAAAGCTGAGCACTTTGCAAACCATATAAAAATGCTGGACCTTGAGATTTTCTCTGCCTCTTCCATTTTCCTGTCTTGCTATTCCTCCCTTGCTTCTGGTCTACTTTGCCACTTCAGTTGCCTGTCCAGTTTAACCAACTTCTCTCTGCAATCCTCTTAAAGGGACAGAACACTAGGTTGGCTGAAGAGTTTTCTGCAGTAATTACATGGGTCTCAGAGTTACTCAACAAAGCAGTTCCCATACTTTATTTTGCCCTGGGACTGTAAGAGGTTATAGCCCATTTATAGAGTGTCTGGAAAGAAAAAGTTTTTTGAAATTATACAATAATGTTTACCTTTAGTTGAACAATATCAGAAAACTTTGAGTTACTTGAAAAAATTGCAGGAAAAAGAAATTTAAAATTGAGTTCTATTTGCTAGCAAAAAAAAAAAGAAAAATGGTAACAAAGATAAATCATCACTGGAAACTGTTATATAGTGGTTATAATTATTTTCTTGTTGTAAAACTAGTCTATTCTTACCAAGTTATATTAATATTTACTCAAGGCTAAAAATTAAAATGCCTCCTAATTTAAGATACAAATTCAAGTTCTGACAGGCAGCACCATCATCCACATTTCGCGTATACAAAATGTTTTTAGGTAAGAGCTGTTTACTATATTTGATGATTGTTCTCACTCTTGGCCTCAAGCATGCAGAAAGAAATTTTGCACAAATTTATTATAAAGAAAACTATAGAAGCCTAGTCACCTGCCAATAAAAATCTTCTAGTAATTTTCTGGTTATGGCTTTTTTTAAGTTCTTTTTTTTCAGTCTTTGCATTACCTCCTTGTAAACTAATGACCATTGCCCCTATCTGAAATATAGGAATATGAAGGTAGAGGGGATCGAGGGAGATAATCTATTCTATGTCTTATGCTCTTCATTTACTTAAAATTAGTTAATTAGTGTTTCATTCTGAACTTTCTCCTTTCAGAAATGCTCAAAAGGAAACTAAGGCTATTGCATTGGAATATTCATGTCTACCCTTTTTATTTCTCATCATGCTGTAATCAGAACTATTTTGTCTATGTTTAATGTCTGAAAGATACCCTCAGCATATAATTATCACATATTTATTTATTTATTCTCAACATACAGTTGTACAGAAAATTCTCTTGTTTTACCATTGTTGTTTTAGCATTATTGAATCATGTTAGATATCTTAATTCTTTTTCCAATACTTTGTTATGTTATTTTTCAAATAATTTTATGATTATGTAGTACATATTATCTGAAGAAATCAAACATTATATACAATATCTTATTCTTTCTTTAAAGTAGAAATTAAATTTTATCTCTCCATATCTTATATAAATTCTGTGTATCTTATGTTTAACAAATAGTATACACTGTTTCTTTTCTTGGCCAGAATAAAGATATCCACAGTATCATAATCTATAAACTACATTATTAACATATTTTATCTCATAAGATGGATATGGAAATTAAGTAAGTAATGTATATCTTGAACAATTTGCAATATATTGAGCAGTTTTTCTAGACTTTTCAGTAATTTTAAATAAACTCAATATAAAAATAAATTGTTTTAAGATACCATATAGGAAAGTGGGTGGTAAAAGAAGTTACTAAATGTCACAGATGAATGAAACCTAAAAATGTAGGTATATTTTAATATGCATAACTTGCTATGTACTTAGAGATATAATTGTGTTAGGCCATTCTAGCATTGCTATAAAGGAATATCTGAGGCTGGGTAATTTATAAAGACAAGAGATTTAATTGGCTCGTGGTTCTGCAGGCTGTGCAAGCATGGCGCTGGCATCTGCTCAGCTTCTGGGGAAGCCTTAGGGAGCTTTTATTCATGGGAGAAGGTGAAGCAGGAATAGGCACATCACATGACAAAAGCAGGAGAAAGAGAGGGAGTTCAGTGGGTGGTGCCACACACTTAACCAGATTTCACAAAAACTCACTCTCTATCACAAGAACACCAAGCCATGAGGGATCTGCCCTCATGACTCAAACACCTCCCACCCGGTGCCACCTCTGGCAATGGGGATTACAATTCAACATGAGATTGGTGGGGACACACTTTCAAATAATATCATTGCATCCCCGGCCCCCTAAATTTCATGTCCTTCTCACGTTGCAAAATACAATCATGCCTTCTCAACAGTCTCCCAAAAGACCAAAGTCTCATCTGGAGATGAGCTCCTTTCACCTATGAGCCCATAAAATTAAACAAGTTATTTATTTTCAAGATACAATGGGATTACAGGCATTGGGTAAACATTTCCATTCCAAAAGGGAGAAATTGGCTAAAAGAAAGGAGCAAAAGGACCCAAGCAAGTCCTACACCCATCAGGGCAGTCATTTAATCTTAAAGCTCCAAAATAATCTCCTTTAACTTCATGTCCCACATTAGAGCACACTGATTCAAGGGGTGGCTTCCCAAGACCTTGGGCAGCTCTTGCTCCTGTGTCTCTGCAGAGTTCAGTACTCATGGTTGGTCTCACAGGTTGTTGAGTGCCTGTGGCTTTTCAAGGCACAGAGTGAAAGCTTTCAGTAGATCTACTATTGTGGGTACTGGAGGGGGCTGGCCTCCTTCTGACAGCTCTACTAGGCAGTGCCCTCAATCCCACATTTTTCCTCCACAATGCCTTAGTAGACGTTTTCTGTGAGGATTCTGCCCCTACAGCAGGTTTCTGCGTGGACACCCAGGCTTTCTTATATATCCTCTGAAATCTAGGCAGAAACTGCCAAGACTCCTTCACTTTGTGCACCTACAAGCTTAACACCATGTGCCTTATGGCTTGTACCCTCTGAAGCAGCAGCCCAAGCTGTACATGGGCCCCTTTGGCCTGAAGCTGGAGCCAGAGTTTCCAGGATGCAAGGAGAAAGCTCTTGGGATGGTGCAGGACAGTGGTGCCCCAGGTCTGGACCCCAAAACCATTCAGTCCTCCTAGATCTCTGGGCCTGTGATGGAAGGGGCTGCCTCAAAGATCTCCGAAATGCCTTTCAGGCCTTTTCCCATTGTCTTGGCTATCAGGATTGGGCTGCTTTTTATTTATACAAATTTATCTAGCAAATGGTTGCTCCACAGCCTGCTTGAAATTCTCTCCTCAAAAAGCATTTCTTTCTTTACCATATGGCCAGGCTGCAGATTTTCCAAACTTTTATGCTCTGCTTCCTGTGTAAGTATAAGTTCCAACTTTAAGCCATTTCTTTGTCCCTGCCTCTGAGTTAGGAGCAGCTAGGCCATATCTTGAACACTTTATGACTTAGAAATTCTTCCACTGGATACCTTAGGTCATCAGTCTGAAGTTTAAACTTCCACAGATTCCTAGGTCATGAACAGAATGAAGCCAAGTTATTTGCTAAGGCATAACATGTGTGACCTTTGCTCTAGTTCCCAATAAGTTCCCCATTTCCATCTGAGACCTCATAATCTATCTAAGTCACTATCAATGTTACTATCAGCATTTTGGTCACAACCATTTAACCAGTCTCTAAGAAATTCCAAATTTCCCCCTTATCTTTCTGTCTTCTTCTGAGACCTCCAAACTCTACCAACCTCTGTCTGTTACCTAGCTCCAAGTCACTTCCACATTTTCAGATACCTTTGTCCCAAGACTCCCCATCTGGTACCAATTTTCTGTGTTAGGCCATTCTAGAATTGATATAAAGAAATACTTAGGATGGGTAATTTATAAAGAAAAGAAGTTTAATTGGCTTATAATTCTGCAGGCTGTATAAGAATGTCATTGCACCTCCTCAACTTCTGGGGAGGCCTTTTACTCGTGGCAGAAGGTGAAGTAGGAGCAGATACATCACATGACAAAAGCAGGAGAAACAAAGGGAACTGGGGGGAGGTGCCACACATTTAAACAACCGACCTCATGACAACTCACTCACTATCATGAGGACAGCACCAAGCAGCCTTATGGCCCAAGCACCTCCAACTAGGTCCTACCTCCAACATTGGAGGTTACATTTGAACATGAGATTTGGTGGGGACACATGTTCAAGCTATATTAACACTCATTTTGTCTAGTTATAGCAATATAATACTAATCTGGTAGAAAATTTCATTTTAAAATATTTAAATTTTAATAATACTTCCAGGTGATCAAATTCCAAAAGTCTAGCTGCTTTGAGTCAAACATTCAATTACATAAAATCCTTTTAACATTATCTAGGTTTATTTTCAACACCAAAGCATTTTAACATATGTGAAGTCATCTGATCTCAAAAGCCCAGGGATATAAGCAGCACATAGGCTCTCTTTATTTCACAAAAAAGTAATAGAGTGACTCCGAGTTGAGAAACTTCTTTGATTTCATAGGACTAGTAGAGGCAGATACTGAGATGAAAACAAGGCAATTATTATTCATGAGTTTCCATCATGTATGCATCGGAAACGCTACCCAATAACATTTTGGGTGCTGTATTAGTCCATTCTCACGCTGCTATAAAGATACTACCTGAGACTGCGTAATTTATAAACAAAAAAGGTTCAATTGACTCAAAGTTCTGCATGGCTAGGGAGGCCACAGGAAACACAATCATGGCAGAAGGCAAAGGGGAAGCAAGGTGTCTCCTACCTGGTAGCAGGACAGAAAGAGAGAGAGAGAGAGAGAGAGAGAGGAAGGGCCACACTTTAAAACCATCAGTGCTTGTGAGAACTCACTCACTATCAGGAGAAGAGCATGGGGGAACCACCCCATGATCCAATCACCTGCCACCAGGTTCCTCCCTCAACACGTCAGGATTACAATTTTTGATGAGATTTGGGTGGTGACACAGAGCCAAACCATATCAGGGGACTTTTAAATTAATTATTTATAAGTAAAGAAAATAATTATGCACACAATAATCATCCTCCCAACCTACTCTAATTGTAATAAATAAGATGCATATGCTTTAAAGTATGCTGCTAGAGGCTGTCATTTGTAAATAGGCAGATCTGCTTATTACTGACAATACCAGTCCAATCATTAGTATAATGTTTCAATTTCTCTTTGTGTTAACCTGGATACTTAGAAGAAGAAGACCTTATAGTTACTTTCAAAACTCAGCCCAGTTCTTTTCTTTTTCTTCCTCTGTGAGTGGTATATTTTTAAGATACATAATCAGAAGCAAGGCTTTGAGATAAACCATTAGAAAAGTTGAAGCATTTTCTGCATGTATGCTATTCTTGCAATTAATTCCTATCAGAATCAATTACACATTTCAGGCCTCCGGATAGAGAATTCTGTACCTGCTGATGATTGAAAGAGCAGGAAGTTTATTACATTTATATGTACAAGATTCCTTTCCTTTCTCTCCAGCCCTCACAGCAATCATTAATAACATAACCTTCAGTACAATGGGCTGTCAGTGCTTACCCTCTATTAGAAGAAAAATATACTACACATTTCCATAGTGAATGGGTAATGCAAGCTGAAAAATGTGATAATGTGAAGAGAGGCATTCCTTCAAGTTGTTTTGCCTAATTCTATTTGATACCTGGAGGAAGGTGATATTTTATCTTCCTTTGTAGATACTGAATGGGAACAATCAAAGCAATATATACTGGACTTCTGAGGTCAGAAGAAAAAGGTTTCTTTTGTGACTATGGTTCAGTTTGGCAGGTTCTGTTTTTATTGTTGGGGTAGAGTTGATCTAAGAATAATTTCCCAAATTTTGCAGGATATTTGCAAATTAGAACTTATAATACAATTGTGCAGCCCTATTCTCAACTCCAGGCATTAAAAATTAGAAAATGCTAACAGTATAGAATCAAAAACTAATTACTATATGAATTAGTTTTATTTCTTTCTCTTTATCATTGCCATCAAGAAAAATTTATTTTTCAAACGTTAGTGGGACTTGCTCATGAACAAGTCAGTTAAAATATAATGTAGTTAACTACTATGACCATGAAATTATAATATAATTCACATTAGAGACATACAGCAATTGTACTTAGTAGAATAAAAGAAATATTGCCCAATAGGCAGCAATAAAAGGTAGTTAGCTCATTGCCATAAGAAATATTCAGAGACTAGATGACCACTTATCAAAAATGTAATGATGTAATATAGGAAACATTTAGGAAACGTTTTAATAAAATAATGGATGAACCAATTTACACAAAACTCCTTCCCTATCATGGCAGTCTATGCTTCTGCGAAAAGTAATATGAAATAAAAGATTAAAACTGGTCAAGATTAATCTAAGACACTAAGAATTTGTGGAAAGAATTGTTTAGTAGATAAAATCAACTTATATCAAGGACTTATGTATGTCACTATATATAAATCATCTCATTTAATTTTCACAATAAATCTGAGTTAGATATAATTCTCTTCCTACTCCTCAACTGCTAAGAGAGAAGGAAATTTGCACAAAGTCACTCAGCCAGTGAGGTGGAACTAGAACCCCAAAGCCTATGCACTCAGCCATTTGTTTTCTGTATTTAAAATTCTCTAGGTATTCTTCCAATTATTCTGAAAAATGTGATTCTAACCCTATTACATAATATTACAGTTGAAGCTTTATAGAAAAAAAAAATATATAGAGTAGATCATCTCAGGGAGCCTGTCAATGACAAAATGCCAATACCGAGCTTAAGTTTTTGGCTTAGTTCATTTGGACGACATCTCTTAGCAGGTAGTCCTGGATATTTTCTCAAGATACACCAGAAGTGGTTACAGAGGATGTAGAGAAAGGATTTCTAGATCTTTGTGAGAAAAAAAAAAGAAATTCATTTCCTCAGAAAGAAGCTTCCTTACCTCACACTGCAGAAATTAAGTGTAATTTGCATGAGTTTCAAAGAGCCCTACCAGAATCCTTCTGGAAACTAATTGTCATCTACTAGGTTAGTTACAATGGAACCCCAGGCTAATCCAAATCTTCTTCACTAAAATATTCACTTGACAAACTATATTTTTTTTTGGCTTAAAGTGTTTGGTTTCAGCAACAAGATTAATATCTCTCCTAGTTGTTTTTCTTTTTTCATTATGCAGTAACCCAATTAAACAAAATAACAGTCTGCTTTTGCAGGGAAATTACCACATATTTAAGTTTTAAGCTAAGGTAAATTCCGTCTATTAACATTTTTTAAGACTTTCAACTTCTTAACGATTCATCACAGCTTTTGTGACCTGGTAGGTTTTGTTGTACCCAGCTGTCCCCCGAGCTACACGTTCCTGCTGAAAGAGCCCTGGCCATCACTATACATCCTCTTTCTCCTCACCATCTCCTCATTATCTAATGCCTCAGAGTATCTCAGCCCGCCTAGTCACGAAGACGGCACTGCCACAGGATGCCATCGCACATGCTGCAGCAAAGGCATCAGGAGTCCAGGGCCCAGGTTGGACCCAATTGGAACTCCAGAAGCTCTCGCTTGCCTGTTGCTGCCCCCTGGACCAGACAGCAAAGCCAATGAGTGCAAAGGAGTTAACACTTTTTGTGCAAATTTTGACCAGTGCAAGTCAGAATATGGTAAGTATCTGACATATAAATTCTTCCTTCCTCCATACCATGGACAAACTGATCCAGGAGCCCTCTCCTGGGGACATTCCACATGACTGGGCAACTAGTTCTGTGACTCCTAAGGCTGTTTGTCTTGGTAAATACACCAAATCCCAAATCACATTTGTTTATAATTGTTTTCCCTCCTTCCCTCACACATAGAGCCCTGGGATTGCCCCCACTAAAGCCTGAGAACGTTAACTTTGCTTCAGTCTCTGATTTCCAAGAGACATTGTCTAAACTTTTTTTTTCTTGTTAGTTTTCCGCAAGGCTTAAAGCAAAGAAATGCAGACATAGAAGTTTAATCAGGAGAAATTTTGTTTAGTTTAACATTACGACTAAAGCAATTTTCACAGACTTCTGAATGAAATCTGAGCAACACATAACTATATAACCATAATGTAACATTTTCCTGCTGTCTTAATTAAAAATTAATAAAACTGACTATATTCCTTATTTAATTAATCATCACCAGAATTTACAAAATACCTCTTCCAATTTCGGGGGGAAAGGGCAAAACCTTCAATTTTTTTTTTCTGTTTTACTTCTCTATATAGGTAGTGACTTCCACTTTAAAACAGAAAATGCTGTTGCCAGAAAATGTACTTTACTGGTGTTTTAAGGTCAACAGTTTAATTTTGTGTAAGCATTTTCCTTTCTTTTATTCCCATATCTTCATTATAGCTCACTTTCACATAAAGCTAAATGTACTCTTTCATCAGCAAGGCAATAAAAAGGTTAATTTAAAGCAAGATGAGGAAAAAAGAAGTTAGCAATTTACCATAGCCAATCTCTGATTCTCTTGAAGTCTTTTATTTGTTTTCATTTTGAATTATTCCAAGCACCCCAAAATCTAAAGACTAATAAAATGAACACAAGAGTACCTATCACCCTACTTTAGCCAATACAGGCATCTGGCAAATCTACTTGAGATTTTTTAAATTGAAAGCACATTAGTTACGGAGTCAATACCACATGAGTACCCCTCCCTATGTCATTTCTTTCATTCTTTGTGATGAGGAATTTTATTTTTCAGTCTCTTATGGAAGCTTGTGTCATTCATACACATGAATTCATATGTGGAAATAATCTTTTAATTTTTTTATAAATGACATTAAAATATACTCATTCATTTAGTTAAACAACCTTGTTTGTGGCACTTTCTATGTGCTAAACAATAATCCAGGAATTTACAGTGAAAAACAATAAAAAGTTTGTATTTTTTAGACTTATAGTTGAGGAACAAAACACATAAATTTACAATATGCTATGAGGAAGTGATAATTGCTTTTTAAAAAGGATAAGCACTCTGGAAAGTAAAGGTAGGAGGATCACTTGAGCTCAGAAGTTTGAGACCAGCCTGGACAACATAGTGAGAACTCACCTTTACAAAAAATTAGAAAATTAGCTGGACATGGTGGTACGTGCCTGTAGTCTCAGCTACTCAGGTGGCTGAGGCAGGAAGATCTCTTGAGACTGAGAGATTGAGGCTGCAGTGAGCTGCTGTCACACCACTGCACACCACTAGGCAACAGAGAGAGTTCCTGTCTCAAAAAAATAATAAAGAGAGAGAGATAAGGAAGTAAAGAGTGTTGGAGTGGGACGTGCTAAAACACTTAGACTGATGAACAAAGATTTGAATAATGTACAGAAGAGAGACGGCACAGCAGCTGTGGAGAAGTCTCCTAGAGAGAGGTAACAGCAAATGCAGAGCTAAGACAGGCCATGAGTGATGAGTTCAAGGAAAGAATCAAAAAGTGGCAGCAAGAATTTAATGAGCACTGTTGATGATACGGTTTCACTGTGTCCCCACCCAAATCTCATCTTGAATTGTAGGTCTCATAATCCCCACGTGTTGTGGGAGGGACCCAGTGGGAGGTAACTGAATCACGGGGATGGTTTCCCCCATGCTATTCTCATGAGGGGGTTTTCACATGATCTGATGGTTCTATAAGGGGCTTCTCCCTTTGTTTGGCTCTCATTTTTCTCTCTCCTGCTGCCTTGTGAAGAAAGACATGTTTGCTTCCCCTTCTGCCTTGATTGTAAGTTTCCTGAGACCTCCCCAGCCCTTTGGAACTGTGAATCAATTAAACCCCTTTCCTTTATAAATTACTCAGTCTCGGGTATGTCCTTACAGCAGCAAGAGAACACATTAATACAGTTGAGAAACAAAAGAGGAATTTGCAAATGTTCATTGTGCAACATGCATTTTGCATTTAAACATGACTTTTTAGAGATTTAACCATGTTGTAATGAATAAATCTTTCCATTTGTTATGAAAATTTAATTATCCATGTCTATATTAGTTTAAATTTTCCAATTTTTACTATTTTCACTATTGCAAACAGTGCTACTATAAATGTGCCTTATCATACCTCTGTTTTCAAACTCTCCCTATTTGTTGAAGACAACAGGTTTTTCACCTTTAGAATGACACATAATTTGCATTTTGATTATTATACAAATACCATATTTCCAGTGGAATCATTTGTTTTTATGTCTTTTAAATATTCCTCTATGATATGTATGCAAACCAAATGGGGTATTTTAATAGTTATTTTGACAGTAAATAAAATACTTAAGGTGAAGCTCACCTAGTCTGAAACTCTACTACTTATATGTGTGGAAGGAAACTATTGATAAGATTCTGCTTCACACCTCAAACCAGAACTGCCAGCCTGATAAGCAAAGATCCCTCCTGTTACCCATTTACTCTAGTGGCTGGGGGTAAAGTGAAACTCATTATATATCCAAGACTAATCAGAGGCGGGAAAAGTGCATCAAGAGAAAAAAATAGAACATGGCAAGCCACTGGTTAGTATTAACTAACATCAAAGAATCAAGCAGATAGCAGAATTCTAGATTCATCTAGTAACCAGGAAGCCTACAATGTTGAGAAAAATAAAGCAAGAATAATCAGAAAGCAATGCAAATATTGGAGATACAAGCAAATACACCATAAAACAAAATAAATTATTCAGGAAAATAGTCCAGTAAACATACATTAGATGCCTGATAATCAGGCAAGATTTTCTCTTGGTCAAACGTCCAAACACAGCTTCCTTGGATCTAAGCCCTAAAACAACATAACAGGAACACCTCACCGGAAGGAGGAGTTACAGTGGGAGAAAGATAACGATGTCTCAAAACCACAGGATATAGCTTACATATTTAAAAAAAAAAAAAAACTGAAAATGGAAAAAAATATAATGCTCTTATAATAGAAACCGTCAATATCTCATCATTCCTGAGAACTTTATGTACCCCTTCTGACTTCTCACTGCCAATTCTGGCATCTCTCTAAATACTGTTTGTTTGTTTGTTTTCATTCTTCAAAGCCTTGGAATGATACTTTGCTTATGGGCAGGAGACACCAGAAGTGCCAGCTTATTACTACTGTCAGAGAACAGTCCTCAATGAATGGCTTACTGGAGTTGGTGTAACAGTACCCCAGTCTTCTCTCCTCTTGGATGGGAGAGTCCTAAGACTTGATTTTGCCCTGGCCTCAGGTTCCCCCTAAGAAACTAAGTTCCAGGGGCCCCCTGTGGTAGCTAGATTTGAAAAAGCACCTGTTAGTGGCTACTAAACCTCCAATCCTCTGCTGGCACACCCCACACTTTCCCCACAAAAGTACTTGAACTTCAATTCTTATTTTAGAGACTGAGGTCTCCATTTTCTTTCTGGCCACAGGCTAGGGACCACTCTCAGCTCACAGAAGCCACTGCCTGTCCCTTGCCCAAGGAGCCCCTCCACTTCAGCAATGGAGAAATCAGCCAGGTCAAGCCCCCTCTCATACTTGGAATCTCTCCAACTACTTCCTCAGTCACCAGCCAGAGAAAACTGCGCTGTTAAAGGACCTGTGTTTTCATATGAGGCCTGCTCAGATAACGTTCGTATCCTAAGGTCAGCTGATGTAGGGCTGTCCCTAGATTAGTCGCTTGATCGAATCATCAAGGGCCAGGAGGCATGGAGAGCCATCCGACAATTGTGACAACCACAGCAATTGTTTAATTAAACATGAGATTGAGGTGGTGTTTGCACAATTCTGTAAATATATAAATAATCATTGAATTGTGAACTTAAAACTGATGGACTTTATGTATGTAACTTCTATCACAATAAAGCTTTTAAAAATCACTTCCAAACACATCATCTTATTTATTCTTTAGAAAATCTTTTGTATTTTAGTTATTATTATTCCTGTTTTTGCAGATAAGGCCAAACTAAGACAGAGTTTAAGGTATTCCCATGAACACATAGTGGTAAAAGTAGAATCAAATGAATGTCTTTTGCAGATTACATTACTTTGTCCTATTTACTGCCTGTTTTATGTAAATGTAAGGCAGCCTTATAATTTTTTAGATGTTTCCTGAAAAATACACACCATTTTAAAACGCAGATCACATTACAAACAATTTTATATTTTCCTGTAGAATTGCTTTCAGGTTTTAAATCAGTTTCTACAGTGTTAAAGTTGAAGAAAATACTTAGGAAGTCAATTGCTCTTTTTATAAAACTCCCCTACATAGCAGAGCTGGGGTGGCAGGGAGGGAAGTGTCTTGTGATGAACATTAGCAGCAGATAAGAACTTCAGTCAGTTTTTCTCAGTGTAAAAAGAAATGCATAATGAATTCTAGTGTCCCATATTAGAGATAGTCTATTTTATACTCTACACATTTTGCCTAAGAGTATGGAGTCTCAAATGCGCCACATGAACAGTCACAGCTGTTATTTCCACTGATTCAGAAACTACGGTCCTAAAATAAATCCCACACTTAATTAGCAATTCAAATATTGCATAAAATATTTCTATGCTCCAATTTTTTTCAGCTGATAAAAACTCAGGTTTTTTAATAAAAAGGAAGACAACTAAAATATTATAAGTCCAAGGAGAATGCAGGAATAAAATTGATTTTGATTGTATTTCTTCCCTAAAGGAAAAACATTTTTCTCATGTAAAGTATGTTTTAGGGATCACTAAAAATTTTGCAGTTGCTTAACAGCTGCCTGGCACATACACACACACACAAGCACACTCACATAAATTGATAAAAGTTTTGAATACTGACAAAAGAATATGTTATAAACTATTAAAACCTGAAACTGTCAGTTGCTTTTAATTTCATAAATGACGAATATTCATTAAACATGCAAAAATATATGTACATGTATATATATTTAATTTCTACCATCACTATTGGTTTAGTCATCCAAGATGTCTTGAAGACATTTTCTTTTTCTTCTTTCTTATCCACACTATGCCTTCAACACAAAACAAAATGAAGTGCCATTATAGATGTTCTACCGTTAGAAAGTCTTAGAACAATCATTCTTTAGCTCTTTTCACTTTGCCTAATTTTACATATACATATATCAAGTGAGATGCTTGTTAAATAGTCAATTCGTGTTCAGAGTAGCTACACGTGACTTAAACTTAATGGCATTAAACACTTAAAATAGTAATAAGGTAGTTAAAAGTCTCAGTCGGCTAAATTATAATCCCTGGGGCAGTCTTTTCTTTACACCCTGCATTACTTTCTTGCCATCATTAACAGTTAAATTCAGATAGCAACCCCTGTTATTTCCTTTTTTTTTTTTCTTTGAGATGGAATCTCTCTCCATCATCCAGGCTGGAGTGCAGTGGCGCAACCTCAGCTCAGTGCAACCTCCGCCTCCCGGGTTCACGCCATTCTCCGGCCTCAGCCTCCCAAGTAGCTAGGACCACAGGCGCCTGCCACCACGCCTGATATGATAATTTCATATCACATGATTTATGTTGTCTCAGTCCCCACTGTGAGTATAGGTTTAACTTTCTTACACCAGAAACCTGACCCAGTCACCCTTGACAGTTTCCAGCTCTACACCTCTCCTAGTAACTGCATCCTTAGTAACTGGCTAGACAAGACTGCTTGGAGTTTCTTGAGAATTAGGCTTGCTGGCAGCTTGGCATAGTATAATTCTGAATTTCCAGAGTCCCTATAAATAACATCAATTTGGTACAGCCAAGTAACCAGCTATGCAGCCATCTACGCAGCTTCTTCATGCTCTTATTCTCTCTCCTTCCTACATGATAAACAATTTCATAGTATAAACAGAATAAAGAAATACAAGCAAGGGCAGAAAGAAGACAAAATTAAGGATTAATTTACTAGCAGCTTTCCAGTAGGCAAAGTTGTATCAGTGGAATATACTGGAAATGGGATATCAGTTAATAAGCTTTCCATACATGACATCTTGCACAACTGGCAAATATAAATTGAATCATACTCGAACGTATGTAATACAGAATGCACTGGCCAGATGACTGCCTTTTAAATTGTTATTTCCAAGCAGCTGACAGCCTGAGAAATAAAGAAACAGAAAGGATGGGGTAATGGTGGTGTACTAGGGGCAGATGAAGATTGCAAATGTGTGTGATTAGATAAGGTAGATAAATAGATTGATTGATAGATAGATGATAGATAGATCGATCTTAAAATTCCTCCTGAGAAGCTGTTCAGAAAATTTATAGTAAAAAATTTCTTATATTTTTTTATTTTATAACTAAAATAAAACTTTTAGTGATAGATGATGTGTTTCTCAGTTCATCTAACTAATTAAATGTTGAGCAAACCATTGAAGGGTCATCAATTTTTGGAGAAGGCTAAAAAACTGTGGCAGGACATAATAGTACCATTTCTGATGCTAGAAGAATTGTCCTTAGAATTCTCCTATCTTTATTCCCAAAAGGAAACCATGACTTGTTTATCTAATTCTATTCATAATGACACAGAAATTTCCTAAATAATTATCTTCTCTAATTACCACCATCTGAAAACTAGAGTGAGGAGATGCCATTTGCAAAACTTTTACAGTCCTGGGGAAGTTTATGCAATCATACATAAAATACATTTATTTTTGTTATAACTATACAAAGAGCTATAATTGGCCTTATTTTAATAAACCTGACATTTTTAAGAAATTTTATTTTGGGTATAATTCTCTTGCTGCTAACACTACTTTCTAAAATTCATATTGAAGACAATGCAAGTTCACCTGAAGATGTCTTTCTTGCAGTTGCTAAAATATGAACTAAATTATGAATGACTACAGCAGTGAATGAAAGTACCTTTAACATGCTACTAAAGCATAAGAAAAAGAAGAGCTTCTCTGTAGCCTTCATAATTGTAACAAAGACACTAAAATAATGAAAGTTGTCTTCAAATCTTTTGGTGTGTCTTAATGATGTCAATTTATAATTCAAACATCTTCACTATCTTGCAAGCAATTTAGTATCTTTTTAAATGTAATTGGTCATGTTTACTCTTTCAGATTTGGGGTCATCTCCTTTTCTCCTGTGTTGATCGCTTAGTCTTCACCATTACACTGACTCAAAACATCAACTCTCATGGGCGCGACCCATAGTTCCTTCCAGTGAGGCGAAGCAGCTGAGGCCTGCTGTGAGCAGAGCTTTTCTCTGACTCCAAATTTGGTTAATGTAGTACATTCACTCAGAGGTGAAAGAGTTCTTTACAAGAGCTCTGAAAACATGCAGCACCATGGAAGGAAACATACCATCCGAAGCAATACAGAGTATATTTATAAAATAGAATAGCTCTTTTTAAAGTCTATTAAATAGGATCCACATTAGGCAGATTTAGGGGTGCTTCCACATTGATGATGAAACCAGTCGAGATACATTTATCATTTAAGAAACTATCCTTCTATTCTTTTTGTATTATTTATTTTGAAATAATTATTGACTCACTAAAAGTTGCAAAAATAATAGAGTCCTATTAATCTTCACCCAGCTTCCCCTAATGTTAACAACATGTACAATTATATTAATAGTATTATGTCAAAACCAGAAATTGGCATTGAGTCAATGCCGATAACTAAATTACAGACTTTATTCAGATTTTACCAGTTTTTACACGCACTCTGTGAGTGTGTATAGTTCTGTACAATTTTATCGCATGTATGTGCTTGTGTAACCACCATGAAAATAAAAATATTCCACTGTTCCATCACTGCAAAGGAGCTCTCATGAGCCACTCCTTTATAGCCAGAGTCTCTTGTCCCTAGCAACTACTGAACTTCTCTCCATCTCTATGATTTTATTTCAAAAATTTTCTATAAATGGAATCACATAGCATACAAATTTTTTGAAAGCAATGTATTATTTTATTTCAGTAATTTGTATTCAAATAGCCTAATGCACTCAATTTTTAATAGTAAATTATGCTTTAGGAAGAAAAAATCTTCATATGATTCTGTTGTCATGCTAAGAACTAGAGGAGGGGCCAATACACTGGTAATTTTTTAATAACAAATTAATATATTCTTGCAAATATATGACAAAAACATGGTATCTGTTTTGTTACTAAATTTCTTCCTTTTCTTGGGTAACCGTGAGAATTTGGCTTCTATGTGATTATTTTTATATAGTCAATTCGTATAATTTTATGTTGTGTCAGCCCTTATTGTGACTGTAGGTTTAACTTTCTCAAACCACAAGCAGGGCCTAGTCACCCTTGACAGTTTCCAGCTCTGCGCCTCCCCTGGATCCCCAATGTGGTGGATCCAAATATTTGTCTTATACAACTGCTCTTGGTGACCACCTTCCCATGAGACAGCTAGTTACAACTTACGTGACTGGCCCTGCTAACCCTCATACCCCATATGCACTGTGCAGATATGCCACAATGACCACATCTCAGTCACAGGTGACCTCCTAAAAGTTGTGCCTGCTTGCTTTAAACCCATCAATTAAAGCTTCCCACAGGAAACCTACTGAGATCATGCTGTGGGCCCCAGTAAAGGCACTGGCCTGTGGGTCCCTCCCTCTCTTTCTTCATTGACCAACTTCCGTGTGACCTTCAGGCATGTCATTCACTCCCAGAACCCGTAATGAATAAAATATTTATTTGCATCTTGTGTCTCTTCTAATCACTGAAGGGGTATTCTTTATTAAAAAAAAATCAAAACCTTATAACACGTGATTGGCTTTCTTCACTCAGCATAATGTCTTTGACATTCATCCAACTTGTAATGTGCATTGGCAGTTTGTCCTTTTCTATTACTACATAGTGTTTCCATTGTGTAGATGTACCACAATATGTTTAAGCCTTTATCTTTTTGAAGGGCATTTGGGTTGTAATATCCATTTGGGACCATGGCTGCTGTGAACATTCATGAACAGAGTTTGTGTGAACATGTTTTCATTTTTCCGGGATAATTTCCTAGGAAATTATTTGCTGGATCATATAATCCCATCTTCATTTAAAATTTTGAAATTTGTTCATCGTGGGGTTTTTTGCATTAATTTTTATTTTTTTAAATATTGCATTAAAGTGCCATTTATCTTAATTACTGATGTTTGGCACCCTTCCTTAAATCATTTACCAGAGGTGAGTGCCTCACTTACCTGACCTTAGTCTTGGCCCTGGCTATGTAGATATTTCGTTTTATAAGTATCTGCCTAATGGTTTTCTAGAGGGGTTGACAATGTGGCCGAATTTTCACCAGCAATATATGAATGATCCAGTTTCTAAGCATCCTCACCAGCATTTGGTATTGTGACTTGTCCATTCTGTGGCTTTTCTTTTCATCCTCTTTAGTCTTTCCAAAAGGTTTTTTTTTTTAATCAGGATGATATGCAATTTATCAATTTTTCTTCAAAGAATTAGTATTAGTTCTAAAACTTCATTACATAACCCTGGGTCCCAAAGATTTTCCCATATTTTGTTTTTTCTAATGGTTTCATATAGGTTAAAATTTTACATTTAATTTCAGGATCCATTTGGTTAAAATTTTTATAAGAAATGAGGTTTAAGTTAATGTTTTGTTTTAGAGTTTTATCTAAACTGGATGCTTTATCAAATTTATATTCAAATGGTACAGAAATTATTACATATATCTATTTGCTACTTGACCTATGAAAGGAATATGGCTAATATTTGGTACTTGTAACCTCTACCCTAGTATCAGTAATGCTACTAAAATAAGCTACTGATAAATTAATTGGGATCTTGTTTGTATGTTTGCTTTTGGTTGTAGGTTTTTCAATAAAAAACAACAAGGTCATTTTTCTCATCCTTCCTATAGAAAGTGGGTCAGGCCTTAGTTCATTTAAATGTATGGATCCACTGCCTAATGGAAAAACTAGAACTCCTTTGTTAATATTTTAGGCTGATCTCCAACCTATCCACAAAATCCTCTTCAAATTTGTAAGAAATCTGGGAAACAAACTGAAACAAACGCATATCAGAAGGTCTATGCCATGATTCACAACCTATTTGAACATAATGCACATTTTTACTGTAAGAAATATAACACCCTAATTGTTATTCTGAAATGAATTCACAAAGGATAAAAAGCTACTTATATATACATTTTTAATTCAGTATAGTGGTCTTACTGCATAATAAAGGTGAAATAAAAGGAAATTCATTTATAATCAAATAATATGTAGATCATTTTAATGTTTGAGCATGAGTACACTAAAACATATAATGAAATAGTCAGATGATTTTACTTATGTGTAATCTCCACAATGCTATAGCTACAAGTACAGTCTGTTATAGGCATGTTGCATTGGCCATTTAAAATTCGTGAATTAGAATGTCATTGTTTTCCTAATTTGTCAAAATGGTAATCAAATTTTGGTAGTATACTTAGCAAAACAAAGTACCTCTTTTCTCAATTTATACAACATTTGCATTCCTACAAATGTATATTAAAAACAACACAAAAACTATTTCTTATGTTGATTTTTACTATGGAGCTAAATTTTCCCCTCAAACATAAATGTATTTCTTATCTTTGTAGAGATAACTGTAGAGATAACTTCTACAGTTAAAGTTATCTCTACAGTTAAGTTATCTCTACAGTTAAAGAAGTAAGATTTTGCTAATTAGAAGTGCTGCCTACATTGCAGAACATCTAACATCCCCAGTCTTCAACTATTATCAACACCATACCCTCTTACATGCTTTCTAAATGCCCCATAAAGGTATGAGCTGAATCACCACTAAGAAACCCCAGCCTAATCTAACTGGCATGAAATCTAATTACTGCAGACACTAAGCAAATTATGTACATGTATGAATTTGCCTGGTTATTAGGTCTGCAGAGTGCTTTAAATTTCAGTGTTTTAAGGACTTAAATGTATTTATAAACAATGTTGGAGGTCTTCCAAGATGACTGACTAGGGGCACAGGACACTCAACCCCTCCACAAAGAAGAGCCAAAATACTGAGTAGATAATCACACTTTGAACAGAACATCTAAAAGAGAGTACTGGATTCAGCAGAGAAGAGGCAGGAAATACTTGAGACACCTGAGACGAGGGAAGTGATGGGGACAGCCCAGCTGCAATGGGCTGGAAGCCCATAGAGGCTCCCCAGTGCAAGGAGAGGGCAAGAAGTGATCCACAGTGGTTCACATTCTCACTGCAGACTTCTGTACTCCTACCTATAGGAGAGTCCCTCAACCCCTGTAATCTCTGAGACTGGCATAGGGATTTCCCTGTATTCTGCACGATGGTATTGCTCCAGAGAGGGAGCTCACACTGGGTCCCACACCATCCCTGAGTCCCACACAATTGCAGCAAAGGGCCATTTTGAGAGCCCAAACCCCAGCAGATTGCATCCTGACATGAGGCCCAAGAGCCTGTGTATCTCCACATCCCTGAAGCCCCACTGACATCCTCCTACCTCCACCTGGAGGGCTATAGTGGTGAGATGCTGGTTAGACCCAGCAGAGCAGTAGGGGCCCTAGCACTCTAGCCCACATAGTTTCCTACATGGCAGGAGAAGGGCAGTGCAGAGAAATAGAGAAGCTGTCTCCAGGACAAAAAGAACCAAAGAGCATACTCCCCAGAGTCTGAAACCCACATGTCTTGGGCCACTATCACCAACAGCAACGCTGCCTCCCTCCAGCAACAAGAATGCCACCCATGTCCAAGTACTCTGGGGACAGACTCTATTCACCATCTCCTGCAGCCGCTGTCACCACTGGAAAATTAAATGCATAATCCCCAGAGTCTAAAACTTATCTTTGTGGGGCCACTGTCACTAACAGCAGTGTTGCCCCCTCAACAGCAGAGCTGCCACATACATGCATGTGCCCTAAAGACAACATTTCAACACTCGCTGCCTTTGCTGCCACCACCACACAAGCACACCACCAGGGCCTAGGAATCACCCTGCCCTGCTCACCACAGCCTGCACCTGTGTTTGCCACTGGGGAGCCTGAGGACAGTGACCAAGCCTGCTACCCGGGGGTCCAGTGATCAACCTGCGCAGTTGGTCACTGGGCACACATGCAGATCACCAGGGAGGCAAAGAACAAGTCCAGAAATAACTGCTACTGATACCCACACATACTTGCCAGAGGCCTGGAGATTGCCCCATCCTATCCAACACTGCTGGCATCTGGAAGCTTATCCTGGGGGCTTGAGGACAGACATGGCTGGCTTGTCACAGCCACCACTAACATCAGCAGGTGCCATCTGAAAGTCCAAGCATTTGTCCCACTACCACTACTATCACTGCCCACATCACACACACTGCTCAGGGGTCCAAGGACTCCCCAACCTACCTGACCACCTGCTTCCACCTCTGGTACTCAAGCAAGCATTTGGAGGCCCAAGGATAGTCCTGCCTGAACCCGCTAGTGCCAGTGTATATGTATAGTCACCGGGGCTCAAGGATAGGCATACTTGGCCTATTGCTGCCACCATGAGGTCCTGATGATTGGCCCACATGGTGTCCCATTCCCAGCAAAAGCTCCTTTCAGCCTTCCCTAACATCTGCATGCTAAATCACTGAAAAAGTCAGACACCACTGATACTGTTTACAGCCAAAGCAATCATAAAAACTACACTACTACCAGGATGCAAAATCAAAGCTAAAGTGCCCTACACAAATAAAACCACAGATAGATCTACAGGAAAAACTCCTCTCCAATGCAAGCCAATTCAAAAAATTAGAAGAAGTAACTGTTACCCCTCAGGGACAGATATCAATGAAGGGCTACAAGAAACATAAAAGAGCAACAACAACAAAAATGACACCTCCAAAGGAACATAATTCTCCAACAACAGATTCCAACAAAAAGAATTGTACTCAATACCTGAGATATAATTCAAAATAATGATATTAAAGAATTTCAGTGAGATACAAGAGAACACAAATAAGCAATCAGAAAAAAAATTCAGAATATGAATGAGAAATTCAAGAAAAGATAGATATTATTGAAAAGAATAAAACACAATCCTTGAACTAAAGAATTTCATAAATGAAATGTAAAATACAATTGCACACTTCCATAACAGACTAGATGAAGCAGAAGAAAGAATTTCAGAACTTGAAGACAGGCCTTTTGAAATAACCTACCCAGATTTTTAAAAAATGAAAAAAAAGAAAGAAAGTCTATGTGATATATGGTATATGATAAAGCAACAAAATATCTAAATTTGGGGTCTCCCAGAAAAGGAAAAGAAGTTTAATGGCATAAAAAACTGAAAAACAAAATAACACCCGAGAAATTTTCAAGACTAGTAAGAGACTTACACAACCAGACACAGGACACTCAGAGGCCCCCATATAGAAACAACCCCAAAGGAACTTCTCCCTGGCATATTATTGTCCAATTGTCAAAGACCAAAGACAAGGAGAATTGCAAAAACTGCAAGAGAAAAGTATCTACTCACATATAAAGGAACCCCTATTAGACTAACGGCATATTTCTCAGCAGAAACTTGGCAGGTCAGAAGAGAATGGGACAATATATTAAACGTGCTGAAAGAAAATAACTGGTAACCAAGAATACCATATCCAGAAAAGTTATCATGCATAAGAGAAGGAGAAATAAAGATTCCCAGATAAGCAAAAACTAAGAGAATTTTTACCACTAGCGTGTCCTTACAGAAAATGCTCAAGGGAATCCTATACCTGAAAGCTAAACAGAGATGCTCACAGTTATGAAAATATATGAAAGTGTATACTAACTGGTACAGAAAACTTACAAATATGGAAGAGGAAGAACTTAAATATTATTACTAGAAACCATAACCATAAACGATGAGAGAAAGAAAGAAACAAGGAATATACAAAGCAACAAGAAAACAATTAACAAAATGACAGTAATACATTCTCACATTTCAAAATTACTTTGAAAGTAAACAAATTAAACTTTCCACTTAAAATTTATATACTACATGACCCAACTATATGCTGTGTCCAACAAACTCACTTCACCTCTAAAGACACATATAGACTGAAAGTACAGGAATGGAAAAAAAGACAATCTACTCAATCAAAAAGCAAAAGCAAGCAAGAACACATATACTTGTATCGGATAAAACACACTTTAAGTCAAAAATAGTAAAGATATCAAGAAAGTATTTATATAATAATAAAGGAATCAATTCATCAAGAAGATTTAACAATTCCAAATATATATGTACTATATTAGTCTGTTTTCACACTGCTGATAAAGACATACCCAAGACTGGGCAATTTACAAAAGGTAGAGGTTCAATGGACTTACAGTTCCACATGGCTGAGGAGGCCTCACAATCATGGTGGAAAGCAAGAAAGAGCAAATTATGTCTTACATGGATGGCAGCAGGCAAAGAGAGAGAGAGCGAGAGAGAGAGAGCGAGAGAGAGAGAGAGAGCTTGTGCAGGGGAACTCCTCTTTTTAAAACCATCAGATCTCATGAGACTTATTCACTATCATGAGAAAAGTATGGGAAAGATCTGCCCTCATGATTCAGTTACCTCCCACAGGGTGCCTCCCATAGGGTCCCTCTCATAACACATGGGAATTCAAGATGAGATATGGGTAAGGACACATCCAAACCACATAATGCACCTAACACTGGAGTACTCAGATATATAAAGCAATTATTCATAGATAGAAAATGACAGATAGACTCCAACAAGATAATAGTTGGGGACTCCAAAACTCCACTCCTCAGAATAAATTGATTAGACAGAAAATCAGCAAACATTGGATTCAAACTGCACATTAGCCTAAATGGATCTAAACAGACATTTACAGAACATTTCATCCAGCAGATGCAGGAATACACATTCTTCTTATCAGCATATGATACATCCTTCAAGACATACCATATGTTAGACCACAAGGTGAGTCTCAACAATTTTTTAAAAATTGAAATCCTCTCAAATATCTTCTCAGACCACAATAGCATACAACAGGAAATCAGTAACATGAGAAACTTTGAAAACTCCACAAATACATGGAAATTAAGCAACATGCTCCTGAATAATCACTGGGTCAGTGAAGAAATTAAAACAGAAATCAAAACTTTTTTTGAAACAAACAAAAATGGAAACAATATAAAAAACCTATAAGATATAGAAAAAACAAGTGTTGCTACTACGGAAATTTATAGCAATAAATGCCTACATCAGAAAGGTAGAAATATTTCAAATAAACAACCTAACAATGTACCTCAAGGGACTAGAAAAGCAAGAAAAACCAAACCCCAAATTCGTAGAAGGGATAAAAAAAGATAAGAGCAGAACTAAACCAACTAAAAGGAACAATACAAATAATAAACAAAATGAAAACTTGGTTTATCAAAAAGATATATAAAATTGAAAAACCACTAGATGGACTAATCAAGAAAACAAGAGAGAAGACTCAAATACACAAAATTAGAAGTTAAAAAGGAGACATTACTGCTGATACCACAAAAATACAAAAGATCATCAAGACTAATATGAACAACTAAACACTAACAAACTAGAAAAACCTAGAAGAAATGGATAAATTCCTGGACACATACAACCTACTAGATTGAATCAGAAGAATTAAAAACATGAACAGACCAATAATGAGTAACAAGATAGAATCAGTAATAAAAAGTCTCTCAACAAAGAAAAGCCAAGGACTAGATCACTTCACTGCCAAATTTTACCAAACATGTAAAGAAGTAATACAAATTATCCTGAAACTATCATAGAATATTGGAGACAAGGAAATTCTTTCTAATTTATTATATGAATCTCGTAGTATCCTGATACCAAAATCAAACAAGGACACAAGAAAAAAAAAACTACAGGCCAATGTCCCTGGTGAACATAGATGCAAAAATCCTAAATGAAACACTAGCAAACCGTATCCAACAGCATATCAAAAATATAATACACCTATCAAGTAGGATATACTCCAGGAATGCAAGTATGGTTCAACATACAGAAATCTACAAACATGATACATAACATCAACAGAATAAAGAAAAAAAGCCATATGATCATTTCAATAGCTACAGAAAAAGCATTTGATAAACACATTCTTTCCTGACAAAAATGCTAAACAAAGCATAGAAGGAACATACCTCAAAATAATAAAAGCCATATATGACAAATCCACAACTAACATACTAAAATGGGTATAGCTGAAAGCCTTTCTTCTAAGCATCGACACTAGACAAGGATGCTCACTTTCACCACTCTTATTCAATATATTACCTGAAGTTCGAGCCAGAACAACCAGGAAAAAGAAAGACATAAAAGTCATCCAAAGTGGAAAAGATGGGATCAAACTGTCACTCTTTACAGACAATATAATCTTATATTTAGCAACCTAAAGATTTGGCAAAAAAAACTCTTTGATCTGATAAAAAAAAAAAGATTAGATGAAGGATACAAAATCAACATATAAAAATCAGTAGTGTTTCTACACATCAATAACAAACCAGCTGAAAGAGAAATCAAGAAAACAATCACATTTACAATAGGTACCAAGGAATAAAATGCCTAGAAATAAATTTAATTAATAAGGTGAAAAACATCTACAAGGAAAAGTACACAACACTGATGAAAGAAATTGAAGAGAACACAAATGGAAAGACATCCTATGCTCGTAGATTAGAATAATTAATATTGTTAAAATAACCGTACTGTCCAAAGCATCTACAGATTCAACACAATTCCTATCAAAATACCAATGACATTTTTCACACAAACAGAAAAAGCAATCCTACAATTTGTATAGAACCAAAAAAGAGCCTGAATAGCCAAAGAAATCATGAGAAAAAAAGAATAAAGCTGGAAGCATCACACTACCTGAAATTACAAGGCCATAGTAACAAAAAGAGCAGGATATTGGTATAAAAATAGACACAGAGACCAGTGGAACAAATTATAGAATCCAGAAATAAACCCTCATTTTTACTGCTATTTCACAAATCAACTGCTATTTCACAAAGACGCCAAGAACATACACTGGGGAAAGAAAATCCTCTTCAACAAACAGTTCTGGGAAAACTGGATATCCATATGCAGAAGAATGAAACTAGATGACTACCTCTCTAAATATATAAAAATTAACAAAAACAAAAATAAACTACTGTAACTACATTAAACTGAAGATCTCCTGCACAGCAAACGAAACACTCCACGGATTGAAGAGGTAATCTGTTAAAAGGGAGAAAATAGTTGCAACTATTCATCTTACAAGGGCCTAAAATCCAGAATATATAAGTTTGTAAACAACTCAATAGCAAATCACAATCTTATTTAAAAGTGGGAAAAGGATCTAAATACACACTTTTCAAAAGAAGATATATGAATGCCCAACAGGTACGTGAAAAAACACTCAATATTGCTAATCATCAGAAAAATGTAAATCAAAACCACAATGAAATATCATCTCGCCCCAGTTAGAATTGTATTATCAAATTACAAAAAAAAAAAAAAAAAAATGCAAATGCTGATGGGGATGCAGAGGAAAGGGAACTCTCATACACTGCTAGTAGGAATGTAAATTAGTAGAGCCACTATGGAGAACGGTATGAAAGTTTCTCAAACAACTAAACTACCATATGATCCAGCAATGCCACTACTGGGTATCTAACCAAAAGAAAAGAAATCAGTATATGATAGGGTTTGGCTTTGTCCTCATCCAAGTCTCATCTTGTATTGTAATCCACGTAATGCCCATGTGCCGTGGGAGGGACCCAGTTGGAGGTAACTGAATCATGGGGGTTATTACCCCCCAGGCTGTTCTCATAATAGTGAGTGAGTTCTCAGGAGATCTGATGGTTTTATAAGCTTCTGGCCTTTCCCCTGCTTGCACTCACTCCGTCCTGCTACCCTGTGAAGAAAGTGTCTGCTTCTCCTTTGCCTTCCACCATGATTTTAAGTTTCCTGAGGCCTCCCCAGCAATGCTGAACTGTGAGTCAATTAAACCTCCTCCCTTTATAAATTACCCAGTCTCGGGTATTTCTTCATAGCTGTGTGAGAATGGACTAACACAGCACATCAAAGGGATATATGTGCCCCCTATGTTTACTGCAGCACTATTACCATAGCAAAGATATAGAATCAACCTAAACATTTATCAGTGGATGAATAAAGAAAATGTGGTATATTTACACAACGAAATACTACTCAGCCACAAAGAAGAATGAAATCATGTCATCTGCAGCAACATGGATGGAACTAGAGGTTATTATGTTAAGTAATGCAGACACAGATAAACAAATATCTCATGTATTTACTCATATGCGGAAGCTAAAAAAAATGATCTCATGTAGGTAAAGAGTACAATGATAGTTACCACAGGCTGTTAAATATATGGATTTGTTTTGGTAGGAGAGATGAAAGAGGTTGAATAATCGGTACCAACATACTTTCAGATAGAAAGAATAAATTCTAATGTTCGATAATGGATTAGGGTGACTATAGTTAACAATGTGGAGTACATTTCAGAATAGCTAGAAATGAGGACTTAAAATGTTCTCAACACATAGAAATGATGAATGCTCCTGGTGACGCCTGACTTGATCATTACACATTCTATACGTGTAACAAAATATCACATGTACCCCATAAATATGTACAAATATTATGTAGCAATGAAAGATAAAATTTAAAAAATACTAACACTATGCCTCCCACACAAAATACATTCACTACCTAGTGTATTCTAACTGTAGCTTGCCAGGTAATGAACCCGGATCTAGACCGGTTGATTCATTCCTTCTGGATTTTCTGAGAGCATAAGAAAAATGATGTTGGTGCTTCAATAGGAAGATGATTCTGTAACAGGGCTTTGTAAACAGGGGGCAGATACCTTCAGTGGAGGTATTTATATTTGAATAAAAATTTAGCCCATAAGTAAACATCTCAGGATTGCTGAGAATTGTCTGAAAACCTCCCTGAGGGAACTTCTAAAGGCTGTACTTGAAAAGAAATAAAAAATTAATTCAGAAAATAAGCAATGGTGAAAATAATTGGTAGTGATAAGGATAAGCCCAAATTAACATTGGCTGTATTCATAGCATTAAGAAAAGCAATAGTAGGTTGAGCATGCTGGCTCATGCCTGTAATCCCAGCACTTTGGGAGGCTGAGGCAGGTGGATCACCTGAGGTCAGGAGTTCAAGACCAGCCTGACCAACATGGAGAAACCTCGTCTGTACTAAAAATAAAAAAAATAGCTGGGCTTGAACCTGGGAAGTGGAGGTTGCAGTGAGCCAGGATCGCGCCACTGCACTCCAGCATGGGCAACAGAGCGAGACAAAAATAATAATAATAATAATAACAATAATAATAACAACCATTGGAAGGGGTTACTAATAAGAATGAACTCAGTATTAGACAAAAATAACATTAAAGAGGATGTGACTTTCACCTCTGAAAAAAGTAAGAAGTTTGGTGCATTTTCTCCCCTCAAAACAGTTATCAAACTGGACAAAATTGTTCAAAATAATTCTATCAAGTACATGGGAATCGACTTAAGGCAAGAAACACAACGAGAAGCATTTATTTACTAAAAGAAAATAAATAAAAACAATTGCTAAATTTCAGATAAGACCTGTGGGTAGCTAGAGCATTTATGCCTGAGGCTTCCACAATCACCATAACAACTTGGACAGCATGATGATTCTGCAGGGCCATGGCTGGTTATGAACAACAGAGGCAAAGCAGCCAGAGGGGGGCTGACTTAATTTGGACCGGCAGGTAGAGCCCTGACACTCAGAGGCATTGTCAGTACAAGTAGCAAATTCATTAGATAATGATTGGGGAAAGCCAACAGCTCCCTTAGCCTGATTGCATTCTCCATTAGGTGATACAGTAAAATAGAGGAATGGCCAGAAATTTAACAAGATCTTGAAATTGTCAGAACTTTTCAGGGTCCTTATGATCTTTCACAAGCCTTGGGCTTTCTGTGCAGGTATGTACACACATAGTGAAGATCTGAAAGAACCAAACGAAACTAAATACTGAGGTGAGCTTAAAAATTACCTGAAATTCAGGCCGGGCGCGGTGGCTCACGCTTGTAATCCCAGCACTTTGGGAGGCCGAGGCGGGTGGATCACGAGGTCAGGAGATAGAGACCATGGTGTAACCCCGTCTCTACTAAAAATGCAAAAAATTAGCCGGGCGTGGCGGCGGGCGCCTGTAGTCCCAGCTACTCGGAGAGGCTGAGGCAGGAGAATGGCGTGAACCCGGGAGGCGGAGCTTGCAGTGAGCGGAGATGGCGCCACTGCACTCCAGCCTGGGTGAAAGAGCGAGACTCCGTCTCAAAAAAAAAAAAAAAAAAAAATTACCTGAAATTCAAATGCACTTTCACATCCACATTTTGATACATCAGCAGAGGGTGGAACCTTATTTCTTAAGATGTTTCAGCACATTACAAATTATAACACATCAGTGGCTGACCACAAAGAAGTGAACACCTCTAGAAAACTAAATAAAATGATAACCATAATAATATTTTTTTACAAAACAACAATACGGTGACTATACAACACAGCAGAGAGAGTCCATAGACCACTCGAGGCAAATCACTTTTAAGGTTGATAAGTAAACAAACAAAATAACAAAAAAAACAACGCTCAAGGAAGAAAAAAATAGGATCCAAAGTTGCTAAAATGTTTTCTAAAATGCACATTTCAACAAGATTTTATGGGCTATCCAAAGAAACAGCAAAATGTGACCCCTGCCCCAGAAAAAAGATAAATATGCAGAAACTGCCACTGAGTGGGCTGTTAGATTAGCAGTCCAGACTTGAAAAGAGCTACAACACCATGAAAAGAAATTAAGAAATGCTACGTGTTACAACATAAATGAACTTTCAAAAATTGTGTTAAGTGAAAGAAGCCAAACATTTATGCAAAACGTACAGAATTGGCAAATCTATAGACAGAAAGCCAATCCCTGCTTGTTAGAAGCTGGAGGGTGAATAATTGGGAATGATATAGTTTGGATGTTTGTCCCCTCCAGATCTCATGTTGAAATTTAATCCCCAGTGTTGGAGGATGGACCTGGTGGGAAGTATTTGAGTTATGGAGGTGGATCCCTCATAAATGGCTTGGTCCCCTCCCTCATGGTAATGAGTGAGTTCTCACTCCATTCATGCAAGAGCTGGTTGTTGAAAAGAACATAGCACCTCTTCTCCTTTCTCCTTTGCTCCCCCTCTTGCCACGTGGCACACCTGTTTCCCCTTCACCTTCTGCCATCATTGGAAGCTTCTTGAGGCCTTCAGCAGAAGCAGATGCCAGTGCCATGCTTCTTGTAAAGCCTGCAGAACCACGAGCCAAATAAACCTCTTTTCTTTATAAATTACACAGCCTTAGTTATTATTTTATATCAATGCAAAACAGAATCACAGGGAAGGACTGCTTAATGGGTATGGAGTTTCCTTTTGGGGTAAGAAAAATGTTCTGAAACTAGACACAGGTGGTGATTGTACTACATTGTGAATGTCCTAAATGTACTGGAGTTGATAATATTTGTTCATGATGGTAAATTTGGAATTCATAGGAAAATTAAAAGAAATGCATATAGCAAAGAAGGCTATAGCATAGAAATTTGCTATTTACTTATAATAACAGAATACATTGTTATATCCAAGGAAAGAATTCAGTTTATTTCATTTAATGTTATTTGTTTAATGAGCTTTTATATAGTATGTAGTTTCCTTAACACATAAATTCAAATACATATAGACATTTACTCTCTCACTCAAATGGTGCTGCTAAGCTTCAACTATTGATCTATGGTGTTTTAACAACAGCTTTTGAGTTTACTGACAAAATTATAATAAGCGTTTAGATTTAGTGTCTACACTGTGAGAATAATAAAACATGAAGATAACTGTAAAATTTTTTATAAATGTCTTTCTCTTAATAAGACTAGATAGAGAAAACATTTCTGTACAGTGTCTAAATGCCTAACCACTTAGTTCCCCAAAGTCTGTTTTTAGGAATTTGACATGCTTTGAACAACGTTATATTTTAGTTCAGCATTTACTTGACTGTCTTGATTTTTACTTTATATACGTGAGTTGAATTTCCTGATTTGACTAATTTTTATACAGCATTATTTTATGATAGCAAGATTCTTCTTGTCCATTATCATCATAGTATTACTATGTTGCTGGAATAAATATGGTGATTAATTTGCCTTTGATATATTTGGTTCCTCTTTATGTACAATGTTTAAGAGTTCAGTCACAAAGAGCTCTGACATCCTAAGAAAAAGCTATGCTAGAAACAAAAATTAATCCAAGTGACTAAGAGTCCTTAACAAAAAATAAATTACGTACGTTGTAGCATAAAAGCAAATACCTGGCCGGGCGCGGTGGCTCATGCCTGTAATCCCAACAGTTTGGGAGGCCGAGGTGGGCGGATCACGAGGTCAGGAGATGCAGACCATCCTGGCTAACACGGTGAAACCCCGTCTCCACTAAAAAATACAAAAAATTAGCCGGGCTTGTGGCGGGCGCCTGTAGTCCCAGCTACTCGGAGAGGCTGAGGCAGGAGAATGGCGTGAACCCGGGAGGCGGAGCTTGCAGTGAGCCGAGATTGCACCACTGCACTCCAGCCTGGGCGACAGAGCGAGACTCCCCGTCTCAAAAAAAAAAAAAAAGCAAATACCTAACACAGAGAATACTCTGATTTCTAGAATTGATAGAATTCTATTTCAGCACACCAAAGCACTTGAAAAAACTCTTGGAAAACAATATATTGGCTCAAAGTTCTACCACAAGATGTCAAAAATAAGCTAAACAAAGTCAGATGTGAAAGCATTACAGGACAATTAATACAATACGCAACAGCAATAAAAATCCTGCATATATTCATCTTATTTCTCTCTAGTTTAATTCAAACAAACTTTTTTTCGCTTCTTCCATCCTCTTCATTCTCAGAGTTTGCTTCCTACTTCACTGTGAAAGTTGAAGCCATGACCATATTAACCTGCCAGCCGGTAGTGTCAGTGTTCGTATTCTCTGCCTTCCCACCTATTGTACTAGATAAACCATGGTAGCCATTTCTTCCCCTGGGGTATTATATTTCATTCCTGTTACCTACTCATAGCAGTATTTATCCAATTATATGTATCTCCATTCATGTCGTGTATATGTTCTGTGTATTTTGGATATAGAGATTAGATTCCCTCACCCATATCAGAGCAAAGTGAGTGCATAGTCATGTTTGAACATCTTACTCCCTAGAACCAAATTGTCCTTTGACAATCGTAATAAGAACCAAGTTTGGCAAACATAATTGCAGAGTTTCACTTTAAGAAAAATCACAATAAAATAGGGGGAGCAAATGAAAAGTCTGTACTGTCAGACTTAAGTGTATTGTAAGAAGAAGAAAAATAAGGTGGGATAAATAAATCTAAACTGAGTTCTTGCTTTTCAGAACTAGTAGGTATCTATGGGAAAATCCACAAATATTCACAATCGAGGCTTGGTTAATCAGGAGTAGCAAGGGGTGAGGAGGGGGCAGAAAGGGCTCCAGAAATCCTTGAGAAGCATGCCACCTGCAGTAGGCAGAACTCCAAAATGGCTGCTAAAGTTGTCCTGCCCCAACCCCCAGAAACTGAATGTGATGAGATACTGTGCTGTCGTTGGTCAGCCCTTTGTGTCTGTAGAGAATTGGTTCCAGGACCCCCTGCAGATACCAAAATCCACAGATGTTCAAGTCTCAACTGTGGATCAAAACAATTAGATGGAAAAATTGGGGATCCAAAGTTAGTTGAATTAGCAAATGTGGAACCATGAATCTGAAGGGCCAACTGCAATAAGAAATGTGTTTGATCTCTGTCCCCAGCTCCTGGCACAGACCTTCTAAAACCCTTGAAATTTCTCGAGTGATAGGACTACCTTTTATTATTCTTCATGAGCCTCACTTGATCACACCTGTGTTTATGCTCATGCGTGGACTTAGGGTGCGAGCACCTAGATAGCTTCAGATGGGACCAGTCACCAGAAAGACCAACTAACTAGGTATTAAAACTTTCAGCCCCACCTACTGACTTTTGGGAAAAGGAGGGGGTGCTGCAGATTAAGCCTATGAAACTCTGAACAATGAGGTTTGAAGAGCTCTCCAGTTGGTGAATATGCCTAGGTGCTGGGAGGGCAGTGTGCCCAAAGAGGGCATGAACATTCTGTGTGCTTTCCACCATACCTCACCCTATTCGTCTCTTCCATTTGACTGTTCTTGTATCCTTTATAATTAACCCAGAAACTGACTTCCTGAGTTCTGTGAGACATTCCAGCAAATTATTCAACCTTAGGAGGAGGTCATGGAAATCCCCGATTTATAGCTGGTCACTTAGAAGTTTGGGAGGCCCAGGACTTGTGACTGGTGTCTGAAGTTGGTAGCAGTCTTGTGGGACTGAGTCCTTAAGCTGTGGGGCCTGTGAGAACTCCTGGTAGGTAGTGTTGGCATCAAACTGAATTATTGAACACCCCGTGCTTGGAAAATCAGAGAATTGGTTGTTGGTGTTGGAAAACGCTCCACAAGCATGGATATGTTAGATTATACAGCACTAGGGACTTCACAGATGCTGTGACACTGGCCTCTAGGAGCAGAATGCAGGCCCTGGTGGAGAGCCAGCAAGAAAGCGGGACTTACTCCTACAACCACAAAGAACTAAGTCCCACCAACAATCTGAATGAACTTGGAAACAAATTATCTCTCCAAGCCAAAAAGGAAGGTAGCTAGCCTCTCATCCACATCTGATTCTGATGATGTAGATGATGAGATGGTGATGAGATGATTAGAATTTTGAGCTGATAAGGTACAGATGAGATTTGCAACTCTGAAATAATGCTGTCATAAAATAACACTTTTGAGAACCTTGGAAAGGGGTAAATGTCTTTTGGTTTCAGGAGGGACATGATTCTTTGGGGATGAGAAGGCACATTGTGACAGCTAAAATTCTGAAGATGACACTTCCATGATTCCAGTTTTTCAAAGATTAATTTAGTTACTGCTTTAAAGGGATTTTGCTGGTGTAAAGTCCCAAATCAGTTGACTTGAGATATGGAAACTTTCAGGTGGGCCTGATCCAGTCAGATTAAAGCCCTTAAAAGCCAATAGCTTTCACCTTGGAAGGAGGCAGAAGGCATCAGAGATTTGAAGTGTAGGAAGAACTTAGCACACTGGTGCTAGTTTGAAGATGAAGGGAGCACATGAGAAGGCAGCCTTTAGAAGCTGAGAGAGAGGCCTTTAGTCAACAGACGGTGAGGAAGGGGGAACCTCAGTCTCTCGTGGCAAGGTCTAAATAAATCCTGCCAGCATCCAAAATCCCAAGAGCAATATGCTAACCCCAGACCCCTTCCCCATCCACAAAAGAGCCTTAAGCAGTGGCCCACTCACTTACCCAGCCACGATCCTGAAGGCAGCAGTAAAAAGGGTGAAACGCCCAAGACTCATAACCTAAAGAGAATGATGAACATAAAGGTAACTGCATAGGCCAGGCATGGTGGCTCATGCCTGTAATCCCAGCACTTTGGGAGGCCACGACAGGTAGATCACTTTAGGTCAGGAGTGCAAGACAAGCCTGGCCAAAATGGCAAAACCACATTTCTCCAAAAAAAAAAAAAATACAAAAATTAGCTGCACGTGGTGGTGCGTGTCTGTAATCCCAGCTACTTGGGAGGCTGAGGTGGAATAATAGCTTGAACCTGGGAGATGGAGGTTGCAGTGAGCCGAGATTGCGCCACTACACTCCAGCCTGAGCAACACGGTGAGACTCCAACTCAAAAACAAAAGTAAAAAACAACCAAAAAGTAACTGCACAAAGCCAACTCTGATAAAGAGTTAACTTAAGCTTTAAGTAGACTCTTTAGTCTAAAAAGAAACTTATTAACCCAGGAAACAGAGAACTTCATCAAGTATAAGTTTTCTTTTCATCCCGTAGAGAGGAGTTTCAACGATTGGAGATTATAAAATCTACACTGTTTGGCACAGCAGAGAACGAAGAGTGAATTTTTTACCTTGATATGTTAATATAGTAAGTATCAACTCATATATATAATTTACAAAACTTAAAACAAAATTAAAATTATCTTATAATGTACTGATTGGTAATTATCTTAAAAAGTTCTTACCTATATAAGTGATTTGTGTAAATCAGTAAATAAACATGTTTGAAATATTTTATCATGCATATTGGTTAACATGTGACTAGGGGCAAAAACCAATAAATTGCACTTTAATGAAAAGTTCAAAACCTTGAAAACGGTTCTTGCCTTTATTTCTCTACCTCCAAATTGAGAAAAATATGACATGCCTGTAGAGGTATGTAATGTGATAATGGAATAGGTTGTGTTTTATGAAGAGATTGTAAAACCCACGAAAAGTTGCCCACAGCCAAAAGGAAATTAGGACAAGAATAAAAAGCATATAGCTAGTGGAAAATAAGAATTTTAATAAAATTGAAAATGCAACCCATCTCCCTTTTATACTTCTCCAGGCTACCAATGTTCTCTCCAAGCTGTGTTTCATTGTTATAACATTGATAAATGTGAAGAAAGCAGATAAGAGTTTTGAGAGCTGGCAAAATAGTTTTGGATGTTGGGCCATCTGAAAACTAATACAGCAAAGTTCATTTCTAATATTTAATTTGGTTGCTATATTAATTGCATAATAAATTATGTAATTTAAAATGAGGAATATTTTACATGGGAGTATTAAGATGAAAGAATTATTAATTTTTATATATAGTAAATGACTTAGAGATTTCTAATCCAGCCTTTCAATCACAGCCAAGGAAACAAGATTAGAAAGAGTAGCAGTAATTGACATGTTTAAATAAAGTTGAAAATCTGAAATTTGAGTCTGTTCCTCCTGATGCTATCTTTGTGTGCTCCTCTCAGCCAGGTAAACTAACTAGTAACAGAGTGCACGTCTTAAAAGAAAAAGAAAATATAGTAACACTTACCTCTTTAAATTATTAATATTACCAGGATTACCAACAAAATCAGGTAGGGTAGTAAAAAAAATGCCAACACTTTCCAGACAGGCTTTCTCTGTTCCTATCTCTAACAAAGGAAGGCATGAAGGAGTATAGTTAGGAGTCTAGTTAGTCAAGGGACGTTACAGCTGTATCTGAGTCAATCCAAATTAATGACAAACAGCTTAACCTTTCTCTAGGCTTGATTCACACTGAAAGTTCCTTCTGCAGTGCTCAGTCGTCCTTGGTGTTCTCATGATGGAAAAGTGGTACTGATGGCTGAGACCTTCCAAGATAGGCACAAAACTGGGCAAAAGTGGGTGAGATCCTCAGAGCAAATGGTTCTCCCAGAACAGAAGCTCCATTTTCACTACACCTACCTGCATTCAGACACACTGACACAGGACACACCCCTTATGAGGAAATACTTTATTTTTAACTTAACTTTAGCTAGGTTTACAACAAAAGAGTCCTAATTTGTTGGTTAATTTCTGTGCCTAAAACTGTTTATTCATTCCCAATATTTGAAAATGGAATGGAGGAAGAGAATGAGGTCAAGAAAATCACTCCCTTGTAAACTCCTGACTTAGTGGACCTTAATTGTACTTTGGCAACATTAACAAATACTGACTCCTATGATAGGATGAATAATTGGAAACACAAATTGAATGCATAACATGGTTTCTTCCTTCATTTACACAGTAATCTACACTGATACTAGGGGCAGAACTGGCAGCAGCATGTTCTACCATGTTAAGCATTAAGTTAAATTGCAAAGACTGTAAGCCAAAAGGAATAATACACTCTGCTAGCAAAACAATGAAGACAGTGAGGGCTAATTTCAAGGTTGTGCACAGGGAATAAAGGGATATTAAAATATAAGTAAAAACCACATTTGATTATAAACATTTTGGCCTTACAAACTGTGGAGTAACTAAAGCCAATGACTCACTTAGGTACACAAATCCACTGAAGAGTAAAATGCATTAGTGGCTGGGACATAATAGAATACATTAGTTGAAAGTATAACAATAATGTGTTTAGGTTGCTATATTTGAATCTACTCTGTTCCATACAGCGCTAGGGATTTCTATCTGTATAACATAGCCTAAATTAACACGTGGGCTTTGAAATGGTTAAGGCAGTATTCCATGGATAGTGGTATTGTGAATGTATAATTAAAAGTTTTATCACCCAAGAAATGACATCAAGAACCCATTGTAACAAGAGAAACTTTCCTCAAAGTGGCTGAAGCCTAGACAGATAGATGATAGATAGATAGATAGATAGATAGATAGATAGATAGATAGAAAGATAGATAGATAGATAGATAGATAGATAGATAGATAGATAGATAGATAGAAAGATAGACAGAGTAGACAGAGGTATAAAATTGTGTGTGTAAATTCAGAGTCTGATACTGGGGCTTAAAGTCTGCAAGAAAAGTTTTGGAAAGGGAAAATGGATATAAGTAGATGGCTGAAGCCTAGACTGATAGATGATAGATGACAGATAGATAGATAGATAGAGGTATAAAATTGTGTGTATAAATTCAGAGTCTGATACTGGGGCTTAAAGTCTACAAGAAAAGTTTTGGAAAGAGAAAAAGGATATAAGTAGAGGACAGCAAGGACAACCTGAAACCACAACATAAGCTGGAACCCATAAGGATGGACTAAAACCTGTGTCTCAGTCTTGATGCCTGTGATCTGGAGGGTAGGGGACATCTGAAAGCTAACATGGCAGAGTTAGATCATTTATAATATTTACTTTAGTTGCCACATTAACTGCATAATAAATTATGTAATTATAAATGAGTAATATTTTACATGAGAGTATTAAGATAAAATCATTATTAATTTTTAAATATAGAAACTAACTTTGAAATCTCTAATTCAGCCTTTCAATTCAAAGCCAGGAAAACAGAAGCTTCTTTGCAGAGGAAGTTGGTGTTCATCATGACGGAACTGAATGCACCTCTGGATCAGGTGGGAAAATGCTGCAAAAAGATCCAGGGTAAGTAGAGCATTTGTAGGACAGGCGACTGCCCCATCATGTGAGGTAGCAGGTAAAATGCAACAGGTGTATGTTACAAAAAGGCTGATACTTTAATTCCTCCCTCCAAATCTCACTTAGGAATCTATCTGAACACTTACTCCAACTGGAAACATACAGGAAAAGAAACAGGAAATAATTTCAATGACAGCAGCAACAAATGTGCAAGGGCTACATGAAAGAAATACAAAATTGTATTGAAGGACATTACAGGAACATGAATAAATGAGGAAATATAATAAGTTAGTGAATGGGAATACTCAACAGCATGATAAAAATTTTACCTGTTAAAGAATTAAAGGAAAACCTCAATAGTACTTTTCATGTATTTAGAAAAATGAATTCAAAAGATCCTGTGTAATAATAAGAATCTAAACGTAGCCAAGACAATTCTGGAAATGAAGAACAAAGGAAAACTACACTTCTAGATACGAAATTTGTCCTAAGGTATTTGTGATTAAAACTAGGCCTGAAATGATAATAATGTTTCTAAAGCTGCAAAATCTTGGTGTTATTATACATTCATATCACTGGTAAGATATTAAAACACAGAGAGAGGCAAATACATAGTTGGCAGCCTCTCAAAATGAAGGTAAACACAAAATTATTTCTTTTAGTCTATTTTATATCTTATGCTTAAAATAACCTTAAGTATCCTATAATTAAGATATATCTTAAGTTACCATATATTCTCAAAATAACTTGGTGGCAAATTAGTTAAATTACTACTCATCAATTTCACTTACACTTTCAGTACTGAATTGAACTTTAAAAATCCTCTTCACTTTAAATATAACAGGACAATTCTAGTAATGCAAACACTAATATTACTCCAACTTATACTGAATAATATTTAAGATTCCACTCTGATATAATCAGAGGTTGTTTAGCTTTCTCTGTTGGGATGTCATTGAATGCATCCTTTTCGTGGGAAGCAGGCTGGCAAAAATACCATCATTAAAATATTCACTATTTTTGAAAACCCTGTTACTCAAATGTTCTTATGCATTTGGGGATGGTAGTCATAATGGTGAGATTCATTCCATGTTGTTATATTTAACCAATGTTAATTCTTTATTACAGCAGTGTAGTATACCATTGTAAAAATATACCATACTTTGTTTAATCTTTCACCTATTTATGGACATTTGAGTCACTCTCAGTTTGGCAAGTGCAAATATCATGTAAGATAAGTAATATTTTATGTCTCATGTAAATTTAAGTTGTATAGTGTTCATTCTTAAGCCATTCGTTCAGAAGTGGATTATTAATCCTTTCTAATATTCTCATCGCAGAAGTGGCAAGAATAATTTTTACAGCTTTATGGACATAAAATTAACTGCATATATATTGCATGATTTTTTTTTTTTTTTTTTTTTTTTTTTTGAGACGGAGTCTGGCTCTTTCACCCAGGCTGGAGTGCAGTGGCACGATCTCGGCTCACTGCAGGCTCCGCCCCCCGGGGTTCACGCCATTCTCCTGCCTCAGCCTCCTCAGTAGCTGGGATTACAGGCGCCCACCCCCACGCTGGGCTAATTTTTTTGAATTTTTTAGTAGAGACGGGGTTTCACCGTGTTAGCCAGAATGGTCTCGATCTCCTGACCTCGTGATCCGCCCGCCTCGGCCTCCCAAAGTGCTGGGATTACAGGCGTGAGCTACCGCGCCCGGCCTATTGCATGCTTTTTAAAATCAGTTTTTACACACACACACACACACACACACACACAATAAAACCATCACAACAAAGTAACAAAAATATTAGCCCCAAAAGTTTACATGTATACCTTCAAAATCACTCATCCTCCCTCTTTACTCCTCACCACCATCCCCAGGGAACCTCGAATCTGTTTTTTGTCTCTGTAGATTACTTTAAATTATCTAGAATTTTATATACATGAAATCATAGAGTATATCTACTTTTTTATCTGGCTTCTTTCAGAAAAAATATTTTGAGATTCATTGATGTTGTTGCATATAAACAAAGTAAATTATTGTGGCTGACTCATATACCATTACAAGAATATAACTAATCATTCGTCTATTGATGAGCATTTGGGTTGCTTTCAGATTGAGGATAGTACAAATAAAATTTTTATGAACATTTGTGTACATACCTTTATGTGGAAACATGCTTTCATTACTCCCGGGTAAGTACCTAGGAGTGGAATGGCCAAGTCATGTTATTAGTATGTGTGTAAATGTTTTCTAAGATGGTTGTGCCTTTCTACATTCTCAGTAACAGGATATAAAAGGACAAGTGGTTCCACAGCCTTGACCAAATTTTTTTGGTCAGATTTCTAATTTTAGCCATTTTAGTGAGTGTGTAATTATATCTCATTGTTGTTTTAATTTGCATTTCCCTGCTGGCTACTGATATTGCTCATCTTTTAATGTGCTTATCTTGAATTCGTGTATCTTTTATGGTTAAACGTCTATTCATATTTTTCCCATTTTCTTATTATTTGCTAACATAGGCCTCATCTTTAAATGTTTGACAGAAGTCACCCCTAAAGCCGCTTTTACCTGGAATTTTCTTTGTTTACAGATTCAGTTTGTTCAGTAGGAAAAGCACTATACAGTTATCTATTTTATGTATTATTTTGAGGAAGCTTTGGCAGTTTGTATCTTTCAAGGCATTTTTATACTTCTATCTGTAATATATTAGTATAAAGCTATCTGTAATATTCCTTATTAGCCTATTAAACTCTATAGGCTCTGTACTAATCTCTCTTCTCTCATTCCTGATACTGGAAATTAGTTTTGTGTCTTCCCTCCTCCCCAAATCAGCTTGGCTAGAGGTTTCTTTTCAAAGAACTTCATTTAGTCTTTAAGTATCTGTATTGTTTTTCTGATTTCTTATATCTGTTCTTGTCTTTCTTCTGCTTATTTGGGGTTTTAATTTGCCCTTCTTTTTCTAATTTTTTTAAAGTGGAGTTGAGATCACTAATTTCAGTCCTTCTTTTCTGACTTTATATATATATTTTTATTTTTTTATTATACTTCAAGTTCTAGGGTACATGTGCACAATGTGCAGGTTTGTTGCCTACGTATACATGTGCCACGTTGGTGTGCTGCACCCATTAACTTGTCATTTACATTAGGTATATCTCCTAATGCTATCCCTCCCCCCTCCCCCCACCGCACAAGAGGCCCCGTTGTGGAAATTGCACTATAAGCATTACCTTAGCTGTAAATGATAATTTTTGATAGCTTCTGTTCTTATTTTCATTAAGTTCAAAGCGATTTTAAGTTTTTCCTTTTGATTTCTTCTTTGGCCCATGAATTGCTTAGAATTGTGCCACTTAGTTTTCACATATTTGCAGCTTTTCAGCTATCTTTTTATTATTTATTTTGAATTTTATTCCATTAAGATCTGAACACGTATTTTGTATAAATTGAGCCCTTCTAGAATTTATTAAGATTTATTTTGTGGTACAAAACTTGACCACCCTGATAAATGTTTCATCTGAAATTGAATATATGCCATTGTTGGGGAAAGTACTTTATAAATGTCAATTAAGTAAAATAGAGTGATAATATTTGAGTCTTCTCTATTTTTGCTTCATGCATTTTGAAAATCTATTGTTGGTTAAACATTCACGATGTGTAATAGGCCATTCTTGCATCACTATAAAGAAACACCTGAAGCTGAATAATTTATAAAGAAAACAGGTTTGATTGGTTCATAGTTCTGCGGGCTGTATAGGAAGCATGGTGTCAGCATCCATGTACAGGCTGTACAGGAAGCATGGTTGTGGCTTCCATTGATGCCACAGGAAGCTTACAATTATGGTAGAAGGTAAAGGGGGAGCCAGTGTCTCATATGGTGAGAGTGGGAGCAATAAGAGACTGGTGAGGAGGTGCCACACACTTTTAAACAATAAGAGCTTATGAGAAACAATCAGAGCTTATGAGAACTCACTCACTACTGGGAGGGCAGCACCAAATGAATGATGCTAAACCATTCATGAGAAATCTGACCCCATGATCTAATCACTTCCCACCAGGTCCCATCTCCCACACTGAGGATCACAATTCAACATGATTTTGAGGGGACAACATCCAAACTTGATCAGGATGCTTATGCTTTTTTGAAAAATTAACTCCTTTATCATTATGAAGTGACTCTCCTTATTGCTGGTAATATTCTTTCATGAAAAATCCACTTTTTCTTATATTCATATAGCTACATTTTAATCAGTGTTAAAATGATAATCTTCTTCCATCCTTGTATGCGTAATGTATTTGTGTTTTTATATTTAAATTGGGTTTCTTTTAGTCAGCGTATTCATAGATCTTGCTTTTTAATCTAACTAGTGTGGTTATTCTGCCTTTTAATTGGGGGAGGAAACATTTACATTTAATTTGCTTATATATGGTTAGATTTAAATTTATAATCTTGGTATTTGTTTTATCATTTTCCCATATGTTCTGTATTTATGTACTCTTCTAGTTTGAGTATTACTGGGGAGTCCATTTAATCTCCTTAACTGGCTTATTACCTAAAACAATTTAGTTTCTCTTTTTAGTGGTTGCTTTAATATTTTAGTATACACTTTAACTTACCACAGCCTGTGTTCAAGTAATATGACACCACTCTATCTGAAAAAGATCGTTTAAGACTGTGCTTCCATATGCCCCTCTCTGTCTTGGTGCTATTGAAACCATCCCTATATACTTTATAAATTTAAGCAGGGAAGAAGCAAGAGGGAAAATAAAAACAAATCAAACTTGCAACACATTCAGCATTAATCATTAGGTTAGCTTACTCTCTGACCCTCTTCCTCATAGTCGTTTGCCTATTGTCCTGTAATTACGTAGACCCTGTTACACGATTATAATTCCTGTTAACTGCTCCATAAATAACAACTTGAACATTATAAAATGTTAAATTTTCCCTTTGAGATATTCTTTCAGGTCCTACCTACCCAAAAAATTACTGACACCAGCTGGTCTGAAGGATCCCACTTACACCAGCTGGTCTGAAGGTCCCAAGAAGCTGACTCACCAAGCAATGCAGTTTCCACATGCATTCCTGGTGATGTTGAGAGGTGACAGCATGTTGGCAGCCCTCACAGCCCTTGCTGGCTCTCGGTGCCTCCTCGGCCTCGACGCCCATTCTGGCGGCGCTTGAGGGGCCCTTCAGCCCGCCGCTGCACCATGGGAGCCCTTCTCTGGTCTGGCCGAGACCGGAGCCGGCTCCCTCGGCTTGCGAGGAGGTGTGGAGGGAGAGGCACGGGTGGGAACCGGGGCTGCGCACAGCGCTTGAGGGCCAGCTAGAGTTCCGGGTGGGCGTGGGCTTGGCGGGCCCCGCACTGGGAGTGGCCAGCCGGCCCTGCAGCCCCGGGCAGTGAGGGGCTTAGCTCCCAGGCCAGCAGCTGCGGAGGGTGCGCTGGGTCCCCCAGCAGTGCTGGCCCACCGGCGCTGTGCTGGATTTCTCGCCGAGACTTAGCTGCCTCCCCGCGGGGCAGAGCTCTGGACCTGCAGCCCAGACCGCCAGGCCTGATTCTCCCTCCCCCACCGCCCCACCATCGCTGCCCCACCCCGTGGGCTCCTGCACGGCCTGAGTCTCCCCGAGGAGCGCAGGCCCCCTGCTCCACGGTGCTGGGTCCCATCCACCGCCCAAGGGCTGAGGAGTGCGGGCGCAACGGCGCAGGACTGGCGGGCAGCTCCACCTGCAGCCCCCGTGCAAGATCCACTGGGTGAGGCCAGCGGGGCTCTGGAGTCTAGTGGTGACTTGGAGAACCTCTGTGTCTAGCTAAGGGATTGTGAGTGCACCAATCAGCACTCTGTGTCTAGCTCAAGGGTTTGTGGATGCACCAGTCGGCACTTTGTATCTAGCTAATCCGGTGGGGACTTGGAGAATCTTTATGGAATTCTAAGGGAGAATCTTTATGGAATTCTAAGGGAGAATCTAAGGGATTGTGAGAATCTAAGGGAATCTAAGGGAGAATCTAAGGGATTGTGATGAATCTAAGGAATCTAATGGAGAATCTAAGGGATTGTGAATGCACCAATCGGCACCCTGTATCTAGCTCAAGGTTTGTAAATGTACCCATCAGCACTCTGTGTCTAGCTAATCTGGTAGGGACTTGGAGAATCTTTATGTCTAGCTAAGGGATTGTGAATGCACCAATCGGCACTCTGTATCTAGCTCAAGGTTTGTAAATGCACCAATCAGCACTCTGTGTCTAGCTCAGGGTTTGTAAATACACCAATCAACACTCTGTATCTGGCTAATCTGGTGGGGACTTGGAGAACTTTTGTGTCTAGCTCAGGGATTGTAAACACACCAATCAGCACCCTGTCAAAATGGACCAATCAGCTCTCTGTAAAACGGACCAATCAGCTCTCTGTAAAATGGACCAATCAGCAGGATGTGGGTGGGGCTAGATAAGGGCATAAAAGCAGGTTGCCTGACCCAGCAGTGGCAACTTGCTGGGTCCCCTTCTGCAGTGTGGAAGCTTTGTTCTTTCATTCTTTGCAATAAATCTTGCTACTGCTCACTCTTTGGGTCCATACTGCCTTTATGAGCTATAACACTCACCACAAAGGTCTGCAGCTTCACCCCTGAGCCAGCAAGACCACGAACCCACCAGAAGGAAAATAGTCCGAACACATCCGAACATCAGAAGGAACAAACTCCGGACACGCCACCTTTAAGAACTGTAACACTCACCGCGAGGGTCCGTGGCTTCATTCTCGAAGTCAGTGAGACCAAGAACCCACCAATTCCGGGCACAATGTCATCCCTCTCACAATTTCCAGTCAACAGCCCCAATTTTCCAGCCCCTCATCATCCATAATCCCCTTAAAAACTCCAGCTCAGAACTCCTCAAGGAAATGGATTTGAATGTTTCCTCCCATCTTCTTATTTGATACCCTGTGATGATGAACCTTTTTCTTTCCTGTAAACCCTGCTTTCTCAGTGTGATTGGTCTGTTACTACAGAGCATGCATATGGATCTGTTGGTCCCATTATGCCATTATTATCATATTTATTGATACATACATTATAAACCCCATAATCCATTGTTATTATTCTTATTTTAAACAGTTAATTATATCATCTTGAATTTTTAAAAAATTCTTTTTAATAAATATTATATTGGTCAGGGTTTTCTGGTAACAAAATCAATAGAATACAGAATCAATATAATCTCTCTATTTCTCTCTCATATATAAGAATCAATATAATCCATATAATCTCTCATATATACATATATGAGAGAGAGATTAGAAAGATTATATATGAGAGAGATTATATTCTGTATTTTATTGATTTTGTTTCCAGAAAACCCTGATCAATATGATATGTATAAAAAGAAAATTTTTAAGATGATATAAAGATAATTAACTGTTTAAAATAAGAATAATAATGGATTATGGGGTTTATAATGTATGTATCAATAAGTATGACAATAGTGTAATAGGACAAACAGATCCATATGCCATATATGTATATATGAAAGAGAGATTCTCCAATAGAATATGATTTATTATGGAGAATTGACTTACACAACTGTGGAGACTAAGAAGTTCCATAGTCTGCCATCAGCAAGCTAGAGAACCAGGAAAGCAAGTGGCATAGCTCAGTCTGAATCCAAAAGCATGAGAACCAGGAGAGGCAATGCTGTCTCAGTCTGAGGGCAGGAAAAGACCAACTTCCCAGCTCAAATAGGCAGATAGGAGTGATTCCCTGTTCCTCTGCCTTTTGTTCTATTTAGACCCCTCATGGATTAGATAATGCCCTTCCACAGTGGGGAGGGTGGTCTACCTTATGGAGTCCAATTTAAATACTAATTTCATCTGGAAATATTCTCAAAGAAATAATGTTTATCTATCTATCTGGGTACCCCATGAAACAGTCAAGCGGATACATACAATTAACCATCATACACATATCTACCATTTCTGACAACTTTCATTTCTTTATGTGGATCCATATTTCCATCTAATATAATTTTCCTTATGCTGAACAACTTTCTTCCACATTTCTTCTAGAGTAGGTTTAATGATAGTTAATCCTTTCAGCTTTTGTATGAGTAAAAAAGTCCTTACTTCAGCTTTATTTTTGAATGACGTTTTAGTGCCTTTTCTTTGTTTTAGTCTTTTTTGTGCTTCTGTTTAGATATTTGCTATTCCTGACATATGGCTCATACTCTTTTTTTGTCTGTAGTATCTAATATGCTGTTATTCCCATGAATTATATTTTTACCTCTGACATTGTAGTTTTTATCTCTAGAAGCTTGATTTGAATCAATATATCTTTCATATTTCTACTAAACAGGCATAATCTCTTTTTTCCTTTCTTACATATATGCCATATGCCATAATAAGTATAACTGTTCTAATATACGTGTCTGTCAGTTCTATTATTTGTATTCCTTATGTGTCTATTTCTACTGATTTATTTTTCTCTTCTTTATGGGTCATATTTTTCCACTTTTTTGCATGCTGGCAACTTTGGATCAGATGTCAAACATTGTAAATTTTACATTTTTGTAACCTGTATGTTTTTAATGTTACTATAAATATTCTTGATTTTTATTCTGGGGTGTTTTGAAGTTATCTGGAAGCAGTTTTATCCTTTCGAGGCTTACTCTCATGTGCTTTTGGATGGGAACAAGCTTGACTTATTCAATAGCTAATTTTGCTCTACTGCTGAGAGGCAATATGCTTCTGTGTAGTCTACCCAATGTCTCCTAATTACAAAATTACAATTTATTTATTAGACAGAGAACTATTCCCACACTTTATGATCTCTGTAAATTGTTTCCTCTCTTCTGAGTGGACCTTCTGTCTCCTCAGATAGCTGCCTCACATGCATTTATCAGTACTTAACTGAAGACTTGAAAGAAAACCTCTGCAAATGCCTCTCTCCCCCTCTCTCTCCCCTACCACCCCCTTTCTGTCCTTCTCTCTTTTATCTAGTATTCTGATCTCTCCTTGTTCTCTCACTTTCTGTGTTTCTCCTCTCGCAGGGATCACTGTTCTTCCCTATGTGATGTTCAATGCCTGAAAATAATTGTTGCATATATTTTGTCTGATTTTTTTAATCATTTCAGGTGTAAGTCTGGTTCATGTTACTTCATCTTCCCAAGAGTATTTTAAAACTTTCATTGTTATATTACTGCAAGGAACATTGGATTTAGGATCAGAATATCTAAATTCAAGATCTAATTTTATTCCATACATCAATGTTCTGTTCCTGGCTTGCTTTTTCACTAATTACAGTTGACCTTTGAACAACATGGGGGATCAACCCCCAGTGCAGTTGAAAATGGATGTATAACTTTTGGCTGCCCCAAACCTAAGCTAGAGAAAAGAAGATGATATTAAGAAAACCACAAGGAAGAAAAAATATATTAGTAGGTATATTAGTTCATTTTCACGCTGCTGATAAAGACATACCTAACACTGGGAAGAAAAATAGACTAACAATTCCACATGGCTGGGGAGGCCTCACAATCATGGCAGAAGAAAAAAGACGTTTCTTACATGGCTGCAGCAAGAGAGAATGAGAGAGAAGCGAAAGCAGAAATCCCTTATAAAACCTTCAGATCTCATGAGACTTACTCACTAGCTTGAGAACAGTATGGGGGAAACCACCCCCATGATTCAATTATCTCCCAACGGGTCCCTCCCACAACACATGGGAATTATAGGAGCTACAAGATGAGATTTGGGTGGGGACACAGAGAGCCAAACCATATCACTGTGTATTAACAGGAAATTGATTGTTATAAAATTTTTCACCTGCTGTCTTCATGTTGAGTAGAATGAGGAAAAGGAGGGGTTGATCTTGCTGATTCAGGGGTGACAGAGGTGGAAGAAATCCATTTATAAGAGGCACAGTTAAAACACATGTTGTTCAAGGGTCAGCTGTACAGTAACTTTGACAAATATTTCAATAAAGCACTCTAAAACTATACTGCCCATTTTGCAATGTCAATATGGTTATACATATTCTACTTGCTAGGTATTCTGTGGGGGAAAATGATAAATTATGTAGAATTGTTTTGTAATTTTACAGCTGAATTATATTTTCCAAAGTTACTGCCCTTTCCATGATTTTCCACTTTAATAAATATAAGCTTTAGCAATAGATTATTTACAATAAAACATTCTAAATGCTAGCATGATTTTCCATATATTTTGTTATATTTTTCCCTCTTTATTTTCATTTTAAACTAAACATTATCAGTTCTGAATTACTTTCTAAGGATTCATATAACTTTTCATTTAGAAAATGACATGGTCTCCAGTTGTATTTAGATTTCAATCATAAAGAGCTAGGTAAATCAGTGTTTATTGGATAGGGCAGCTGTATATTATCACTAACAAAATAGGCAACCCTTAACTGCTTTATACGCAGAAATCCTGTCAGCTCAAAAGCACTACAGAATTTTCAATAAGTTTTGTAGAATGTGAACCAATTTTAGTCAACATGTTTTTAAAGAAAACTTGGTAAACAAACAAACAAAAAAACTAAAACAAAACAAAACAAAGAAAAAAACACACAGAGCCTAAATTTAGGATTACAAATGACTTTACAAAAATAATACCGAAAGTATATGTTGATTAAACTTTGTTTTTAGTACTTTCTATGCCTTCTTACCTCTACTGGTGTCTTTTCCAATATCCTCATTTTCTGTCCTACTCTCTCTGTGAAAATAGGAAAAGATTATTTAAAACATTTTTACTGAAGTATTGCTACAGACAAGTTATTTCAGAAGATAATGTAGCCTTTTTATTTTTGGTTTTATTGTATTTGGGATTTCAGAAAATAACTTAGCCCTTATTTAATTTAGATCAGAGAAGTTGTGTTTAAAACAAATGCCCTGCAATGTTGTATCTAATTCTGATTCTTCTGTAACTCTCTGAATGAAGATTTGGTGGTGGAAATTCAACAGTTATCAAGGGATTCTGGTATAGAAACAATGAGAAATTTCATTGAAATGTGATGTTCGGGAGTTTGCAAAACATAGGACTGGGAGTCAGGAAACAATTTTGAGACCTGATTCTGGCTCAGAGTCCCAACACCCTCTTTATAGCCTTGGATAAAAATTTCTCTGGATGTGGTTTCCTCATTTGCAAACCTAAAAATAGTTAAAAGTCAAGGGGTTATCTAGGACACTTGCCACAAAGATTCCACAGTGAAGAGGTTTGTGAATTCAAATATCTTAGTCAGTATCTTACAACAGTCCCCAGAAGAGGTAGCAACCTTCTAACTACAAACTTTTACTGATTTTCAAACAAAAAACTAAACCCCTTGAATATATTTAAAAATGTAAACAATTTATCTTTGTTCTTAATTTGAGTTTCTGGAAGAACTGACTCAATGAGACAGCATAAGGAAAAAAAAGAATTTGTTAAAATTAATTTGTTAAAGCCTAGATCAAAGTAATTAGTTGGAGTTGCTATGCCATCTCTATTTCCACTGGAGTCATGACAAAAGTTTTCTGGTTACTAAGACTTCATGGGATCTAGTGACTTCTTCTAGGTAAGGGACAATTTAAAAATAGATCAATCTTAGACTTAATAAGAAATCTCCTTAAACATATTTGTAAGGTTTCTAAAGAAACTTTTGAAAAGTAAATTAAGTAAATTTTCCTTTTATTTATTTATTTATTTTTTTGAGATAGAGCCTTGCTCTGGAGTGCAGTAGCATGATCTCGGCTCACTGCAACCTCCGCCTCCCGGGTTCAAGCGATTCTCTTGCCTCAGTCTCCCAAGTAGCTAGGACTACAGACGTGCGCCACCACACATTGCTAATTTTATGTATGTTTAGTAGAGACGGGGTTTCACTACGTTGGCCAGGATGGTCTTGAACTCCTGACCTCATGATCCACCCAACTTGGCCTCCCAAAGTGCTCGGATTACGGGCATGAGCCACTGCGCCTGGCCGGAAAGTAAATTTTCTAATGGAGTTAACACCTTAGGTTAGAACTATATTATATTATTCTGCCTTTCATTAGGCAATAAACTAAAATAGTACTTTCTGATGACATTCTAATTTGCTTCTTATTGGCTGACACTAATTCCGTTTATTTCTTGAAAAGGGAACATATAATAATAGATTTGAGGATTTTAAAACTGTTTTTGTACACATATATTATCTCCTTTGTTCATACTTAAACTAATGGTTATTGATAAACTAATCCTTAACTAGTTGCTAATGACGTGTTATAAACCATAAAGTAAGGTATCAATATGTGAAAATTGATCATACAGATTGCATCATTCTTGTCACACCCAATTAAAACAGAGTCAAAAGCCTGTGGGTAAAAGCACTTGGGGCACATGAATTTGCTCCAAGAATGTAATTCTCTGCAAGACTGGCTGCTGAAGCTGCCTGCTGGAACCTGAAACCAGTTTTATCTAGTGGTTGGGAAACAACCTGCTGCCACTCTAAGACTAGCTTTACCCACCACTGTCAGTTACCAGCCAGAACCTGCCAGCTTCACAAAACGTTACTAGTGCCAGTGAACTTTCTGGAATAACACCATGCAACATTTCTCCTTTCATTGTAAAACCTATAACCTTCTGTTTGTTCTTTAGACATACTAAAGACCACCTGATCTGTGTGTTTGCTCTGAGTTGCAATTCTTTCTTCCCAAAGAAGCATTTTAAAGTTTTCTTCTTTAACGTTTTTAGAGATTCATCTCTATATTGTATTCAACTTTAAGAAATGATATTCTAGTTTGTGCACAAAATTTCCTTTTCTGTGTGTTTTGTTTCTCCCATTAAATGTTTTTGTCAAACTATCAATCCCACACAAAATTCTATAATATTTTTTGGTGGTTGCAGAGCCTCTGGAACCTGATAGAGATTAACTCATCACCAGTTTTCCAATAAAAAATTCAAGAGCCATTTTGTTATTCTATTTATTCCAATTAAATACTTTCAAAGCTATATTAATACTTGTTGATTCTCCTAAGACTTCTCCAAGATTGGTAAAAATAAATGCCAAAACTTGTTAGGGGAAAATCCATTCTTTGGGATGGATCCTAGCAAGGGCCATATTCAGTCCTTACTCTTAGACTATGGTGATTAATCTTTAATATGCATAAGAATAATCTTTGCATTTTTGGAAAGATGTTCATAATCCCCACATATGTGATATGGCTCACTGTTTTTTTAACTTTTTTTTTAATTATACTTTAAGTTCTAGGGTACATGTGCACAACGTGCAGCTTTGTTACATATGTATACATGTGCCATGTTGGTGTGCTGCACCCAGTAACTCGTCATTTACATTATGTATATCTCCTAATGCTATCCCTCCCCGCTCCCTCCACCTCACGACAGGCCCAAGTATGTGATGTTCCCCACCCTGTGTCCAGGTGTTCTCATTGTTCAATTCCCACCTATGAGTGAGAACATGTGGTGTTTGGTTTTCTGTCCTTGTGATAGTTTGCTCAGAATGATGGTGTTCAGCTTCATCCATGTCCCTACCAAGGACATGAACTCATCCCTTTTTATGGCTGCATAGTATTCCATGGTGTATATGTGCCACATTTTCTTAATCCAGTCTATCATTGATGGACATTTGGGTTGGTTCCAAGTCTTTGCTATTGTGAATAGTGCCTCAATAAACATATGTGTGCATGTGTCTTGATAGCAGCATGATTTATAATCCTTTGGGTATATACTCAGTAATGGGATGGCTGGGTCAAATGGTATTTCTCATTCTAGATCCTTGAGGAATCACCACACTGTCTTCCACAAGATATGCCTCCCTTTTATAGGAAGTTTCCTGACTCCAGACCTGTATCTACCTATTCCCATATCTAAATTTTCTTCTTGTATACCTTATTGGAAACCGTTTCAGCAGGTAATATCAGTGGAAATGATTTGTTAGTATTCATGATAAGGTTTAAAAGAAAAAAACAAAAAACAGCACACCTTAATAAATCAATTACCAATTACCTTACATGGAAAGCTGCTCATTCATAATTTTGCCTACTGAAGATACCAAGAATATATGGTGTGAACGTACAGTTACCAGCCTGGGAGATCAGTGGTCTACTAGCTTTGCTGGATAAGCCTTTGCCTCAGGCCAGAGGATGTGGAATTTGAGGACAATGGAACTTCTCTCATAGCCCTCCAACTCAGTTTTCATGAAGAGTTTCTCTATTCTGTTATGCTCACAGCCTTCACTCATGTAGTAATTCATTTGTTCAAAAAATGTTTATTGAGAATTTGCTATGTGACAGGCACTGCACTGAGTTCAGAGGATATAACATTGTTCCATACTTACTTAACTGACCTCAAAAGGCTTAATATTCAGCCCCACTATTTTAAATATGAAAGGCAAGAACATTCAACAGCTTGATATTTATGCAATATTTTGCATAAATATATTTTTTAATTTATCTGATTTTTCTAGGTGATACAAGCCTCTTGGGACACAATGGTGAAAAAAAAATGTTTCTTCTTTAAGAATATCACAGAACAAAATGCAAGTAGGGAATTAAGGAAGGAATGATTAATCCTATGCAAGTTTATAAAGTAAAGAAATATTTATCTGAATTATTTGATTAATAGAATAAATTTAGCCAGCAAAGAGAAGAAAACAACATACCAGGAAGAATAAACCAGGCACAGGATGGGAAAAAACATTGTGTTGTGCTCGGAAAATAAAAAAAAAAATTGCTATGAAAAAGGCATAGGGTGTCAGTTGGGGAACTGGAAATGAAAACTGGAAAGGCAAATTAGGAAAATACTTTTAAAGGTCCAATGTGCCAAGCTGAGGAGTTTGGATATTAATTCTTACTAATCAGTCAGCAGAAAATTTAGGCATATGTGTGACATAATCAGATTCCATATTGTGAAAAATGACAGCTTAGAAAATGCACATGAGGAGAGAAGAGCAGAAACAATTAGGGAATTGCTGGAATAACAGAGCTGAAAAATACTCAGGAAGAAAGTTAAGGCAGGAGCAGTGAGGATGGGTGAAGAGAGGCAATTTAAAGGGTGTGTTTTATGTAGAATTAAGGGGATTTTATGACTGTAAAGGTTTTAACAGATGGTAAAAGAGAGAAAAAGGCAAATACTTGGACATTTCAAACTTGAGGGGTAGAATGGTGATATTATTTATCAAACAAGGCTACAGAAGAATGAAATTGAATAATTTTGGACAGGTCATGTGTTAGGAGACTCCGGAACTCAAAGTTGTAGAAGTTGGTTAGGCTGCGAAATGGATGAGTATGTAGAGGAAATAGGAGTTGGGTTTGAAGATGTTGCCCCATAAAATCATGCCACTGGTGATGACACATATTTTTGAAAAAATATGTTGACTTAGCACAACTTTATAAATTGGCAATCATATGTTGGCCTACATGTTTTCCTTGATCTAATTGCTTTTGAAATCCTAACATCTGGAAACATTGTATTACAAATATTTTGAACCAACTAGTCTGTAAGATGAATGAGAAAATGAGCTCAAAATGAAGAACTACTTTCCCCCAGTTCTCAGAGTAGGTTTTTGACACATGCCGATTGGAACCCAGCCCTGCTTCCCAGGTAAGAATTCTTTCCACTGCATCATGTTCCCTACCAAAGGGTCAAAATCCTTATGTTAAGCTAGAAATTTATCCTACCAAAAAATTGTGGCTCAGGATACATGAAATACAAGAAAAAAAGAAGGAAAATGTTGGATGATCTTGCAGTGGCATATATACCTGTACACATGGATATTTACATTCACACACTCACATGTAATGCTAAAATAATTTTCCATATCGTCAAGTCTGCTTCTTGGAAATATTGTGAATAGTAAGAAGAATAATGAGATATCACTCTTGAGAAGCAAAAACCAAATAACAAAACAAGATTGTAATGGTATTAAGGAGTGAGGGCAAATAGTAATACAGTGAAATCAAACAGAGCAAAATAAAGAAGAGACCTCGCATGAACCAATGATAATTATGTGCTAATAAAAAGGAGTAAGATCAGCTAAACTCTATAATACCCAAACATAAATGCTTACACTTCAAATTAGTTTAACCATTGTGGAAGACAGTGTGGTGATTCCTCGATGATCTAGAACAAGAAATACCATTTGACCCAGCAATCCCATTACTGGGTATATACCCAAAGGATTATAAATCATTCTACTATAAAGACACATGCACATGTATGTTTACTAGCACTTTTCACAATAGCAAAAACTTGGAACCAACCCAAATGCCCATCAATGATAGACTGGATAAAGAAAATGTGGCACATATAAACCATGGAATACTATGCAGCCATACAATGGATGAGTTCATGTCCTTTGCAGGGACATGGATGAAGCTGGAAACATTCTCAGCAAACTAACACAGGAACAGAAAACCAAACACCACATATTCTCACTCAAAGTGGGAGATGAACAATGAGAATACATGGATAAAGGGAGGGGAACATCACACACTGGGGCCTGTCAGGGGATGGGGCGCTAGGGGAGCGAGAGCATTAGGAGAAATACCTAATGTAAATGACGGGCTGATGGGTACAGCAAACCACCATGGCACATGTATATCTATGTAACAAACCTCCACGTTCTGCACATATATCCCAGAACTTAAAGTATAGTTGAAAAATAATAATACTAAATACTTACACTTCATACTTTTTATTTCTTGGATGTGTTAAAATAAAAATCAGTGTTGTTTAAAATATATTCACTTGATTCCAAATATTTCCTGTCATCATATATTCTACTAAGACTCCACTTATTTTCAGGAAGAAAATAGCAGTCTCTATTATAGAGAAAAAGGGTTAAATGATGCAAGAAAGATTATCATAAAGATATATTGAATTTGTCTTAAATAGAATGTCTTGATAAAATACATAATTCTATACAAATTCAGTTACCATTGTCTAATCCAGTCATCTTCAAAGTAAATTGCTGCAATTCAGAGAGTGCACAAGATGATTCCTTGTAAAATGAGAAAAATATATTAGCATTTTTAGTTGTATTTATTTTTCATTCCTATTCGTAAATGCACGTGGCTCAGGATACATGAATACAAGAACAAAAAAGAAGGAAAATGTTGGATGATATTTTAAAAGTTCATGAAACACAAATACAGTTCAGTAATTTAGCCTCAAATATTATATCTAAGCTACAACCATTCAAATAAAAAAAAAAAACAGAAAGTTGGTCAGTGCTGTGAAGCCCTCTTCATGCCTCAAAACTATTTTTACATTTTGTGTTTATTATAAATGGTGTGGCATTTTTCACTATATCTTCTGACACTTATTTGGGACAATGAGCCTCAAACTCCTGTGCTCAAGTGATCCTCCCACCCCAGCCCCCTGAGTAACCAGGACAACAGGCACACAGCAACATGCCTAGCTATTTCTTTTCATTTTTTTGTGGAGACAGGGCCTCATTACACTGCCCAGGCTAGTCCTGAACTCCTGGCCTCAAGAGATCCTCCCAACTCAGCCTCCTGATGTACTGCAATTACAGGCATGAGCCATTGCACCCAGCTGATGTTTATATTTTATCCTGAAATTTTGCTAAAGTTATTTATTATTCTAGTTACTTCTTTATACTACTTACCATAGGATTTCTACATAGACAATCATGTCACCTGCACATAAATATGGTTTTACTTCTTTTCCAATCTGTATACTTTTTATTAGTTTTACTTGCTGTCTTAGCTTGGGCTGCAGTGGCAAAGTACCATTCACTGGGTGGCTTATAAACAACCAACCAACCCAAATGCCTATCAGTGATAGACTGGATTAAGAAAATGTGGCACATATACACCATGGAATACTATGCAGCCATAAAAAAGGATGAGTTAATGTCCTTTGTAGGGACATGGATGAAGCTGGAAACCATCATTCTCAGCAAACTATACCAAGGACAGAAAACCAAACACCACATGTTCTCACTCATAGGTGGGAATGGAACAATGAGAACACTTGGACACAGGAAGGGGAACATCACACACCGGGGCCTGTTGTGGGGTGGTGGGAGGGGAGAGGGATAGCATTAGGAGATATACCTAATGTAAATGACGAGTTAATGGGTGCAGTACACCAACATGGCACATGTATTCATGCGTAACCTGCATGTTGTGCACATGTAACCTAGAACTTAAAGTAATATTAATAATAAAAAAATAAACAACCAAGATTTACTTCTCACAGTTCTGGTGGCTGGGTGTCTGAGATCAGGGCTCCATCATGGTCTGTCTCTGGCGAGGGTCCTTTCCCAGGTTGCAGACTGCCAACTTCTTGTATTTCATGTGGCAGAAAGAGAGCTAGTGAGCTCTCTGGGGTCTCCTTCATAAGGACAATAATCCCACTGATGAGGGCTTCACACTCATGACCTAATCACCTCCCAAATGTCCCACCTCCTAATATCATTGCATTGGGATTAGGGTTTGGACACATGAATTTGGGCATGGGGGAACATTCAGGGCATTGCACTAGCCCCACTTACATTGGCTGGAATGTCCAGTACAATGATGAACAGAAGTGGTGAGAGTGGGTATGCTTGCCTTCTTCCTGATCTTTTGGGGAACGCATTTGGTCTTTCATTAGGTATGATGTTAGCTATGGTTTTTTTCATAGATGATCTTATCAGTTTGCAGAAGTTTCCTTCTATTTCTAATCTGCTCAGAATTTTCATTAGAAACTAATTTTGAATTTTGTCAAAAGTTTTTCTTCATCTGTTAATAATGTCATGTTAATTTTCTTCTTTGGTCTGCTCATATTGTGAATGGCACTGATGGATTTTCAAGTGTTAAACCTAACTTATTTATAGTGCAAAGTTTACACATTGTTGGATTTCACTTGCTAAAATGTTGGGGATTTTGGCATCCATTTTCATAAGAGACATTGGTCTGAGGTTTTCTTTTCTTGTGAAATCATTTGGTTGGTTTTGGTATCACATAATACTAGCATCATAAAGTGAGTTGGGAAGCATTTCTTCCCCTATATTTGCTTGGACTTGTTATTATAGTTTCCATAAATGTTTGTTTGAATTCACCAGCATTCCATGAAGGGGAAGCAGAAAGAATCAGGCCTCCTGAGGCTTGTGCTCTGAAGATCACATAATGTCACTTCCCCCATATTATCTTCTTATAATATTTTAAATGTCTCTTTGTTTTTTTAATAGAATTTATTAGAGCAGTTTTAGCTACACAAGAAAATTGAGTGGAAAGTACATACCCCCTTACCCACACTCACAGCTTTCCCCACATTCAAGATCTTTCATCAGAGTGGCACATTTCTGTCAATGAATCTACACTGATACATCATTACCCAAATATTACATTGGGGTTCAATGCTGGCATTGTATATACATTGGGTTTTCACAAAGGCGTGTGCCATTTATCCACTATGGGTGTACAGAATAGTATCACTGTCCTACAAATCCTCTGTGGCCGTGCTATACATCTTTCCCTCCAACCCAACCCCTAACAACCCTTGATCTTTTCACTGAATCCATAGTTTTGACTTTTCCAGAATGTTATATATTTGGAATCCTACAATATATATATAGCCTCTTTGGATTGGCTTTTTCACTTAATAATATGTTTTTAAGTTTCTTCCATCTCTTTTTATGGAGATGGAGATTCTTTGTAGTGCTGAATAATATTCCATTGCCTAGATGTACCACAGTTTATTTATCCATTCATCTCCTGAAGGATGTCTTGGTTATTTTCAAGTTTGGGCAATTATGATTCAAGCTGCTTTAAACATCCATGTGCAAGTTTTTTTTTTTTAAATAAGTTTTCAGTGGATTTAGGCAAAATTCAAAGCATATGATTTGTGAATGATATGGTGACGGTATGTTTAGTTTTGTAAGATACTGCTAGACTGTCTTGAAAAGTGGAACTACCATTTTGCATATCCATCATCAATGAACAGAGTTCCTGTTCTTTCATACCCTTGTCAGCATTTGGTATTGTCAATGTTTTGGATTTTGGCCATCCTACTAAATGTGAAATAGTATCTCATTGACATTTGAACTTGTAATTCCCTAATGACATATGATTTTGAACACCTTTTCATATGCTAATTTCCTTAGGTAAGTAATTAAAGTTACTGAAGTGGAGAAAGTCTAGAAACTACAAAAATATGGCAATACAACTCTTTGGTTTTACCTAACTTTATAATCACAGATCCTCATACTTTAATACCTGGTTGTTTATGATGCAAATTTTTATTTTTTTAAGGTCAATCTGGTGTGCGCTGAACTGAAAAATATAAACCTTGGTTTCTAACCAAATTGCTTAGCTTTAAAAATTTACTCTTTATTTTAGAACTGTATATACACATTCAGAAATTAGACTAGACATAATGAGTGACATTCTATAAGTATGTAGATATTAATTTGGGGGTATAAGAAGTGACATTCATAATGAAGAAAATTTCATTTCTGAGACAAAAAATTTCACACATTTTGGTGAATACAAAAGATTATCGTATGTTAGATCCATCAAAATTATAATGGAGATTATCTGAATATCTTTCCTCAATATTACTTGTAATTCCTTAAATGATTCAAGTAGACTAAGAAGAGAGCTCATTTTCTGTGGACACCATTTTGAGAATTAAGCAAGTCTCAAAGTGAATTATTTTGTAGTATTCCAGCTGACCAAACATAGAAACACTGCATGTTTTTTACAAACAACAGAGGAGAAAACCATTTTAGATAACATCTCTTTGTATCATATATTTTAAGTAATTCCATGCAAGAAAGTATAAGAATCTGCTTTTGATATGAGGAGATACATTTCCTTATTTTAACTTCACTTTACTCTGCAATGCAGTAAATAAAATGATTGCTACTATAGTGAGATGAGGTATCTAGGGACAAAGTTAAATAAAATTTATTCTGAAACACAGCCTGTAGTTGTCTTAATTTATTTCCATAGGAATTGACATCACCCGAGGGTGCTGATAGCCAAAGGCAGAGGTCATCTCACTGCTTAGTTCATTTTCCTAATGGCACTTCCTCCTCCTCCTTGCAAAGGCAAGTAGATAGTCTGATTTATTTTTGTTTGTTTGCAGTTAACCTGCTTATTCAGAGTAAGGTAATTCCAAAAGGGGTCATGTTGGTTATTTAAATTAAATTAATGGAAATAAACCATTTAAATTATTTTGACATTGTTTCTTGATTAATCATTTAAAAATACTTTCATATTTAAAATGTTTATGAACATAAGTACCCCAAACTGTATGCCTTCACAAACTCATGATTTCCTAGTAGGTGGGCTACATAGACTGGTATAAATTCATGAGCCTTAGTTTCAACAAATAATAAAATGTGAAATTCTATGCAAAGCCTTGAGGTGAGTTTCAGATTGCTATAGCCTAATGACAGGTAATTATCTTGACAGAGGTCAAGATAATTTTATCTAGAAGAATTAATTACTTGAAAATACAAACTCTCAAATGTCTTCTAGAGACTAGACAGGGATTCATTTTTGATACAATGTTTGATTTACATGTTGAACACTTGATTTTGCTTCACGATAGTAAAAAATCTAGTTAAAATAGTAAATAATATTAAAAATCAATTCTAGTTTGTATTTCCTATATGCCTACACTAACTGACTAGGGGAAATTAATTAAGTAGAAAGACGAATTTGACGGACGGGAACAAAATGGCAGTTTTTCAAGTATAAAAGACACCTACTACTTCCCTCTCCCCTCAATATCTCATGCACTCACATACACACATACACACACCTTGGTTTTCACTCAGATCAGGGACAGTGAGTCTCCAACGTCCTTAGCTCTTCATTGTAAAGTATTCAAAAGGTTCTTGGAAGGAGATTTCTGATGTATGGTGCCTTTCCTCCCACAAGCATAGTGGACCAGTAAGAGATTGTCTGCTGTTATAAAGAACAGTCAATCACTCTCTAAGGAACCTTTCCCCCAGTCAAATCTGCATCTTGTATCTTAAAATAAGACTGTCCCTGAATGGTACTGTCTGAAAGATAGGGGTGTCAACTGCCACACAGGAATGGTGGGTGTATAATGTGAGGGCTTGGTTGACACTGATAGTTAATGTGTGTGTGTGTGTGTGTGTGTGTGTGTGTGTGTAGATAGTAAATTCAACCATACATTTACCAAAGCAAAAGCGCTGCATTGTGAAGAGCAGTATTTTTCACAGTAGTGTGTAAACTATAAATTTGTTAATTTGTTGCTACATCCCCACAGTGCCTGTTTTTATGGATTCCTACATTATGATTTTTATCATGTTTCTGTATAGTAGTCAAATGCTCAATACTTCTCTTGGCTTTCTGCACTCCCTCAGAGATAGTAGGTAGACAAAACTTGATCCCAAACAAGATAGAAAGTTGAAAGTGAGATTCCTGCAAAAACTGCAACACTTAAGAAAAACATTGAAATCCCAGTAAAGGTGAGTGCTAGAAACATTTCAATATATAGGACCAGAAATATCTTAAGGAAGTTTCAAAGAATCTTTTATCATCCAAACTACTGAATGGAGGAAAAATGTATCTCTTGAGATCACTACTCAATGAAGAGGTTTGAAGTTTGAATTTGTACTACATATGTGATACAGGAATATCTAGGCTGAGCAATTATGGTCCAGAAGTTTTTCTAGAAGGCCAGTGATACTTCTGGGATACAAAATCAGTCTAAAGGGACTCTTCCTAAAACAGGGTACAGGTTATTTTACCAAAAAAAAATCCCTTCTGAAAATTATAAGTAAAAAATGGTAAAACTGATGAGAAAATAAACTGTAAGTGAAACTAAGCAGGCACAAAATAGTAAAAGTATACTTGAAGTTTAAAATCCAAAGACTGTAAAAATACCTTTGGCCAAAATTATTAAACATAGAAAGTAAGTTTTAAAGTGACATATGAAAAGCAAAGGGCATTGTGAAAACAGAATGGATATATAATGAAAAAGAAAAAATATACAATTCTTATGAACAAAATATAGAACCATTACAATTTTTTTAAATACCCCAGTGAATGAGTTAAGCTGCATGTTAAACATTTGAAAGAGACAAACTATGCAACAATATGAGGAAATTATACAGAATGCATTGGGGGAAAAGAGTTCCAAATAAAGAAAGAATGTAAAAATTAAAGGGGAAGAAAAAATAATTTAAGAAAATTTCCCATAAATGTAGGGTATGCACATCTATATAGAAAGGGTAAACAGCTCCAATAAGATTATCATAAATGAAAAATTTGATATCACCCTGAGTGAGTGAACTATATAAATCAATATAGTTATTTTGGAGGTCAATCTGTAAGTTCTAGGAAGATTGGCAATGTGAGGCTTAAACAAGTTAATTAATGCCAGTTACTGCAACAGTCTTCAAATCCCATAATAAGTCTTACACAAATGTTCCTCATAGGACGACACTCCTGGTAGCTCTCCTACATAGTGTGACAAAGGACACTGGGCATCTGTATCCTGTGGCTCCTCCAACATAGAGTGCTTCTAATCTAGCTGCACAGATGGAGAATACAGTATGGAAGGTCACACAGGAGGTTCCAGGAGTGAGACCAGGAGGTGGCATATAAAAGCTCTGCATACATGCAACTGGTCAGAACCAAGTCACGTGCTTCTCACGGGAGACAGTACAGCAACAGAAAACAAGATTAGATTTCCTCGACATAGCTTCTTGGTGCATTGTTTTCCATGATCTGTGGCTGTACCTACTGTTCATTATTCAAGAAGTGTGGGTGCATGCCCTTTTGTAGTCTTAACAACTAGAAAACTTACCCCCTCTTCATGGAAGTTTGGTAGCTCAAAAGAAGTTTAATTCTTGAAGCTGCAAATGCAATGTTTTTAGTCCAGAGTTTGAACGTTCTTCAAAAATATAGCTTCCTCAAAAACTCCATAAACTTCTGATCTCTTTGCTTATAGTTATTCAGTGTGCCAGTATCTAGTAATGTTTATTCATTTTTTTCCCCTCTCTTTCTCTCTCTTTACATTTTGTCTATCTTGAAAAACAATTGGTTGGGAAGCCAAGCTGTTGATTTTATCGTTAGCCTAAATAATTTTATTAAACTGATAAAATTAGGGCCTTATTAGTTAAAAATATATCTAAATTCCAACTCCTCTTATTAAGAACATGGAGATGGTAGGCTTTTCCAACCTTGCGAAACTCCATAGTTTTAGGGTAACTCTTCAGTTACTTCCTGTAAATCAGCCACTTCATTGCTATGATCATATTTTACTTGTAATAAAATCAATAGTAGCCAGTCCACGTGAACATAAGTTTATTTTTTCCATCTATCTCCCCTACACACACAAGCTAAGTCAGAACATGAGCTGCTGTCCAAGTTTCTGAAGGCAACAATCGTACTAAAAGCTTGGCCAACACAGATCCCCATCTCCCCAGGCTTTAACAGTATCCTTGTTACCTAGACTTTCGTTAGGGCAGTCTCTCATCCTAAAGTACCAATTATGTACTAGTTAGCATAAATAATGCCAGCTGCTATGCAACCCCCAAATCTCAGTGACTTAAATGCCAAAAAAATGTGGATATCTTCGATCAGGCAACTCTCCTGGGAGGTATACTCTTAAGCGGCTGTTGAGTGGCACACGCTTCTTCAGTTTGGTGGCCTTGCCATGTTGGTCTTTTGCTTTCCACTGTGGGGATGAGGGAGTAAAAGGACAGAGGCTCCAGAGGCATTTTACAAGTCACTCACATTTCTCTGTCGGAACTTAGTCACGTGACTTCGATCTAAACATGAGAAAGGCTGAAAATGTAGTCTTTGTGTAGCTCTAGAAAGACAGAATTTGTTTATCTTCTGACCCCCCTATTTTTTTCATAGATATCTAATCTAGAGACTTTTTACTGGTGTATAAAGTGAAACATGAATGAGGATTTTTTGCAGTACTGTTTGTAGGGACAAAACTTGGAAACGATATTTTCATTAATAACAGTATTGATTAATAACCTATTTTATTCAGAAAATGAAATATATGTTAATTGAAATTAATGCAACTGATATACATGTATCAACTTGCTAAAGTTTAAAATACAAGAGCAAAAATTTTGCAAAAGGACATTTAAGTATATTTGAAAGCACATTAAATTTCTGAGTTGTTAATAATTACATACCTATCTATTAAAAGAAATTTAAAACATGTTCTACGGGTTAAATAGTGTCCCCACAAAATCATGTTCATCCAGAACCTCAGAATGTCACCTTACTTAAAAACAGGGTCATTGCAAGTGTACTTAGTTAAGATGAGGTCATACTGAATTAGGGTGGTTCCTAATCCATGTTGAGTGTCCTTCCTTACAAGAAGATCATGGGAAGACACAGAGATACAGACACATGAGGGTGATGGCCATGCTATGTCAGAGGCAGCGATTGAGGTGATCTCAATCTCAAGTCTTTGGCATCTATAAGCCAAGGTAATACCAAGGGATGCTGTTGACCACCAGGAGATTAGAGAGAGGCATAGGACAAATACTTCTCAGAGCCTCCAAAAGAAACCAACGCTGTTGACACCTTGATTTTGTATTTCTGCCCTCCTGAACTGTGGAAGAATACATTTTTGTTGTTTGAATCACCCAGTTTTTGGTAATTTGCCTTGGCAGCCCTAGGAAACTGATACAAATACCTAAGAGCATATATACTTCAGCATGGGGACATTTCTGTGCAATGAGGTGGTGAAAAGTAAAGAGAACGTCTTTTAAGGTGGATCAGAAATATCAACTTCTGAGAAAAAAGTCAACCAAGGGCAAATACAGTCATGTGTAAATATCTGTTAGATATAGTTGTTGAGTACATTGGCATGTTACTTTTTTTTACTTTTTCCTATTAATATTTAAATTTTTAAAAAAAATTAAAAAACATTGAGCAGTAACAAGACATCATAAACATATGGTACAATATGAAACACTTAACAATAATAAAGTATCTCCATAAGCAGATTTCTTTATCAGCTTATCTTTTAAAAGCCTACAACTATTACCTCTATTTTTTCATTTTACTTTAAGTTCTGGGATACATGTGCAGAACATGCAGGTTTGTTATGTAGGTATAGATGTGCCATGGTGGTTTGCTGCACCTATCAACCAGTCATCTAGGTTTTAAGTCCCACATGCTTTAGGTATTTGTACTAATGCTCTCCCTCCCCTTGAACCCCACCCCCGACAGTCTCTGGTGTGTGATGTTCCCCTCACTGTGTCCATGTGTTCAAACTGTTCAACTCCCACTTATGAGTGAGAACATTCGGTGTTTGGTTTTCTGTTCTGTGTTAGTTTGCTGAGAATGATGGCTCCCAGCTTCATCCATGTCCCTGCAAAGGACAAGAACTCATTCTTTTTTATGGCTGTATAGTATTCCATGGTGTATATGTGCCACATTTTCTTTATCCAGTCTATCATTAACGGGCGTCTGGGTTGGTTCCAAGTCTTTGCTATTGTGTATAGTGCCACAATAAACATACATGTGCATGTGTCTTTATAGTAGCATGATTTATAATCCTTTGGGTATATACCCAGTAATGGGATCACTGGGTCAAATGGTATTTTTAATTCCAGATCCTTGACAAATCGCCACATTGTCTTCCATAGTAGTGGAACTAATTTACACTCCCACCAATAGGGCAATAGTGTTCCTATTTCTCCACATCCTCTCCAGCATCTGTTGTTTCTTGACTTTTTAATAATCACCATTCTTTGATTTACATTTCTCTAATGATCAGTGATGATGAGCTTTTTTTCATATGTTTGTTGGCCGCATAAATGTCTTCTTTTGAGAAGTGTCTGTTCATATCCTTTGCTCACTTTTTGATGGGGTTGTTTTTTTCTTGTAAATTTGTTTAAGTTCCTTGTAGATTCTGGATATTTGACCTTTGTAAGATGGGTAGATGGCAAAAATTTTCTCCCATTCCGCAGATTGCCTGTTCATGCTGGTGCTAGTTTATTTTTCTGTGCAGAAGTTCTTTAGTTTGATTAGATCCCATTTGTCAATTCTGGCTTTTGTTGCCATTGCTTTGGCGTTTAAGTCATGAAGCCTTTGCCCATGCCTATGTCCTGAATGGTATTGCTTAGGTTTTCTTCTAGGGTTTTTATGGTTTTAGGTCTTATGTCTAAGTCTTTAATCCATTTTGAGTTAATTTTTGTATAAGGTCTAAGGAAGTGGTCCAGTTTCGGTTTTCTGCATATGGCTAGCCAGTTTTCCCAGCATCATTATGAAATAGCCCTCATGGAGAACATCTGCTAGGGCAGTGCAGAAGATAAATGTGGGGTTGGAGCCCCCACACACAGTTCCTACTGGGGCACTGCCTAATAGAGCTGTGAGAGGAGGGCCACCATCCTCCAGGCCCCAGAATCGTAGATCCACAGACAGCTTTCACTGTGCACCTGGAAAAGCCACAGACACTCAATGCCAGCCCATGAAAGCAGCCAGGAGGGTGGACATACCCTGCAAAGCCACAGGGGTGGAGCTGCCAAAAGGCCTGGGAGCCCACCTCTCATGTCAGCGTGACCTGAATGTGAGACATTAATTCAAAGGAGATTATTTCTGAGCTTTAAGATTTAATGACTGCCCTATTGAATTTTGGACTTGCATGGATCCTGTAGCCCCTTTGTTTTGGCCAATTTCTCCCATTTGAAAGGGATATAGTTACCCAATGCCTGTCCCCCATTGTATATAAAAATTAACTAACTTGCTTTTGATTTTACAGGCTCATAGGTGGAAGGGATTGCCTTGTATCAGATAAGACTTTGAACTTGGACTTCTGAGTTAATGATGAAATGCATTAAGACTTTGGGGGACTGTTGGGAAGGCATGACTGTGTTTTGAAATGTGAGGACATGAGATTTGGCGAGGGGCATGGGAAGAATGGTATGGTTTGGCTGTGTCTCCACCCAAATCTCATCTTGAATTGTAATTCCCATAATCCCCATGTGTTGGGGGAGGGACCCAGTGAGAGGTAATTGAATCATGGGGATAGTTACTTCCATGCTGTTTTCATGATAGTGAGTGAGTTCTCACAAAATCTGATGGTTTATAAAGGTTTTCCCCCCACTTTGCTCCGCACTTCACCTTCCTGCAGTCATATACAGTAGGACATGTTTGTTCCTCTTCTGCCATGATTGTAAGTTTCCTGAGGCCTTCCCAGCCCTGCAAAACTGTGAGTCAATTAAACCTCTTCTCTTTATAAATTACCCAATCTTGGGCATTTCTTTATGGAGATGTGAGAAATAACTAATACAGATGGTATCTCATTATGGTTTCAATTTGCATCTTTCTGATGATTAGTGATGATCATTTTCTCATGTTTGTTGCTGCTTATACGTCTTCCCTCAAGAAGTGTCGGTTCATGTCTTTATAGATTCCAGATATTAGACCTCCCTCAGATGCATAGTTTGTGAAGATTTTCTCCCATTCTGTAGATTATCTGTTTACACTGTTGATAGTTTCTGTTGCTGTGCAGAAGCTCTTTAGTTTAATTAGGTCCTACATGTCAATTTTTGTTTTTGTTACAATTGCTTTTGAGGACTTAGTTATAAATGATTTCCCAAGGCCTATGTCCAGAATGGTGTTTCCAAGACTTTCTTCTAGGATTCTTACAGTTTGAGGTCTTACATTTAAATCTTTAATCCATCTTGAGTTAATTTTTGTATATGGTGAAATGCAGGGGTTCAGTTGCATTCTTCTACAAATGGCTAGCCAGTTATCCCAGCACCATTTATTAAATAGGAAGTGTTTCTTCATTGCTTATTTATGTTGATTTTGTTAAAGATTGGGTGGCTATAGATGTGCACATTTATCTGGATTCTCCATTCTGTTCCACTGGTCTCTGTGCCTATTTTTGATCCAGTACCATGCTGTTTCATTTACTGTAACCTTGTAGTATAGTTTGAAGTCAGGTAATGTGATGCCTCTGGCTTTGTTCTTTTTTTCCTAGGATTCCTTTGCCTATGTGGGCTTTTTTTTTTTTTTTGATTCTATATAAATTTTAGAATAGTTTTTTCCAGTTCTGTGAAAAAAAATGACATTGGCAATTTGATAGAAATAGTATTGAACTATAGATTGCTTTGGGTAATACAGCCATTTTAGTGGTATTGATTCTTCCAGTCCATGAGCACGATTTTTTTTCAATTTGATACCATCATCTATGATTTCTTTTTGTAGTGTTTTGTAGTTCTCCTTGTAAAGATCTTTTATGTCTTTGGTTAGATGTATTCCTAAATATTTTACTTTTTGATTGGCTGTTGTTGCTGGGATTGTGTTCTTGATTTGGCTCTCAACTTGAACATTACTGGTATATAGAAATGCTACTGACTTTTATACATTGATTTTGTATCTTGAAACTGCTGAATGTGTTTATTAGTTCCAGGAACCTTTCGGTAGCATTTACAAATAAATTTTTCTAAGTAAATCAGTTTAAAACAAGATACAAAATTTCATAGTTAAATCTGAATAAAATATGTTATGTTACAAAATAAAACATAAATCATCATAAATTACTTTGTTTTACCTAATATTTATTCAAATTAATCGTATAATTTCAAACTATAGTCATATAATAAGGTATGAATTATTGTACATTTATAATTTTTGACAAAATTATATGACATCTTGAAGTTCATACTTAACATTTGACTTTCACAGTCCAGTCATAAAGAGGGTCATTTTTTAAAAAGAAAAGTATTGATACATGTTATCAATTTCCCCAAGGAACTCTGTTTGTCCCTTAGGCATGCAAATTAGTCTCTATAGAAGAACCAGTTCTACTTGCCAATTTTCTATTCTTTTTTAGTCAATGGATTGAACTAGTCCATATTCTTATTTATCAATATCACTTATATTGACTTCATGAAATCTTTCATCTGTTTAAAAATTTCAGTTGTAATTGCAATTTGTATCATATTTAAATTATATTTTGGGATAGTTAACAACATCTAATAAACAAAAAAGAATAACTTACAAAGACATGCCATAATGATCGAGTATATGTAACTACTCCTGTGAACCAATAAGATATTTAAAAAGAGACTAATTTGGCCAGGTGTGGTGGCTCACCCCTGTAATCCCAGCACTTTGGGAGGCTGAGGTGGGCAGATCATTTGAGATCAAGGAGTTCGAAACCAGCCTGGCCAACATGGTGAAACTGCATCTGTACTAAAAATACAAAAATTAGCCAGGCATGGTAGTGGACGCCTGTAATCCCAGCTATTCAGGAGGCTAAGGCAGGAGAATTCTTGAGCCTGGGAGGTGGAGTTGCAGTGAGCAAAGTGAGACTGCTTTAATTAAATCTCCTGAGAACAAATGTCAACTCTCATTTAATAAAGATGGTGCATTTTGTTTATGTTTTTTGTTTTGCTTTATTACACCTGGCTTATTTGAGACACTTGCCAGGTCCATGTACACAATTTGAGGTTGTGCCTCTGACTTGAAAGCAGAATGTTGATGTATTGAGAACAGTAACAAAGTGACTTCAAACCATAACATCAGCCAACCCAAAATTATATTTAAATAATGCTGTTACAGGTTGCACTGTGTCCTTCAAAATTCACATGTTGAAGTTGTAATCCCCAGTATTTCAGGATGTAATCTTATTTGGAGATAGGATCTTTATAGAGATAATCAAATGAAAATAAAATGATTAGAGTGGGCTCTAATCCAATATGATTGGTGTCATAAAAAGGGGAAATTTGGAGGCGTGTGTGCACACTGGGAGAATGCGAGGTGACCATGAAGGCAATGAATGAGTGATATTTCTACAAGTCCAGAAACACCAAAAACTGCCCGCAACATACCAGAGGCAGCAGAGAGGCATGGAACAGATTTTCCCCTCACAGCTCTCAAGGCAAACCAATCCTGATGACCTTGATTTCAGTCTTCTAGCCTCTAGAACCACGAGGCAATAAGTTTCTGTTGTTTAAGCCATTCTGTGAGATGTTCTTTATGGCAGTTCTAGCAAACTAATAATACAAATGTTTTGCATTATGCTTCAAAATACACTAGATTTTGTTTAAAGATGGAAATAATTTACCTTCCTTTGTGGATCACAGGTTCAGACTATGACAGTGTCTCATCCATTTCTAAATAAATGGAAAGTCCATTAATTCCATCAGACACCAAGATAATCATTTAGTAAGACATGCTTCCATGGCACAAAGGAGGGAATGTGATGAAGCCAGCCACAATCACTCTGTGCTCAAAAAGGGTCAAGGTGGCTCTGTCCTGTTCTGGAACTCACGACCTGCACATGCTGAGCTAGTTTCTTCCGGGGTGCCAGCTGCTCTCCTGTTCAGGAGACACGCTTGCGTTAACTCTTTCAGGTCTCTAGTGTACCATTAAGAGTAATTCACCAGTTTGGAATTTGCTAAGACTAGTCCTAAATTGTACTAAATAATACCTGAAGGGTTTGAAGTAGTTAATGCAGCTTCCAGATCCCAAGAATCTCCCTGCAACGACAGCCTGTGCAGGCAGCATCCTCTGGGAAAAGCAGAGAAATACACTCTCAGGAAAACAGTGGCTACTTTACCATTCTGGCTTCTAACTAACAGAAAAACACAAAAGTTATCTATGTGGCCATCCCTGGAAACAATATGGATAAGTTTATTCCACTTATTATTATTTATTATACAGTAAGGGAAAAGAGGGTTATATAGACAATAGTAAATGCAAAAATTACATTAACCTCAGAAAGCCTAAAAAACATATATACTGATTTTAACCTTCCTCAACCCTTAAATCCATGCATCCACCACTAGATGCCTTCTGTCCTCATGCTCCCATCTTCTCTCTTTAAATCTGCTTGCAGGGATTACGCTCACTTTGCCAGAGAATAGAGCATTCACAGTGGCTTCAAGTTACTCTCAAGAAACATCCATAAGTGAATGCGGAAAGCAGGAGAGTGAGGGGAAGAAGCTAGAAAAAGATGTGATTTTAGGGGAAGTCAAACTCAGCCTGATGCCCTAGGGAACTCTGGAGCATGAGTTGCATCACATTTTCTACTACCCAAAGCAAAGAGGCTAAACTGTCACATCCCTACATTGGTTAATTAATGGCTGCATCTCATCCCCAGAGTGGGAGTGTATAACCTCCCAGGGATCACCAGGCTGCACCTGGCAGCCCAAGACAATCCTCCAGAGATGTGTGCATCTGAGAGGCATCAGCAGTGAACACTGGCAGCAGTCAGGGATGGTGTTTCAACGTAGCCAGGGGGACCTGGGCAGGGCATAAACAGACTCTGACACAATCCTCAACACCTGAATGACTTATTGTAGATGCATTAAAACATAGCTTAATGCGTGGCTTAATGATGTATTGAGAAGAGTGTGATGTATTGAGAAGAGACATACCCATGTCTGACTGCCCTTTAATAAGATCTCCAATAAGATCATCAATCTACTCTTCAGGATTTAATTCTTATTGAGAAGACAGGGTATTTTTATGCAAAAGGTAAACAGTGAAAATAGATTTCTATTTTAGCATAACTTATTATAACAAATCTGACAACCTTTGGAATGGATTACAACAAAATCCTTTATCTTTGGGTTTATCTCTCATGGGTTTATGTATTACATATAAAGAAATAGAAATGTTTAACACGAGTTTTCCTCACGATGAAAGCAATAAAGAACATTCAAATTCAAGCTACAGAAAAAATAATTTAAATGAGTTTGATATTTTTGAAGGTTGGAAATGATCTTATGAAAACTTAGACATGAACATTCAACGTAATGAGAATTATCTTACAAAAATATGCCAAATACCAAACAGGTGTTGAGGAATGTTTTACCTGAAGTAAAATGTGCATGTATTTTCCATCATTTATTCCTCTTCCTTTTCTCAAGCATCACAGTATCTCAAGTCCCATAATAAATTTGCCCTGTAGGAGACATACCATAAAAACATTCCTCTCTCCTGTAGTATAAACAAAGATATACACCAGATATTTGCAGAAAATTATCTTACAAGGTAGCATTTTGGGGTAGAATTAAATGTTAAGGTTAGTCAAATATCACTTGATAGCCAAGTGCATTTGAGTGGTTTTGTCAGAGGGGTTTGAACCAGAGTGACTCCATCTTGAATAGGGGCTGGGTAAAATAAGGCTGAGACCTACTGGACTGTATTCCCAGGAGGCTGGACATTCTAAGTCACAGGATGACATAGGAGGTTGGCACAAGATACAGGTCATAAAGACCTTGCTGATAAACAGGTTGTAGTAAAGAAGCTGGCCAAAACCCATCAAAACCAAGATGGCTATGAGTGTGACCTCTGGTCATCCTCACTGCTCATTACATGATAATTATAATACATTAGCATGCTAAAAGACACTCCCACCAGCGCCATGACAGTTTACAAATGCCATGGCAATGTCAGGAAGTTACCCTTTTATAGTCTAAAAAAGGGAGGCATGAATAATCCACTCCTTCTTTAGCATATAATCAACAAATAACCATAAAAATGGGCAACCAGCAGCCCCCAGGGTTGCTCTGCCTATGGAGGAGCCAGTCTTTATTCCTTTACTTTCTTAATAAACTTGCTTTCACTTTATGGATTCGCCTGGAATGTCTTCTTGTGTGAGATCCAAGAACCCTGTCTTGGGGTCTGAATTAGGACCCCTTTTTGGTAACAGTTTGGCTTATGTCTTGGAGAGTTATCAAATTCATAATTCTTGAAAAAAAAATAAAAAATTATAATTATATGGTTGTTCACTATAGATGTGTCCTAAAATTCACAATTTTCCTATGTTTACCATTAAGAATGCTTCTGATGGTTACTCATTCTTAGTTTCACAGTAAATAATGATAACTAAATGCTGTCATGAATTTACCTCTCCAAAAGAATTGGTATTTATTTGTAGAATGTGAGACTAGTGATTGAAAACCTGTGTGATAGATTGTTGGCAAAACCTTATATTCAGGAACTTATTAGTTAGTTGAAAGAAAATAAATAATTATGATAAAGATTCTGATCTGTCCCCTGACATGCAAAGCCACATGTATGCATGAAAATTTAGTATTTTCAAGGAAGAGTATTTTTCCTCTTGCTTGGGATACCAACATTGACTTCTATGTATTCTGGCAAAATAACCTGAAGCAGTATTTCCAAAGTACTACACTCCAGATAAGAGAAAGAAGCCTTCCATACCAACGATGCTTACAGGCCACAGTCAACTTTCCTTGACGGCTAGGTGCTGAATCAGACCTGTAATCTGAAATATGATGATTTAAAAGCAATTTAAGGATTTTACAGTTTACGCCTATGGTCATATAGGTCACTCTTTCCCTGGCGTTCATCATTTCAAATATCAAAAAATAAGGCTGGAAAACCAGATTAAAAATTCAAGAACACAAAGTTCAGTCATGAGCAGAACAAGCAATTACCAGCATTAGGAAGGCATGCTTCAGTTATCTTTTGATTATTACCGAGAGAATATCTATGGAATTGAAATGACTTTCAGAGAAAGGCTGATAAACTGACTGAGAATGAATCGAGCTAAGACATGCTAAGATTTAAGGCAATGTGGTCAAATTCTTTACCAAATTTTTAGAAATTTTAGGTACAAATTCTTTATGTCCTTAAAGTAGTTTCCTTAGTCAACAATGCATCTATTCCAATGACACTGGTATTTCTTCCTTTTACAAAAGTTTGGGACAACTCCAGCTGCTTTGGGGTCTTTGATATCCTTTACTGATAGTAAATTATTACTTATAAGAGTGTTTTTCATTTTTAGAAACTGTAAAAAGTCATTGAGATACAAGTGTAGTGAGTAAGAAGAAAAATCACAATCAGCAAATGCAAACAGAGACACATATTAAAAAGCTATAAATACTGATTGTCAGGCCTGTAGAATACATTATAAAATTTCACAGATATAATAAATGTATATGCTTTGATATGTCTTAGAGATTCTTTATTCTCTAAAGATTTTGGGAAATTGCCACTCAGAGTGCTTCCTATGGCTTGAGAATCCCTTTGAGAATCCCAGATGTATCCACTGCCATGAAAGAAGGAGGTCAGAAAGATATTTCTTTCTACAATTACATTATCTGCATTAAAATTACCTCACTGCCTCCAGAAGTGAGTTGTGGACTGTGGCCTTGATAACATAGTTGCCTGTCTCATCACAGTTAGTTGTGACCAGCCCGTTTCAATCTCTGTCTTCCACAGATATGAATCATGGGTTCACAGGCTACATTAACTCTAGTCCAAGAAAAACAAGTTAACCTTTGTGGTCGGAGGTAGCCTTGCTCAGTTAGTGGAGGGCATATTCGCAAGTAATGAAAATAAAATGTCAAGATATCAATAGGCTTTGTAACTATTATAGATGAGTGACTCTCTCTTATTAGACATGTCTGGAAATGATTTGTCTTCAGTAATATAGAAGGATTATGGTGTGCCAGTAAATAATGTTGTTGAGAATAACTTAAAAAAAAAAAAAAAAAAAAAGGTTGTTCCTCTTGGAAATTCAATGCATGATGCTGGAGAAAAATATAATATCTGCCCAAATGTTAGTTCTATTTTAAAAGTAACCTTTGTAGAGCAAGGAGACTCTTATACTTCGTCATTCAGATAAAGCTGCATGTTCCAGTGGTGAACCTGTAAAATTCAAATAAGAGTTTAGGCTTTTGGGGTAAATATTATCGCTTTATAGAAGAGTGTGTGTTCATGTATCTTCCTGTATTTGTGTGTGAGTGAGAGAGAGAGAGAGAGAGAGAGGGAGAGAAAGTAAAATTTCCAAATTGTACTGTTAATACACCTTTAGAAATTAGCGAGATAAAAACATATTTTAGTATAAAGAAGGTATTTATTTTCTTTTTCTTTTTTTCCCTTGAAGCATACTCAACTTTACTCAGTTGTCAGGACTAAAAGTTGAACCCCAGTTCAAGTTTCCTTTATGGGTTTATTTTCTAGTGTCCAAGAAGACACAGAAGAAAAGCGTTGTCACTATATAACAATTTACTGTGCATTTAACAGATAGAAATGAAAGTTAACTTTTGCCAATCTCTGTTTATTTGATTTCTTTATGACTGCTAAACTGAGTTCTTTAGAGAACATATCTTTAATTTTAATCATGTATAGTAAATTAACGATAATGTGTCCTTGCAAAATATAGAAGTAAAATATGCCTCCTGGTATATATAAATGGCTTACAATAAAGTGGCCTACAGTTACGAACACTAAGCATAGCACTGGAATTAGTCAATGGCCTGTAGTTTAAATGCCATGATACACTTGGTCAAAACATGCTTCTTTGAGAGAAAAGTATATGGTATCATGTTTTCCATTTAGAGAACTACAAGAACAATTATTAGCCTAGTTTACCATTAGATCCATAATTTCATTTTATATGTATATCAATGAGAAAGGAATTCCTGGACTAGGCAGAAAATGCAGATGAAGGGGATGATACATAAGAAAAAAAAACCCTTTCCTCCATTTGTTGGGACCCCAAGATACCGTGATGAGTGAGATCAGAATTTGCAATCATGAGTTTTAATACTAATTCTTCTAACTTCTAGCAATGTCTCTTTAGGCAAATTATGTGACCTTTCCAAGTTTCAGTTCTCTAACTTTAAAAATAAGAATACTAAAATAAATTTACGATATCACTATGAGCATTAAATCAGAAAATGCATTTGAAGTGTTTCACACAGAGGGAACACTCAACTAATATAATTGTTCCTTTTCCTTTTTCCTTCTACCTTTTTCTTATTTAACTTTAGAGGGAGAGAAGCAGTATACATAGCCATTAGAACAAAGATTCTCAAGCCAATATGCCTGGATTTGGTTATTATTCTACGATTTAATATCTACATGACTTTTGGTAACTTTATGCCTAATTTTTCTCTGCAGTAAAATAGAAATCAAAAGGACCTACTTTTTAGGGATATTGTGAAAAATAATTAATATATAAAAATCATTTAAACATGCCTGACACATTATAAGAACTAAATGAGTGTTAACTATTATTTTTACACATAGAAGGGAAAACAATAAATTCTAAGATATTACAGGCTTCTGTTGAAAATATCCTGGGTTGTTATACTCAATCCACACATATTCCTCTAACGCCTACACAAGTTGCAGTAGGCATTAATCACAGTAATCATGATTGCAGTCAAGGGCGATTCTTAACATTATTCTCCATTTTTCCAGCAAATGTCCCAGATCAGCCTTGAAAGTATAGCATTCCTCCTTATTATTCCTGGGATCCCATATCACTACCCATCTCGAACTTCATATTCTAGTGAAAAATTAACCAAACAGCAATATTATTTCAGAAAATAAGGTAAAGAAATGTTAACATATAACATTAGGGACATTTGGAAAAAAGGAAAGAAAATGATATTTCTGACAAACAGCCCTGGTTTTGAGGAGCAGGTACTTAAGTAAGTAATTAGGGTAAATAGGTTAGTTTGACGGAGATGCTGGAAAAAAATAAAATGGCTTGAGCGCACACTTAATCTACCCAAAATTGTGTCATTAATTCTGAGCTCTTAGCCTTATGTGGAACTAGACAATTGAATTATGTTTGATTTCATTCCATTTTTAAATTACTCTTACAAATATTAAATTTTCAGGGCTTAGCAGTTGTATCTTTCTTATTATATATATGTACATATATATATAAAAAACCCAAACATGTATATGCAGAGACAGATGACCATTTAATTTTTAGCTTTTATCAAACTTGAATAGGAGCAAATGCTTGGGCTTCTTGCCTCAAATGGGCAACATTGAAAAGACATCTTAGCTGTAGATCTTCCTATAGTATCTGCTGGAATTGCATCACAGGCCAACTTCTTACTTCTGCCCCATATGGCTTGTCTTAAATCTCATAGGTGTTGATGTCACTGATCCTCTTCAATAAACCTCCTGCACACAAATATCAGAGTGTTTCTAGAACACAATCTATGACGATTGGTGCCAGTGTTGTACTCAAGAGGAAGACACTAAAATGATGATTTTAGTGAGATACTGAAGCTGGTCACCACCCAGGCTGCTGAAAATTAGGACCCTATCACTTGTAGCAGACAAAGCACTGATTATCACTGGTATGTCCTAGAGGTGAATTTGTTAAACTTTCATCAGTGATGAACTCAAACGGAATACTGGTTGAAGGGAACATACTAGTAGGTGCAATATCTCAGGTGTTTAAGAAGTACAAGGGAAACAGGAATCATGAGGACTATAGAAATGGAAAACTTTCTTGGGCCTATCAAGGCGTGAAAGAAGATAGCAAAAGGCTGGAGGCTATGAATTGCCTATATAAGGCAAAGTGTGAAAACTAGAAAGTATTCTTCACAACATGTAAAGAATTTCTGAGCTTCCAAGGGGGCAGAAAAGCTGAGGGTCAGTCAGAGGATTGTATTATGAGAGGAAAAGTGTTCTGTGGAAGGTTGAACTTGTAGCACTGACAGGATTTCTGTAGGAGCATCAGGGCTCTGCTATGCAAGAAATTGGATGCAAAGACTGTGAATGGAGTATCTGTGTCAACAACCTCAGTATCTTGAATCTTAGATTCTCCTGAATACTCTGCACCTGGTAAGTAGCTCACTCATTCTTGTTGAAGACAAGTACTCCATTCTGGCTTAAAGCCATGCCAGAGTTTTCTGCTTTTCAAGACAACATATGTCCCACTCAAGATCCACTTTTCTACCCTGGATACTAGACCAACAACTAGAATAAAGTCACGATAAAATTTGGCCACGGAATGTCTGGGTCTGCTAAGAAAGGAAAGGAACTACATCCTTAATGGAGTTACAAGACCTAGCCAACATGTCCCAGCAGGAATAGGGAGAGTACATAAGGGACTGGATCTTTTAGCTGCTGGAATAAGAGAGATCAAATATACCATTAGGATTTGTTGAAATGAGAGCCGTCTCCCATGATATGGAATTAAACATCCTGACAAACAAATATGAAATAGTGTGTTAATGTGTTTTTAGATTGGCATAGAAAAGCTTGGAAAAAGAAATGGTTCAAACTTAGAATATTAGGAATACAGAACTTCTATAGCAAACAGTACAGGAAGAGATCAAAAGGCTCAGAGATTAGAAATTCTAAAGTCATCAAACCCACCATAAAACCCAGAGAACATTCCATTCTTCCATTCACCGAAATAGCTTTTCTTTGTAGACCAGAGCTAAAGGTAGGAGAAGCTATTACAGAACTGGGTGATGTTAGCAAAGACAATGATGGGATTCTTAAACATGGGCAGTCAGAAGGAACTCATCTATTAGAAACAAATTGGATATAATGCTTACAGTGAGTGACAAGGTCATAGTATCATCCAGGGGTATCTGGCCCTCAAAGGATTATGGACGTCGTCAGTAGAACCCATGTCCACAGTCAGGAGAGATGAGCAGCCAATAAAGGTAATGTTCAGTCTGGTAATGTTCAGTCCGGTTTGCCTCGATTAGGACAATGCGGAAAGGCCATCCTAGACAAACATCCCCCTAGGGTTGGCTGAGGCTTTTGTTACAACTGCATCATGGTTCAACTTCCCTCTTACCAACTCTGCATGTCTCATTGCACATGGGTACTGTTCCCAAGAGCACTCCCTAATAAATCTAAGCACAAACGTCAAAGTTATAGTTAGTTTTCTGAGGACCCTAACCAATGACATCATTCAAGTTTATTTGAAGCTAATCCATGATGACACGTATGCCTGTAGTTTGTTCATTTTTTGCTGCTATAAAGCATTCTGTCAGATGATTGATAGTTTCTTTAACTCTATGGTTTGTGGACATCTAAGTTGACTATAGTATTTTGCAATAATAAACAAAGTTGTAATGAGCATTCTCCTTCGTGTCTCTTGGGTCACATACGGGAGACTTTCTAGGACTGTATTCCTCAAACCTAACTGTACATACCAATCATGAAAAGAGCTACTAGGAAATACTGATGTTTGCACATCATTTATAAGAGTCTTGAATTAGTTGTTCTTTGGTGAAGTCACAGAATAAATATATTTCGAAGGTACTCCAAATGACTTTCATGTAATTGTCAAAGAATTGTAGATAAAGTTTCATAATTACTGACTCATGTATGTTTAGTTTTATATAATAATAAATTGTGTTCCATTTACACTTGCTCCAGTAATATATTGGAGTTCCCATTGATGCATACCCTTGTCCACATGTGGTATTTTCAGACTTTTTAAATTTGAGTGACTTGTAGCATTTAAATAGTGTCTATTTATGGTTTAATTTTTAGTTGGTGATCACTAATGAAGTTGAGTTTCCTGTTTCCTTTTCTTTAAATTCAATTTTTTGCTTTGGCATGTGCTTATATTGGTTTGTCTTTATAAGTCATTGATTTGTTCTTCATATACTCTGGATTTTTTTACATTTTGCATCTTATGCATATTGTTAATATCCTTATTGAATGTGTGGCTTGTATTTCTATTTTCTTTATAATGTTTTAGTGTAGTTCCATCTATTCTATTTTACTTAGCACTGCTTAAGTGTTGTTTAAGAAATCTTTACTTAATCAGAAGTCATAAAGAGATTCTTCTATTTTTCTTCCAAAAGTTGTATGGCTTTGTTTTTTATATTTAAGTTATGTGTCTTGAATTGACTTTTGTGTATTTTTAGACACATGGACATAAACTTTTAGTCAACTGTATCAGGACATTTATAGAACATTCTATCCTAACTCTATTATCAGTCTTAAATAAAAATTTTTATATGTAGAGATCGGTTTCTGGTCTCTGGATATCAATGCCTTTATCTGTGCAGCAGATAAAGTGCCACATTTAGTACCCTTGGCTTTATGATACATCCTGGTATCTGGTAAATCACATCACTGACATAATTCTTCTATTCATGAATATTTTGGCCTTTGTTCTTCCAACTGAATTGTAAAAGCAGATTATCAAGTACTTCTAAAATGAACAGTTTGCTTTAAATTGCATTAAAGCCACATATGAATTTGTATTGTTGACATTTTAAAATTTCTATCTAGAAATACAGTACATTACTCCATTTTATGATATCTTCTTAAATTTTTCAATAGATCTTTTTCTGTAGAATGATATTTTGCATTTTTTGTAAGATTCTCCCTCTGTCCTCTTTTTCTCTAAAATATCTATACTTATGTGTACATACATATATATACATCATCCATAAACACACATAAAAGCATATCTATGTATATCTCCTATATGAATCTATAACATGTGAGCTTGCTAAACTCTAGTTTGAGTTATAAATATAAAAAGCATACATAGAGTCACTTTCATGACAGAGCATCAAGTTAATAATAATCTAAATTTAGTATATGCTTTCACATACACATATATGTGACTCTTTCAAAGATACGGTGGGAAAAATTGCCAGTAATAATAGCAAAAACAAAAGATAAAATGCCTAAGTATAACTGAACGTGAAATATGCAAGAGCTATATGTAGTCTATTTTAAAACACTATTGAAAGACATAAAAATTGATCAAATGAAAATGTATATATGATTTTGAATTGAAAACACTGCATCATAAAAATATATCTACACTGCTTCCCCTCCTCACCAACACATACATACACACACTCACACACACACACACACACACACACACACACACACACAGACACACACACACAGAGGCAATCTGGTTCTGTCCTCCTTTCCTACCTTGCTTTTCCCTAACCACGTATTCACTTTGAATCCACTATATCTTTTGTTTCTCATACTTTGCTCACTGTTTTTCACCCTCCACCAAAATGTAAGCATCATAAACAGGGTTAATCCCAATCAAGTAGAAATGGGCTGGTACATAACAGGTGTTGAATAAACAGGCACTGATAGACACAAAAGGTTTTATAAATAGAAAAGTGTCCCAGGTTCTTGGGTAGATATGCTCATTATCAGACAGATAAATAGATGATTGATTGATTGGTTGATTGATTGATGATGTCCCAAACATTCATCCATCTCACTCTTTATCTCCATTCCCTAATTCACTTTTGTCCATAGCCCTAAAAACTTTTAATAAATTATGTTATTTATTCATTTTATTGTTCTCATTGTACATATACCATCACAAAAACATAAGTTTCTTATGTTTCAATGTCTTAAGTACATTTATGTTTTTTCTTTTTCCTCCACTGCTGTATCCCCAGCACTGGAACAGTGCTTAGCATATCTTAGGCATAAAATAAATATTTTTCATCTGTAAGTTATCCTACACATTTAAAATAAACTCAATTAAATAAGAATAAACTTTTTATACTATATAAGCAGATGTTAAAGTTCTTAGCAAAAATAAATAAGAATATTCAGTGCATTTTTATAAAAGCACCAATGAAGAAGGTTTAAACCTCCCCCAACTTTACACATACAAAGCCTCCATATTTGAAGCAATATGGAACTAGTCCATAAATATGTGGATCATTCAAACAGAGAAAGAAGACAAATCCAAATTAGACAAAAGAATATATGGAAATATATGAAATACCTTGGGTACAAGTTGTCACAAATTGTAGGAAAATAATCTACCAATAGGAGACTGGTTAAATAAACCCTTGTTTTTTTCCCATTGTAAAAAAGAATAAAAGCATCCTATCTTATATACTGATATAGAAAAGTATACAAAATATGGTATATATGAAGAAAGCAAAGTCTAGAAGAGAATGTACAGTATCTAATTTATATGAGAAAATGGTAAGACTACATATTTCTCTGCTTGTATTTGAATAAAGACGCTGTGTATTAATAAAGCTAGTCACCTGTGGGGGGAAAAACAGCTACAGTACTGGGAAAATGGGGCAGAACTTTAAAGCCACTTACAGTGCTTGGTAAATAGTCTTTAAAAAATTAAAGCACTTTAGTTTTATTAGATCCCATTTGTCAATTTTGGCTTTTGTTGCAATTGCTTTTGGTGTTTTAGTCATGAAGTATTTGCCCATGCCTATATCCTGAGTGGTATTGCCTAGGTTTTCTTCTAGGGTTTTTATGGTTTTGGGTTTTACATTTAAGTCTTTAATACATCTTGAGTTAATTTTTGTGTAAGGTGTAAGGAAAGGGTCCAGTTTCTGTTTTCTACATACGGCTAGCCAGTTTTCCCAGCACCATTTATTAAATAGGGAATCCTTTCCCCATTGCTTGTTTTTATCAGGTTTGTCAAAAATCAGATGGTTGTAGATGTGTGGTGCTATTTCTGAGGCCTCTGTTCTGTTCCATTGGTCTATATATCTGTTTTGGTACCAGTACCATGCTGTTTTGGTTACTATAGCCTTGTAGTATAGTTTGAAGTCAGGTAGTGTGATGCCTCCAGCTTTGTTCTTTTTGCTTAGGATTGTCTTGGCTATACGGGCTCTTTTTTGATTCCATATGAAATTTAAAGTATTTTTTTCTAATTCTGTGAAAAAAAGCCGATGGTAGCATGATGAGAATAGCATTGAATCTATAAATTACTTTGGGCAGTAGGGCCATTTTCATGATATTGATTCTTCTATCCACAAGTATGGAATGCTTTTCTATTTGTTTGCGTCCTCCTTATTTCCTTGAGCTGTGGTTTGTACTTCCCCTTGAAGAGGTCCTTCACGTCCCTTGTAAGTTGTATTCCTAGATATTTTATTCTGTTTGTGGCAATAGTGAACGGGAGTTCATTCATGATTTGGCTCTCTGCTTGTCTATTGTTTGTGTATAGGAATGCATGTGATTTTTGCACTTTAATTTTGTATCCTGAGACTTTGCTGAAGTTGCTTATCAGCTTAAATCATGCCCTTTGCAGAGACACGGATGAAGCTGGAAGCCATCATTCTCGGCAAACTAACACAGGAACAGGAAACAAAACAACATGTATTCTCACTCATAAGTGACAGTTGAACAATGAGAATACATGGACACAGGGAGGGGAACATCACACACCAGAGCCTGTCAGGGGTTGGGGGGGGGCAAGGGGAGGGAGAGCATTAGGACAAATACCTAATGCATGTGGGGCTTAAAATGTAGATGAAGGGCTGAAAGGTGCAGCAAACCACCATGGCACATGTATACCTATGTAACAAACCTGCATGTTCTACACATGTATCACTGAACTTAAAGTAAAATTAAAAAAAAAAATTAAAGCTATGCTTTCTTAGCAAGCACTAGGCCAAAAATACATACATTTAACTGACCATTTAATGGAAAATACTTAAATAATATTTCTCATTTGCACTAATTCAATCATACTGATTAGAGACCTTCATCATCTTTACCTGATACTGTGCTAGCAAAGACAGCAGGCATCCATTATGTAATGCCTATTAGCATAGTTGAACCAATACTGCATTGTTCTACTAAACGTATTCTTGCTCCCTTTCAATACATGGAAAGACATAATTTTCTTTCACTATTAGCACATTTTTTGAAAGTGTCTTAGCTTTGATTTTGCTTTACAGATATTGTAGAATTCAGGCAGTAAGTAGAATTTGACAGTTTACAGGCTTGTTAATTCAAATATGGCCTGTGACCATCATTAGTATCACCTGCAAGCTTGTTAGAAATGCATAATGGAACCTGTAATCCCAGCACTTTGGGGGCCAAGACGGGTGGATCACCTAAGGTCAGGAGTTCGAGACCAGCCTGGCCAACATGGTGAAACCCCGTCTCTACTAAAAATACAAAAATTAGCTGGGCGTGGTGGCACATGTCTGTAATCCCAGCTACTCAGGAGGCTGAGGCAGGAGAATTGCTTGAACCTGGGAGGCCGAGGTTGCAGTGAGCCAAGATTATGCCATTGCACTCCAGCCTGGAGGACAAGAGAGAGACTTTATCTCAAAAAAAAAAAAAAAGAAAGGCACAATGAAAGGTTCCATTCCAGAGCTACTGAGTCAGAATCTACATTTTAACAAGAGCCCTGGATAGTTTCTGTGCCCTGTAAAGTTTGCAAAGCACTGCTTTACTGGACCATACACCTAGTTTTTTGTTTTGGTTGCTTCTTTATTACATGCATACACTACATTAAAAAAAATCCTCCATACATTTTTGTACATTATCTTCCATTTGTCATTTTTCTTTTTTTCTCTATTCTCTCGTTTTCATCTCCCTACCTCATGTTTTTCTAAGCTTTTTATTTCCTTCTGTCATCAAGATATCAAAAGATTTTAATCTTTGGGATCTGAACCATTTAATAAGTGGTGTGCTAGGGAGTTTAATGCTTAAAGGGGTGACCTGCGATAATTTTCTTCAATTTCCCTATTGTTTTAAATTATTTTGGATTATCAGAGAGTTTCATATATTTGAGTTCTGCTAAAACAGCAGATCAACAGTTTGGTGGTGGTGGAGAGGGCAATGAGAAATACCACAGTGAATTTCCAGCATTACAGGATGAATAAGTAACCAGAGATATGGGCCCACAGAAAGAAATTATGTTAAAAAGGATCTCTAATTTTAATATCCAATAACATTTTTTAAAATTTTATTTGGGGGGCAAGAATCCATTGCGAGACTCTTAAGAAAACCTTTTCCAGTAAAATACCAATAACACATACTTTTTTTTTTTTTTTTGCACTAAGCACAAGCAGAAATAAATATAAATACCTACTCTTTGTTATCAGTATGTTAGCCAAAGAAAAAATGTAGGTGATTCTGGGAAAGTAAAATTTTTGTCCCTGACGATGCACATTAATTGTAAAATATTGGTATAATCATAACAAACCAAATTAAATATAAATTTCCTTTAGTAAACTGAATATAATGAATTTCCCTTCAGATGATGAAGTGAAGCAGTCCAATAACTGTTTGTTTTTTGAAGTAAAGCTTCTTCTATGCAAAACTGTAGGGTCAAGAATGCTCAGCCAATTGAGCAATTGGGTTGGCCGCACATCCGCAAGTACTGTATAATTTAGGTCAAGCAGGTTAATTAGCATATTATTGTTTGGCCAAATGAACAGCATAAAATTGCCAAACCTAAATTCCTTAAATAGTAACACATAAATCTTAGTACTCTGGCACTTCTACAGATGGCAGCCTGCTATCTGATGGATGGAAAGGCCTGCTTGAGCGTAACATTAAGATTCTAAACAGCAAAAGAACGCCACACTGAAAGAAATTCACAGGGCAGCAGAAATTTATCATGTTTGTTTTGTCACTGTAACTCACATCTTGCCAACTCAACCCCATAAAGAAATAAGGGGCATTTACAAAAGGTAGAAAACGGGAGAGTTAAAAAAAGAATTTATGCAAAAACAGTGTATGATTAAATGCATTCTGAGAAGGATTATTGCTTTGCTGTCATGAACGATGTCAACTTCCAAATATTTTTTGTTTGTTTCTTATTGGTCTTGCTTATTATTACACAATGTTTTTGGAAGCATTTGGTCAATTACTAATTCTCCAACTTATTGTTTTCTTCCTTCTATCCAGTGTGCATTATATTTATCTTGAATAAAAATAGAACATAATGTTATGTAACATATTACAATAGCAATCCCTAGGGAAAAGGTTGATAACTAGAGAGAATGGATTAACTCTTTAAATCTCATTTCGCATCTGTGTTGGGGTCCCCAAGACCACTTTCAGATTTGAAGCTTCACTGGAAGGATTCACAGGACCCAGAAATATATTATACTCAAGGTAATAGTTTATTATAGGAAAAGTATAGGGATTGAAATCAGCAAAGGAAAAAGGTGTAGAAGGAGAGTCCAGAAGAAACCAGGCATTACACACAGTTGGCTTCTCCTGGGGGAGCCATCCAGTCAATATTTAGTTCTCCCAACAACAGTGTGTGACAAGGGAGGCTCACCTGGGCCTTTGGTGCCCAGGGATTTTATTTGAGAGTCAGTCTCCTAGGCATGTATTGCCTGTGTGACTGACCTTAGCGACTCACACTCAAGCCTCCCAAGAGGCCAACTAATATGTCATGGTTCAAAGACCCAGAAATTCTTACAAAAACAATCACCATAAATCATAGCATGTTAGCATAACCTACCTGGTGTGGCGCAAGGTCTCTGGTATACTAATACATTTTTATCAGGCAGAATATTCCAAGGGCTCAGAAGTTATCTTCCAGAAGCCAGTCAGGAGCCAATCCTGAAGGCCTTTAGAATGTACAGGATTTGGGCAAACCAGGCCTGATGAGTTAATCCTTTCCTGCACACTATGGACAAACAACAACAATCATGGCTATATCTATCCACTCTAAGGTTTGCTTCACTAACTACTGTTTTCCCTCATTTTCCCTGGATTTCTTGTTGCTAAACACTCTGATAAGACTAAGTTTTTGCTTTCAGGAAGCTCTGATATCGCTCTTTATGTGTGTCCAAGTATCTTTTCTCTTTTTCTCATCAGGTAGTCAAATAGATGTTTTCTTTTTAAAGCAATGGAAGTCATTATTAAGTGAATATCTCAGCATCTGAATGTATGAATCTTGTGGGAAGCAAGATACGCCTCAAAATACAGATGCTAAAATGTCTAAAGTATGTATTTTTCTGCCTGTCTGGTTGTTTGGGCATGGGCATGGGACCTCAGCTCAGCCAAACATACCACCCCACCCATTAAATCTGGAGTGAATATCTCAAAGAATGAGGCAGAATTGTTCGTCCCAGATGGCTCTTATAAATTATCTGGTTTTGGTTAATTCCTATCTACTGTTGAGCCAGGTTTTTCAAACTTTTCCAAATTTCTACAAGCTACAAAATAACTTTCAGTAAATTAAGTTTATGTGAGAATTTCTCTGAGTCAAACTTTGTTGCTTTCAACAAAAAACTTTGGCTAATGTAAGAACTCTACTAAGAAATTAATATAAAATGAAAATGAACAATTATGGAGAAGGTTTCTAAATTTGCAACAAAAGTCTGGTAACAAATTTCATGGTTGGCACAATTTCTAAAAAACTCAGATCCCCTACAATGACCATCAATTTTTTTCCTCATTCACTCAGAAAATTATATCATGAGGTAGCTTCTATGGGCTCTGTTGTGTCTGAGAATTTCAGTCTCTCCCAAGCTATTTCCTGACCTTTCTAAAGATGACTTCAATATCACCTCTAGTTCTGAATTTCATTATACTTTCAATTATCTTGTCTTATAAATTTTTACCTAAATCTAGACCCTATTGTGATGAAGACTCTTGAAGACCCTTTTTTAAAAGAATGTAGTCCCAAAATTTCTGCCTTTGACCTCATGTTATGTAATATTAATACTGACTTGCCTACACCCTTCCTGAAGGATTTCTGTTCCCAAACCTTGAGAAATTTTATTCTCATCCTTGCACAAACATCTACGTTTTCAGAGGTACTCAACTTTGCTAATGTCACTATAGTTCTTTTGATTTTTGATGATGGACATCAGGTTTTTTGAGGCTTTTACAAAATGAAAACAAACGGTCATTGCATCTTTCAAATATTCAAACATTTATGTTTAAGTCCTTAATCCATTTTGAATTAACTTTTCATAGTATAAGGTAGGGGCCAATCCCATTCTTATGCATTTAGATATTCAGTTTTCCCAATACCATTTGTTGAAGAGTCTATCATTTCCTCATTGTGTAGTCTTGGCACCCTTGTGGCAGATCATCTAGATGATAAACATCTAGATTTATTTCTGGTCTGTATATTCTCTATATTCTGTTCCACTGGTCCATGTGTCTATCTTTTGGCAAGTGCCATCTTGCTTTGATCACTGTAGATTTATAATATGTTTTGAAGACAAGAAGTAGGAGCCCTCTAGCTTTGTTCTTTTTCTCAAGATGTCTCAGCTGTTTGGGGCCCTTGGTGCTTCATATGAATTTCAGTATTATTTATTCTATTTCTGAAAAAAATACCATTGTAATTTTGATAGGAATTATATTGAAATACATAAGATCCCTTGTGTAGTATGAACATCTTAACCATATTAAGTCTTTCAATCTGTAAACAAGGGATGTCTTTCCTCTTGAATTTTTTTTATTTTAGGTTCAGGGTACATGTACAGGTCTGTCATACAAGTGAACTCCTGTCACAGTAGGGGTTGTTGTACAGATTATTTCATTACCCAGGTACTAAGCCAGGTACCCAAAAGTTGTTTGCTCTGCTTCTCTCTCTCTTCCAACTTTCCACCTTCTTGTATTCCCCAGTATTTTTTGTTCCCTTCATTGTGTTAATGAATTCTCATCATTAAGCTCCCAATTATAAGTGAGAACCTGCAGTATTGGCTTTCTGTTCCTGTGTTAGTTTGCTAAGTATAGTGGACTCTGGCTTCATCAATGTTCCCACAAAAGAAATGATCTTCTTCTTTCTTATAGCTGCATAGTAGTCCATGCTGTATAAGTACCACATTTTCTTTATCCGATATATCACTGATGGCATTTAGGTTGATTCTATGTCTTTGCCACTGTGAGTAGTGCTGCGGAGAACATTTGTATGTGTGTGTCTTTATGGTAGAATGATTTATATCACTCTGGGTATATGCCCAGTAATGGGATTGCTGGGTGGAATGGCAGTTCTACTTTTAGCTCTTTGAGGAATCACCATACTGCTTACCACAATGGTTGAACTAATTTACACTCCAACCAACAATGTACAATAGTTCCCTTTTCTCCACAGCCTCACCAGCATCAGTTAAATCTTTTGACTTTTCAATAGTAGCCATTCTGACTGATGTGAGATGGTATCTCATTGTAGTTTTGATTTGCATTTCTCTAATAATCTGTGATATTGAGCATATATATATATATATATATATAGTTGATAGTTTATTTTGTTTTAGTTTAATCAGCTCCCGTTTGTCAATTTTTGGTTTTGTTGCAATTGCTTCTGGTGTCTTTGTCATGAAATCTTTGCCTGTTCCTATGTCCAGGACAGTATTGCCTAGGTTATCTTGCAGGGTTTTTATAGTTTGGGGTTTTACATTTAAGTCTTTAATCCATCTTGAGTTAATTTTTGCACATGGTGTAAAGAAGGTGTCCAATTTTAGTCCTCTGCATATGGCTAGCCAGTAATACCAGCATCATTTATTAAATAGAAAATTCTTTTTCACCATTGCTTGTTTTTGTCAGCTTTGTCGAAGACCAGATGGTTGTAGGTGTGTGTCCTTATTTTGGGGCTCTCTATTCTGTTCCATTGATCTATGTGTCTGTTTTTGTACCCGTACCATGTTGTTTTGATTAACACAGTCCTGTAGAATAGTTTGAAGTCAAGTAGCATGATACCTGCAGATTTGTTCTTTTTGCTTAGGATTACCTTGGCTATTTGGGCTCTTTTTCAGTTCCATATGAATTTTAAAAGAGTTTCTTATAGTTCTGTGAAGAATGTCACAGGTCTTTTGATACAAAGAGCATTTAATCTGTAAATTGCTTTGGGCAGTATGGCCACTTTAATGAAATTAATTCTTCCTATACATGAGCTTCTTCACTCAAATTTATTTCTATGTGTTTTATTCTTTTTGATACTATTGTAAGTGGAATTGTCTTAAATTCCTTTTTAGATAGTTTGTTGTTAATGTATAGAAACACAACTGATTTTTGTATGTTGATTTTGTATTATGCAAATTGCTTGAATTTGTTTATTAGTTCTAAAAGATTTTAAGTCTTTAGAGTTTTCCACATATAAGATTGGGTCATGTGCAAACAAGTAATTTTATTTTATTCCTGATTTATATGTCTTTTATTTCTTTTTCTTGCCTCATTGTTCTGGTAAGGTCTTCCAGAACCATGTTGAATAAAAGTGGTGATAGTGGGCATCCTTGTCTAACTCCTGATCTTAGAGAAAAATATTTTAGTTTTTCACTATTGAGGATGATGTTAGCTGTGGCCTTGCCATATATGGCCATTATTATGTTAAAGTAAATTCCTTCTAGACCTGGTTTGTTGAGTCGTTTTATTATGGAGGTGTTGATTTTTGTCAAATTCTTTTTTTGCATATTTTGAGATGATCATGTGATTTTTATCCTCTTAATGTGGTTTATTACATTATTTGATTTTTTTATATTAAACCATTCTTGCATTCCAGAGATAAATTCCACTTGGTCATGGGGTATGATCCTCTTAAGGTACTGCTGGATTCATTTTGTTAGTATTTTGTTGAGTTTTGCATCTGTATCAGAGTGATTGATTTATTGTTTTCTTTTCTTGTGATATCTTTGGCTTTGGTAATGCTTGTCTTATAAACTGAATGTGTAAGTATTCCTTCTTTTTCAATTTCTTGAAAGAGTTTAAGAAAAATTGGTGTTAATTCTTTAGATGTTTGGTATAATTCTCCAGTGAAGCCATTTACTGTTGGGCTTTTCTTTGTTGGGATATTTTGGGTTCTGATTCAATCTCTTTCTTCTTTACAGTTCTGTTCAGATTTCTATTTCTTCAAGATTCAGTCTTGGTAGCTTGTGTGTTTCTAGGAAGTTACTCGTTTCTTTTAGGTTTTCAAATATGTTTTCTGGTTTTTTTTTTCTATGGAGTTGTAGGAATTCCTTATACATTTTGTACATTAACTTCTTATCAAATATATGGTTTACAAATATCATCTCACATTCTGTAGGTTGCCTTTTATTATATGGATTGTTTCCCTTGCAATTAAAAATTTTTATTTTAATGCAGTCTCATTTGTCTGTGCTTTTATTGTCTATGTTTTTGATGTCATATCTAAGAAATCATTGGCAGGAGAGAGGGAAATGGGGAGTTTGAGAGAGACCACATTCACATAACATATTGTTATAATTATCCTATTACTAATTGTTGTTTATCGCTTACTGTGCCTAATTTATACATTAAACTTTGTTACAAGTATATATGTACAGGAAAATCATGGTATATGTAGGGTTCAGTACTATCTATGGTTTCAGGCATCCACTGGAGGTCTTGGAATGTATCCCTTGAGGATAAGGGGGAACTATTGTATTCTTAATTTTAATGTATCATACCCTTCATCTCAGCCAATGTATAAACTATGACACCTTAAAGCCCAAGCAACACAGCTGTGGCATGACTCTAAAATGGTCAATGCTGGAGCTAGGTGCTTGATAAACCATTACACAGGAAAATGTTCAGCCACAGTCGTGATCAGAGGTTGAAACACTTCCCTGGAAGAAGAAGTATCCCAAGAAGCTAACTGTATTAATGTTATAGGTTGAGGACTTATTGAGAGTCTATAGGAGAGACAAAACTTTAAAAGTAAAGTAGACATGGCCAGGTGCGGTGGCTCACATCTATAATTCCAGCACTTTGGGAGGCCGAGGCGGATGGAGCTCGAGACCAGCCTGACCAATATGGTGAAACTCCTTCTCTACCAAAAATACAAAAATTGGCTGGGCAGGATGGTGCGTAGCTGTAATCCCAACAACTTGGGAGGCTGAGACAGGAGAATCGCTTGAACCCAGGAGGCAGAGGTTGCAGTGAGCCGAGATCGAGCCGCTGCACTCCAGCTTGGGTGATAGAGCAAGACTCCGTCTGAAAAAAAAAAACAATGTGGAGTAGACACTTTGCATGTAGAAGTAAAAGTCACTCAATTATAGTTGGGCACACATACTATTGTGACCTTATTTGTACATACAAGCTGGTGATGTCTAAGTACATTCAAATTACTCTAACAAAATCTGATAATTAATATATGGAGATAAGTCTGGAATTATATCTGAAAGTGAGAAAATCCTACATAAGAAAATTGTATTAAAAAAGCAGAAACAGGAAAGAGCATTGTACTTATGAGAGGCTGCAAAAGGCTCAGCCCAACTAGAAAACAGGTTGAGTATTTAGAAAGAGAGAGAATAAAATTTAATGAGTACCATAGGACTAAGTGATGCACATTCGTTAATGAATATTGAAAAGCTTAGCTCTGGTCACAAAGGCAACGTGTATGATGATATGTATGTAAGTACTCAGTGGAATGTTTGAAAAAATCTTGGAAATATTATTCTAGAAGCTGTTAGCAAGAAAATATAGAAGTCTACAAATATTGTATGTTGGACCACAGCCTAAGGAGGTGGCACTAATATTGGTCAGGAAAGAGAAAAAAATCCAAGAGATTACTTTCAAAAATGACTGATTATATCCATGTCTTGGTTTCTAATGCCATTCTCAAGAGTAAAGAAAAAAGAAACCAGAGATTCTTGGAAAAATAGATGATTCTAGGACTGGGACAAAAAAATGTAAAATAAGCATGCAGCATTCATTATAGTGCCAGAAAGTAAGAAAATGCCAAATTAAAAAAAAAGTCATGATGATTGGGGTATGTCAAAGGGACACAGGAGCCAACTAAAAGAATAGCCAAAGATGAAATAACTCGAGCAAAAAAATAAAGTGGTATTGGTTTGTTATCCAAATTATAAAATAAATATCCATGAGTTCACACTGATATAAACTAAAAGATTAAATAAGTAAACGGGGGAGAAAGACAAATCTCCTGTGCAGAACAATTCCAAATAATTTATACAGATACATTCCACTCTTTATGTGTTAGCTGCTCTTAGAGACTTCCAAAGAATACAGAATAGGAAGGGGGAAAATGAATAAATTCTGAAACCTGAAGAATACTACGTTAGTTAGGTGACCATGCTCAACATCAACAGCGAAAAGTCATGTTGATAATATGTGTCTTTGATAGAATTTGGTTAAAATGGCAATTTGCCTCTGTGGTCTTTCTCCACAGCATAATTATGAGAAAAAGATAAAATTCAAAATTAAAGGGCATTGGACAAAATAGCTGACTAGGACTGCTTAAAACTGCCAAGGCATCAAAAACAAGGAAAGTCTGGAAGCTGTCACCAACAAGAAGAGCCTAAACAGACATGATGATTAAATCTAATATGATATCTTGGCAGTGATCCACAAAATGCAAAAAGGACATTAAATGAAAACCAAGGAAACCTAAATATAGATTTTAACAACAATTTAACAATAATATTTTTATTCATTGTAACAAAGATACCAAGCTAACGTAAGAAGTTAATACTAGGGGAAACTGGGGGTGCAGTATATGGGAACTATCTGTCCTATCTTCACAAATTATTTTTTTTTTATTTATTTTTTTGAGACAGTCTTGCTCTGTCACCCAGGCTGGAGTGCAGTGGCACAATCTCGGCTCACTGCAAGCTCCACCTCCCAGGTTCATGCCATTCTCCTGCCTCAGCCTCCCGAGTAGCTGGGACTACAGGTGCCCGCCACCATGCCCAGCTAATTTTTTGTATTTTTTAGTACAGATGGGGTTTCACCATCTTAGCCAGGATGGTCTTGATCTCCTGACCTTGTGATCAACTCACCTCGGCCTCCCAAAGTGCTGGGATTACAGGTGTGAGCCACCGCGCCCGGCCCACAGATTATTTCTTTAAACCTAAAATTGATATAAAATAAAAATTGTATTTTAAAAAATCCCCATTTGAATATAATCAAATTATCTCCTGTATTGAAACCATTTACGATGTAGTATGATGTAAATAAAGAGAGAAAACACAATGTAAATGAAAACATCAGTAGTTTCTGATTTACTGTGATATGGTTTGGCTGTGTCCCCACCCAAATCTCAACTTGAATTGTAGCTCCCAGAATTCCCATGGGTTGTGGGAGGGACCCATGGGGAAGTAACTGAATCATGGGGGCTGGTATTTCCTGTCCTATTCTTGTGATAGTGAATAAATTTCACAAGATCTGTTGGGTTTATCAGGGGTTTCCGCTTTTGCTTCTGTCTCATTTTTTTTCTTGCCACTGCCATGTAACAAGTGCTTTTTACCTCCAGATGTGATTCTGAGGCACCCCCAGCCATGTGGAACTGTAAGTCCAATTAAACTTCTTTTTGTTCCCAGTCTCAGGTATGTCTTTATCAGCAGCATAAAAACGGACTAATACATACTGTTTATTATGAAAGAAAAAATAGAAAAATTAATGATTTTTAATATTAGTTATTTCCAAATAATTAAAATACAACTAAAATATAAATTTCATTGCCCATACTCACAATCTACATATCCTCACTATAGATTAATAAAGCAAGGTTAAATAAACAATACTCAAAGTAAGGTTACCAAAGTTACTAGAAAATTGGTTTGGAGAGAATGGAAAATACATGTTGAGGAACCAGGGAACCAATGATGAAATGGAAATAGAACACTAAAGATGCGTGTGATATATCTGTGAATCATCAGCCTAGAGATAACTGTTGACTCTCCTTTATAAGAAAGAAAGAAATGAAAGAAAGGAAAAGAAAGAAAGAAAGAAAGAAAGAAAGAAAGAAAGAAAGAAAGAAAGAAAGAAAGAAAGAAAGAAAGAAAGAAAATTACAAGAAGAAAAGAAATCATAAAGTGGCGGGACTAATTCTATAGGGCTCATGTCAAAACCAGTCACTTTATTTGAGAGTTACTTCTTATCAGGATACAATTGAAATCCAAGAACAAGAAGTTTTCAAAATAGATTGAGGGAAATCTAGTTCTAGATCCCTGAGGAATCGCCACACTGACTTCCACAATGGTTGAACTAGTTTACAGTCCCACCAACAGTGTAAAAGTGTTCCTATTTCTCCACATCCTCTCCAGCACCTGTTGTTTCCTGATTTTTTAATGATGGCCATTTTAACTGGTGTGAGATGGTATCTTACTGTGGTTTTGATTTGCATTTCTCTGATGGCCAGTGATGATGAGCATTTCTTCATGTGTTTTTTGGCTGCATAAATGTCTTCTTTTGAGAAGTGTCTGTTCATGTCCTTTGCCCACTTTTTGATGGGGTTGTTTGTTTCTTTCTTGTAAATTTGTTTGAGTTCATTGTAGATTCTGGATATTAGCCCTTTGTCAGATGAGTAGGTTGCAAAAATTTTCTCCCATTCTGTAGGTTGCCTGTTCACTCTGATGGTAGTTTCTTTTGCTGTGCAGAAGCTCTTTAGTTTAATGAGATCCCATTTGTCGATTTTGGCTTTTGTTGCCATTGCTTTTGGTGTTTTAGACATGAAGTCCTTGCCCACGCCTATGTCCTGAATGGTATTGCCTAGGTTTTCTTGTAGGATTTTAATGGTTTTAGGTCTAACATATAAGTCTTTAATCCATCTTGAATTAATTTTTGTATAAGGTGTAAGGAAGGGATCCAGTTGCAGCTTTCTACATATGGCTAGCCAGTTTTCCCAGCACCATTTATTAAATAGGGAATCCTTTCCCCATTTCTTGTTTTTGTCAGGTTTGTCAAAGATCAGATAGTTGTAGATATGTGGCATTATTTGAGGGCTCTGTTCTGTTCCATTGATCTATGTCTCTCTTGTGGTACCAGTACCATGCTGTTTTGGTTACTGTAGCCTTGTAGTATAGTTTGAAGTCAGGTAGCGTGATGCCTCCAGCTTTGTTCTTTTGGCTTAGGATTGACTTGGCAATGCGGGCTCTTTTTTGGTTCCATATGAACTTTAAAGTAGTTTTTTCCAATTCTGTGAAGAAAGTCATTGGTAGCTTGATGGGGATGGCATTGAATCTATAAATTACCTTGGGCAGTATGGCCATTTTCACGATATTGATTCTTCCAACCCATGAGCATGGAATGTTCTTCCATTTGTTTGTATCCTCTTTTATTTCATTGAGCAGTGGTTTGTAGTTCTCCTTGAAGAGGGTATATACCCAAAGGACTATAAATCATGCTGCTATGACACATGCACACGTATGTTTATTGCGGCACTATTCACAATAGCAAAGACTTGGAACCAACCCAAATGTCCAACAATGATAGACTGGATTAAGAAAATGTGGCACATATACACCATGGAATACTATGCAGCCATAAAAAATGATGAGTTCATGTCCTTTGTAGGGACATGGATGAAACTGGAAACCATCATTCTCAGTAAACTATCGCAAGGACAAAAAACCAAACACCACATGTTCTCACTCATAGGTGGGAATTGAACAATGAGAACTCATGGACACAGGAAGGGGAACATCACACTCCGGGGACTGTTGTGGGGTTGGGGGAGTGGGGAGGGACAGCATTAGGAGATATACCTAATGGTAAATGACGAGTTAATGGGTGCAGGAAATCAACATGGCACATGGATACATATGTAACAAACCTGCACATTGTGCACATGTACCCTAAAACCTAAAGTACAATTAAAAAAAAAAAAAGAGATTGAGGGAAATGACCAAAAGAAGCCGAGGTCAAGAAAGATGACTTGGGTAAGAAAAGACTATTGTATTAAAGTTCGAAACCTAAGAAGAACCTGGGTTGTAAGCTCTCTGTATTCAAGACTATGCCTTGCTCATCATTGTAAATAAATGTTGAGCACAGTGTCTGGCACATAGTAGATGTTCATTAAATATTTCAGGGAATAGACAGTAAGAGTGGAGCACCTGAGAATAAAACTAGACTGAAGAGAGTCAGTTAAGGAGAAAAAAAAAAGGTGCTGAGGAAACTAAGATAATAACATAAATAATGCTGTAATTGGGAGGGAATGGTGAGTCAAGTGAAGCATGAGAAGAGCAGAAAAGAAAAGAAAAGAAAGGAGAAATATAGCAGCTAAATGGAATGAGGTATGTTGGATTTAATCCTGGAAAGAAAGAGGAAATGAGTGGAAAAACTAGAGATATCCAAATAAATTCTGGAGTTTAGTTAATAACAGTATAGGAATACCAGTTTCTTAGTTTTAATAAGTGAACCATAGTAACATAAGATGTTAAAAATATGCAAAAGTGGATGAGGGGTATACAAAAACTCTCTGAATTACCTTTGTAACATTTGTGTAAGTACAAAATTATTCCAAAATAAAAAGTGTATTAAATTAGTTTAAAGGGATAAAAAATAGAGCAGGGTAAAGCATAATGATGACAAGAATGGAGGACAAAGGAACATGTTGTTGAGGTTTTTATTGTGGTTGTTTTACAATAGTTTGTGACAACTCAGTTTGTCTACCGACTCCTAATGGTATACAATGACTTACGCTGCTGAAATACCTCCTTAGAATGCTTCAAGCCAGTCGATACAGACACTGTAAAAATCTAAGGGTTTTGAATTACTTTTTATTATAAAAGAAAAATAATAGAAGAAAAATTAAAGATGTACTAATATTATCTCCAAAGGAATAAAATATACCTGTAACATAAATTTAATTTGGAGCCCTTCCAAGCTCCAAAACAACATCCAGAAAGTATTACATTTACTCTTGAACACCACAAAATAAATAGAACACAAATTCTGTCCCATATCTTCTTGAACAGATCACCATGTTCCCTCTCACATTCTGAAGACTTATTGAACTTACTGAACCACAGATGAAGTGGTATTAACGGAAAAGACGTCTATTTCTGGAACCTTAGATTTATTGAACAACTTTCCATAAAATATCCTGTGTTTTAGAAGTATTTCAATGGCTTTAAGCAGTAATATATATATATATACTTTATTTATTTACTCTATTAAAGAAAAAACATAGCCCTTAAAATATTCTTATTTTCTCAAAACAAATAGATATGCTCCTACTATGTGCAAGACTGTGTCAGATACTAGAGAAAAAAACATGGAAAGATATAACCTAAAATGTACCTACCACAGACAAATATTATCCTAAAGAAAACTACTGTAAATAAGTTAAATCAGGAATTCAAATTTCCAAGAAATCCCTATCCAGATTTACAAATTGTACTGGCATTCAGTCAAAAGCCTGAGTCAGAAGAAATAGTAAATAACAAATCTCTAGGTGATAAATATGGGTAAACATTGCCAGGATTTATGAATTAAACCGCTAAAAACAAAATCTTGAGGATATAGGTATAATTTAGCCCCTTCTAATACATCTCTTGGTAGTTTTACATTCTCCTAAAATGAAACACATTCTCCTGCACCCCAGTTGCATTAAGACAATAGATGAGGCTCTTTTTCATACCCATAGCAATTGATTCAGAGATGGATATATCAGCCCATTAGTGTTAGTTAGAATAGAGAAACTGTTTTCTTGTATCTCTGGGAAAGAATAACCCTCTGATCCATTGAAGTTATCAAAAGAGGCTGTTCTTCTGTTCCTTGACAATGTGAAGGTGTCAAGTTTTTAATAAAATGTGGAGTCTGAATCCCAAGAGAGCTAAGGCAAGAGCTACATGTCTTGCTAAGATCTAAGCTAGGAATTCTCAGGTGACTCTTCTGCTGCATTCTATGAGTCAAAGAGAGTTATAAGATCAGCCCATCTTGCCGGGCGCGGTGGCTCACGCTTGTAATTCCAGCACTTTGGGAGGCCGAGGCGGGCGGATCGTGAGGTCAGGAGATCGAGACCACGGTGAAACCCCGTCTCTACTAAAAATACAAAAAAAAAATTAGCCGGGTGTGGTGGCGGGCGCCTGTAGTCCCAGCTACTCAGAGAGGCTGAGGCAGGAGAATGGCGTGAACCCGGGAGGCGGAGCTTGCAGTGAGCCGAGATCGCGCCACTGCACTCCAGCCTGGGCGACAGAGCAAGACTCTGTCTCAAAAAAAAAAAAAAAAAAAAAAAATCAGCCCATCTTAAGACCAGCCCAGATTCAAAAGGAAGTAAAATAGAGTTCAGCTGTTGGAATTGAATGGGAGGAATTGCATGCATGAAGAGGAATGAAATAATGGAATCATAATTGGTGACCATATTTGGAAGCAATCTACCACAGTGAGGGACATACTGAATGGTGATATGAAGAGTGAGAATAGCCATCTATTCAAATAGCTGAAGAAAGAGAATTCAAAGTAGAAAAGAATTTCAATTTCAAAGAATCTGACAGAGTACAGGCTAGCTGTGATCATAGAAATGAAGAGAAACCAATATGATGGGGCATGATAATAAAGGAAGAGAATTGATTAGATGAGGTGATGGAGCTGAGCAAGGTCAAGGTACATGGGGGTGGGGGGAAGGGTTGTTAATGATCTGAGTTTCTTAAATGCAGAATTACATAGGCCTGGTTCTTTCCTCTGCTTCTCAATATTTTGAGAAAGTGCATCTTTAATATATTCCAACAATTTTAATAAGAGAAAGAAAATCTGATTTGTCATTGGAAGTTCTAATGAAAATAGAATCCATTATGTTTTAAGATGATATTTTTATTTAATAATTCATCCTACTGAGACTATTTTCTAATTTTATTTCTCCTCTCCTCTGCAAGTACTTTGATTCATAATTTTTTATTAATGACATAGTACTTTAACATCAATAACCATTAAGTGTTAGGAAAGTGTGATGTTTATTCAACATGATTTCCAAAAGCTTCTGAGTATTTTGCCGTTAAAGTTTAAAACTTTAAATGCTTAAAACTGAATTACTTTAGGCTGTGTTGAGAAAAAGATTTCCAGAGTTGGAAAAACACGAAAGATATATAAATAAATGTCTCTTGAAGAGATTAATAAGTAAAAGGATCACATTTATAAATCACAACAATTGTGTTATAATGATACTGTCCACTCAAGTCAAAAAAGACAATATTCTCATTCAAAAGATCATTATTTGCAAGATATTTGAAGCAGGGAAGTGACTCTGGCACAATACTAATAATAAACTCGAAATTAGGAATTTGTGTATGAGTGTATTTTCATTTATGTTTTATAACGTAGAACGTTTAATAAATTGTCAGCACAGAATTCCATACAGTTATTTTTCCAACAAGGATTATTCTGAGGTTGCCTTCTTTTCAGGATTATTAGGTCAAATAGTATTTTTAAATTATGTAATAAATGGTTTATGTCCTTCTAAACGAATACTTCCATGTTAAGACACAATATTTTGACTATTATATATTATTTTACATTATATAGGTGTACTTTATTCACTTCTACTTTTATACTAACACTCTAGTTGTGCTTGGGATCCATGTATTAAGACAACCTGATATGTTAATAGTGCTTCATAAAGAAAGCCTGCCACTTCTTCCTTAGTTAAATCCCACTGGAAGAAGCCAAGGAAGACCCATTTCATGTGGAGCACTTTCCAATGTGAATATTGCTCCACTGAGGTCTGTGCTTTAAAGTAATTCTATTTTCAAAGGCACTTTACTCAAAATTAGGGAATGAGGGAAGTACCAAGAGACTGTGACTTATTATTCTATGGCGACCACCTATTGCACTTGTCAAAAACATTGTGCTCATTTGGTTTAAATGATCTCTCAATAGCACTCACTAGGGCCCTCTGTGGAATATTTCACCTTTCACTTATGCCTATTTTTTATGTGTTGATTTTTCTACTTTTTGTATTCATATCAGTTTTAAGATATCTCCACTTTATTAGCCATATTATATTTATCCTTTTATTGTTTCTGTGACTTAATGTTACTTTATACTCTGAAGCTTATGACTGCTCATTTGGGGGTTATTTTCATTTATGTACTTAAAACAAACCTCTAAGTCTGATGAATTGATTTTGTAGTAAGAGAACATTTATTATGAAATACTTTATGAATATCTCATCTTTAAATTCCTCACCCTAATATGTAAAATGCGCAAGTTGACAGGACTTTTCTTTATATGTTTGAAAAGTGAATCACGAACAGTATTTCAGAAGTAACATTACTAGCAACTTCCAAAAATAAAGGAAGAAAGACAAAGAAAGAATTCAAGGACAGCTGAAAATACAAAGGGCAAACAGAAAAGCTCCATATTCAATGAGATGCTGTTTACAGTTTTCAGGATTGAAGAAAAAATAGACAAGGTAAAGTTTTCCTTTTCCTATACCTGCTGGAAAAAGTTAATGTTTCTTCAATTTTTTTTTTCATTGGTGGATAATTTGGTGTGTTTTGAAGTCAAGGGAAGCAACAACGAGCAATATGAGACAGAGTTGAGGATAAAATACCTGGACCAGCTTTCTTCCTCAGAAAAAAAAAATGATAAGGAATAATAGAGGCAAAGGTTTGTCACTTTCCTGACATATACATATTGTCACTTTCTTATGGAATGCATTTTTGCATGTATTAAAGGTTACTGGATGTTAAGTCTAAGTGTATGGAAGTTTTGATTAAGACTGCTGAAGCAGGGTGTTTACTGATAAAACAAGAGCCTGTCCTGAGAGATCCAGACATCTAAATAACACTGCAGAGGAGACATCATGGCAAGTAGGAGACAAATTTGGTTTAGTTTGATCTGATGTACAGTTTCAAAAGAGTATGCTAACAGGAAATTTTTGTCAGAAAGCATTTATTCTCATAAAAGCTATTGCCAGGACAGCTGTTAACAGCATTAGCAAAAACAATAAAATTAAGATGCTCTCCTCCTTATGTTTAAAAGCTGAAAATTCTGCCTACCTGAGTTGGACTCGTAAGTATACAACATAAATGCAGTAAGCTACTCTTGTGCAATAAGCAAAAATGATACGATATAAATCATTTTCAGAGGTTGTACTGCTAAGTACCTATTATAGCTAGACATAGAGTACTAACATTAAGAAGCAATGGACCATGTTGTACTGGCCCATTTATACTGTATATACACTGTACACTTATTGTAGGTATCAGGAGTAATCCACCAGAATGTATCTAGCTTGAACTGTCACATAAAGGAATGGATTATTGTCAGGGGTTTTTGCATGGAAATGGAGCTAGTCATAGAGCAATAAATGCAGGCTTGAAACCAGAAATCAAAATAAAACAGAATGTTCTCCCTGTCCTTCACTACCTTATTCCTAAAAACCGTTAAAGTAACTTCAGGCAGTATAGAAAGCCACCTCATGGGAGAGACTATCCCCTGAGATTCCCCCAATCCATAATAGCTTCCCAAACTGGCAATGAGTCACCTCTATCTGATTCTGGCAGAGGACCCAGGTTGGTCAGGGACACCTGCCATCATTTTGGCTACTGCTTTAAATGTCCTTTCTTTTTCATTTCTTGTTCCTATTTGGAAAAAGACCAAAGGTAATGAGATAAAGGAAAAGTTTGACAATGAATCCTCTTAGATCATTTACTAGTTCTTCTCTTTCACTGCTTCTCTATTTAGATATGGATAGTCAAAGTGTGATAGTCAAAGTATGATAGCACATCCTGCAGCTGACCCACTTCATCTTATGACTGTAAGTCTGCTCACTACAGCTGCTCCTCCTCTAGGATTAGGAATGCCAGTGTGGATGTCAATGTATTAAGGAAATGGTATCTGAGAGAGCCGAAGTGGGCCCTCTCTGTGCGTATACGCTATGCTTCCAACTTTGTATCATAAATCAAAAGCAAAACGCGAAATAAAAACACGGGTTGTTGACCATAGTTTTAAAAGTCCTATCTTCAGGCTGAACTATAATTATGAGCATCTCCCATCAGTAATAATGCTTAAAATGTTGTTTGTTAGGAGAGGAAGACATTAGATTTCCAGGCAATCTACCAAGTTTGAAATGGGATCCTAGGCCCTGGCTAGGATGGAATATCAGAGTTCTCCTGGGATAGAATATCAGAGCTCTGCTCTGGGAAAAGGAAGTTTTCAAGAATGAGGAGAATTCTCAAGGTCCAAGCCAAGTACTGTAGAACCCATTTCCCTGGAACTAGAAATCTCTAGAAAACCATGCAGCACCTCACAACTAGGAAAAACTCATGATACCTTCCTGAAGGTCAGAGAGTACAGAGGAGTGCAGAGATTTCCATCTAGCAAATGTCCTAGGGAGGCAAGATTGATACGTGGTCTGCTAGTTACATGAGTAATGTTCATAGGCATCTACTAGCAGGTGAGTTTCAGGCAAGCTCAGAGGCTAATTCTCTAGGATGAGGGTTTCGCCACCAGCTAATGAGTTGGGCTAGGGTAGGCAGGGATTGACCACAGTAGGAAATAAAAGTTTATGTCTCTTTAAATAAAATGACCGCAACAAATACAATAATGAAGCCTTAATAATTCAGAGCCGGGCGCGGTGGCTCACGCATGTAATCCCAGCACTTTCGGAGGCCGAGGTGGGTGGATCACGAGGTCAGGAGATCGAGACCATCCTGGCTAACACGGTGAAACCCCGTCTCTACTAAAAATACAAAAAATTAGCCAGACGTGGTAGCGGGCACCTGTAGTCCCAGCTACTCAGGAGGCTGAGGCAGGAGAATGGCGTGAACCCGGGAGGTGGAGCTTGCAGTGAGCCAAGATCGCGCCACTGCACTCCAGCCTGGGAAACAGAGCAAGACTCCATCTCAAAAAAAAAAAAAAGAAAAGAAAAAATTCAGAGAGTTCTAAAATGTTGCTTTCAGAAAAATCAAATTTCTATTTTGATTAAAATAAACAGATGAATGGAGATATATATATATATATATACACAAAACGGCATACTACTCAGCCATAAAAAAGAATGAAATCATGTTATTTGCAGCAACATAGAAGGAACCTGAGGTCATTATGTTAAGTGAAATAAGCCAGGCACAAAAAGACAAATATCACATGTTCTCACTTTTATGTAGGAGCCTAAAAATTGGATCACATGGAGGTAGAGAGTAGAAAGATAGATAATAGAGAATGATAAGGGTGAGTTGGAGGTTGTGGAAAGGATGAGCAGAAGTGGGTTAAAGGCTACAAACATACAAATAGAAGAAATTAATGTTTGCTAACAGAGCAGGATGACTATAGTTAACAAAAATATCCTATGCTTGGGTGATGGACACCCTAAATGCCATGACTTGACTACTACACATTATGTACATGTAACAAAATTTCATGTACCCCATACATTTGTGCCAATGAATAAATCATAAAATAAAAATGATTCTTCAAAATGTTAGTGAAGAAAACAAACCTTATCTCCCAAAGCCATGACACAGGAAGTATGTTTTCTTCTGCATCTGCATCAAAAATACTTGTTTATATAAATTGACCTTTATAAATTTGACATAGATATCTACTGTCTTCTTTCTCAATTATAAAACTTCCTTATAACCAAAATCCATCTTCTAATCCTTTGTAAAGAGTTTTTGTGTTTCTTCATTTGACAGTTATCTGAATACCAGTTCACTTAAATGATGCATTATTTTAAATGTTAGACTTTCACTAGCTTTTCCTGAGCACAAATGTTAACACAAAGAGAGGAAGAAATCATTTTAAGACAACGATTTACCAAATTAAGTAAAAGAAAGGAAGAAAAGCAACAGACACACACAAACATTTTGGTGGTTTTTACCCTGAAAATAATTCAAGACTTCACATTTATTTCTGGTTTTGTGTTGAAAAAGATACAGCTATTAATACATGAATCATCCTAAGGAATGCTTCCTTTGGAGCAGCAGAAGAAAAATAAAAGGATTGCGTTTCAAAAGTGAAGCTATTTCTACATTTTGGCATACGTGATCTTTGAGCACTAGTCTTCACCATTTTATCCACTCCACACCATTAATTGAACCCAAATGTAAAATGTCCTATTTTCTTTTTCTTTTCTTTTTTTTTTTTTTTTTTGAGACGGAGTCTCACTCTGTTGCAGTGGCGTGATCTTGGCTCACTGCAACCTCCACCTCCTGGGTTCAAGTGGTTCTCTTGCCTCAGCCTCCTGACCATGCCTGGCTAATTTTTTTGTATTTTTAGTAGATACGGGCTTTCGCCATGTTGGCCAGGCTGGTCTCAAACTCCCAACCTCAGGTGATCCGCCCGCTTTGGCCTCCCAAAGTGCTGGGATTACAGGCATGAGCCTCCATGCCTGGCCAAATGTCCCATTTTCTATCATAAGAAACTTTTTTAAAAATGGGAGTTTCTACCTTCAAGAACCTTGCTGTTCATATATATATAAACTTAATAGCTTTTAAATTACTCTAAAAACTAAAAAATACTTTAAAATGATCAATTATATTTGTTAGAGCAGGTACTTAATTTAAAAATATTTTCTTACAATTAGCAACAATTGGAGTTGATTTTTAAGTAATCAACTACAATATAGAGTTTATTTAATTGGGGTGAGAATTCCCTTATAAAGAAAAGTTAATTCAGATTTAACAAAGACAGCCAATTTAAAATATCCCTATTTCTCTGCATAAATGAAACTATTATTTCAGCCATCTGGACTTCCTTAGTGTAAGGTTCATTAGCATGCAGTAGTTTAGTTTGGCTGTGTACAGAAGGAAATTATATTCTGTAGATCCTACATTTTTTCAACCTTATGAGTGGTTCACATATTGTCACAAGCAGAATTAGGTTGTATCACTTGGACTGGCCATATCATTATCAGCATTTTATTAAAATTCACATAGATGATGCCCACTATAGTCCAATAAATAAAACCAGTAGCAAATAATTTTAATCATAGCTAGTCTCCTGGAGCTAGCAACTGAGGGTCAGATTACATAAAAGTACTTTGCCGTTTCAGCTTAAAATACATAATTCCTAAAAGTACAGTGGTAAAAAACTGTTATGTTTCATAGAATGGCACTTAGTCTTCACAATGCCTGAAAAGTTTTAAATAGTTTTATTCTTCTGCAATGAGCAAGTTTAAGATTTATATTCTGGAATTGTTTCTGAAAAATGTGTTAAGAGTACTTATACCTAATGTTAAATGACGAGTTACTGGGTGCAGCACACCAACATGGCACATGTATACATATGTAACTAACCTGCACGTTGTGCACATGTACCCTAAAACTTAAAGTAAAATAAAAAAAAATCATTGCAAAAAAAAAAAAAAGAGTATATTTGTCAAATATATCCCATGGTACAGGGTCAAACAATTTGAAATGCAAGATGGTGACCCTACTTGTAATAAAAGGCATGGGGATTGGGGTTTACTGAGACAAAATATAGCTTAACAGAGTACATTATATCATTATTTTATTTATTTTTTTTAGTCTAGCTCTGTCACCCAGGCTGGAGTGCAATGGCGCGATCCTGGCTCACTGCAACCTCCGCCTCCCGGGTTCAAATGATTCTCCTGCCTCAGCCTCCTGAGTAGCTGAGATTACAGGTGCGTGCCACCATGCCTGGCTAATTTTTTGTATCTTTAGTAGAGACGTGGTTTCACCATGTTGGCCAGGCTGGTTTTGAAACCCTGACCTCGTGATCCACCCACCTCGGCTTCCCAAAGTGCTGGGATTACAGACGTGAGCCACTGTGCCTGGCCACATTATATTTTTCTTAATACCCTTTAAAAGTTTAGAACATGCTCTCATTTATTGGTAGGAGTAAAAATATAACTTTCACACAAGAAGGAAAAAAAAAACCTTAAGTGCTATTTAGGGAAACTGTAAGATGTGCTATGCATTTATCTAGAATCTGTACAATTTTTCTTGTCTGCAACACTGGTCATTAATCTTTGCAAGCGGCCAAGTAGAAATCTAAGGTGTCATCCAGGCATGGCATCATATTCATAGACTACTAGAAGCACATTTCAAAGATCAGCTTACTGAATCATTGAGCAACTTACTTCCTCTAAAAGAAGTTTATTTTGATTTATATCTGTCAAACTGGCAATGATTAGAGATCTTTACTGAATTACTTTTAGCAGAGTCATCGTTTTTCAAAGCAAGAAAACATACATACATATTTAGATTGCAGTTGAAAATACCTTGAGAGATATCCGATGTGCACAGAAATGGCATCCTAAGTGTAATCGGAGTTTTAGTAAATCAAGATTCAACTTCTTTTTTGGTGGCTCAATTCCTCTTCTTAATTTGGGTGTTCAGCTGGCACTGCTCGGTCACCACTAGGATGGTCTTAAAGAATCACATCAAGTCAATGATAGCCAAATACTGCCAAACACATCCCATTTCAGGTTGGAAGTGAAGGTGACTGCAGATGTGTTCTTTAAGGCATATGTGGTTTATATGTGTTTGAATTATTATGAAAAGTAAACTGAAAAAGTTTCAGGAAACCTAGGTATAAGCCTGATTCGACCTCTTATTAGCTGTAAGACCTTGGACTAAGAACATGACCTCTCACACTGTAATCTCATTCACTGAGAAGCTAGTAACATGGCTTGCTCTACCTATATCACACCAAATTCCTATAAAGTTCAAATTAAATTATGCATATGAATTTGACATTCAGATTTTAAATGCTATGCAAGGGAAGACTTGATTATCATACCACTACATTTTTGCCTTTTCACCTTTCAAGTGTCACCTTCCTCTAGCAGTTCAGGATAAGATGGTCTGTCTCATATTGATTCCTAAACTAGTTCACATTCTTGATCCTGCATTCCTAAGTGTTAACTCTTTGTCTTGGGCTGCACTATATGGCTGGTCTTGTTCTGAGATTCTCTATTATTTTTTTATTTTATATTTTATTTTATTTTATTTTGAGACGGAGTTTCGCTCTTGTTGCCGGGGCTGGAATGCAGTGGCGTGATCTGGGTTTACTGCAACCTCTGTCTCCCGGGTTCGTGCAATTCTCCTTCCTAAGCCTCCCGAGTAGCTGAGATTACAGGCGCCTGCCACCACGCCCGGCTAAATTTTGTATTTTTAGTAAAGATGGGGTTTCACCATGTTGGCCAGGCCAGTCTCGAACTCCTGACCTCAGGTGATTCACCCACCTCTGCCTCCCAAAGTGCTGGGATTACAGGTGTGAGCCACCACGCCCGGCCTGTTCTGGGATTCTTCTACAAGGTGATACTTCCACCAAAGTGGGGCCAGTGAAGGGTGTTGCATTTCTTCTACTTCCTCCGCCCTTAGTTGCTCACATAACTAACTCAAGGCTATTACGTTGGCAGATTAAGAAAGGTTAGGCACCATGAAAGAAGGAGTACAATGCGCTGTGTCAGGGGAATTAGATCATTCTACAACTATATTAGGTACCTCAGTTCTTACAGGTTTATCACACAGACACCCTCTCAGAACTCTCCTTCAGGTTTAGACATCCATGAACTCATTAGATCATGTCACTCTCTTGTTTTCTCTTCCCTTCCTCTCATTTGCAAATTACAAATTCCTATTCAGCTCCTTGCCACCCACCCAAAAGTAGTCTTTGAGCCCCCTTTTCATAATCCCTTCCAAATAATATTATTACGGTAAAATAGCTTCACTCTGTTCCACTTCTGTGCCCATAACTAATCAATTAAGTTTTTAAATTATTTTCCAAACAGGTGTGGTTGTGCATGTATGTTTTGGTGGCTGTTATTTTATAATTACTAAAATTTAGATAGAGTTCTCACATACCCAAAAAGCAATAAATCAATTATAAATATTGATGTAAAAATACTAAAAAAAATCTTACTGAACAAAAATTTGTAGCAATTTAAAATAATAAAATTATGAATCTTCATGGTTTATTCCTAGATTGCAAGGATGTATTAATATTAGGAGATGTAAAACTAAGATTTTCCTAATTAATAGAGCTAATGAAAAGGTTATATGATTATCTTCATAGATACTGAAAAGAAATTTGAAAAAAATGAAAATTTATTCTTCACAGAAATTACTCAAAGATGTAGGAAAACTGGGTACTTTAAAATTATTCATATTTTTGTGTTAAATATAATTTTATAGAATATTTCACATATCTATATCCACAAATACTAGACAAATTTTCATCAAAATAGAAAAAAAAGAATACTTGTTGTTACCACCTATAGTATTTAACATAGCACTGTATGTATAAGCCAATATCATTGGAAACAAAAGTCAATTCAAATCATCTAGTTTCAAAATTATGACTGTGACCTAGCAAAGACAAGAATACACTGAAAAATTATTACTAAAAATAAAAGAATACAGTAAGTTATAAAATTTACATGTAGAAATAATAGCCTATATATACATATATAGAATATATAGCCTATATAGCCTACACATATATGTATATACAGGCTATATATATATATGTATATATAGGCTATATATAGCAATATATGTATATATAGGCTATATATGTATACATAGGCTGTAAAATAGTAGCCTCACTGCGGCCTTGCCTTCCTGGAATCAAGCAATCCTCCTAACTCAGCCTCCCAAGTAAGTAGCTGGAACTACAGGTACAAGCCACCATTCCCAGCTAACTATTAAATTTTCTGAATGAAATAATAGCCTATATATACATATATAGCATATATAGCTTATATGTGCATATATAGGCTATTATATATATATACACATATATATATATATATGCTATTTTACATATATATGTATGAAGTCCAGAAGATAGAAAGTGAGAAAAGGTTGTTTACAGCAACAACAAAAAACTTAAAATATCTAGGAATAAACAACAAGGAATATCCATGAAGAAAAATTTTAAACATTACTAAAAACTCAAAAGAATATTTGAACAAATGAAAATCATACAATTTTTTTTAGGAAGTCAACACACCATATCTTTCCTACCAAGTTAATTCATAACTTTGACTCCAAAACCAATACAAATATTAATAAGCGCTATTTCAAAAACATTTTACGTATGCTTTTTGCAAGATGCAAGGAGTCACTACGACTCAGGGACCTCTTCAAATAAAGTCCGTATTTTGAGATTCCTTGGTTACCCTAACCTAAGCATACTGACAGAACAAATCCATATAAAGGCAGATCCTTGACCAAAAATCTTCATTCCCCTTTCCATTTTATTCTACTGTCCTGCTCAGAGCCATGGCAGCCTTTTCTGACACCCCTGGAGATTCTGGATAATCTGCGATAGAGGGGGATAAAATCTAGGATACCATAATTCAATGCACTTAGACCTCTGATATTCCAATTTCGTTGGGCATGACGAGTCTTACAGAATTCGTCCTTGGCCAGGTCCTGGGCTTTAACTTTTTCTGACTGTGTAATGCTACCAAATCAAAGCTCAAGAAAGTTTTATCAGCAAGTTCCCCCAAGGTAAAAGTAGATTTAGTGATTATGTCTCTGTTAACATAATTTTATTTATATATTGGGCCTTGGGATTTCTGTCTTTCTGATTCCTCATTGGTTTATACAATAATTTTTTAAAAAAATATTCTTCTAGCAATTGTTACTGTTATTAGGTGGAAGCATTAATCTAAGTTTTCTCATCTTTCATTGCAAAAACTGGATCAGTCCTTAACCATAAAGTATGTATTCTGACAAGAATGTAGATAATGTTGATAGATGCTAGAATATCTTTGGAAGTATGAGTAATGCCTTTTCATTCTACTTTAGCTATACTCCTTTCACTTGAATAAAAATTCCACTGTGAAGCAATTTAGGGTAGATCACTTTGAAATCAGCATTCTTAATCCTAAATGTAGAAGAATGGTTTTGTCCTATTTTATAAATAAAGCCTCACTGTAAGATTATTAAATTTTTGTTACTAACAAAAATCTGCTACAAATTTTTTGTAAAAACATTACAACTTCTAGGTACCATAAGCATACATAAATTTAAAAATAAGAAGCTAATTCTCATTAAAATTAGGAGAAAAAATTCCTGTCCCTGTCCTTTGTTTTATACATGTTTTTATATATATGCCATATATATATATATATGTTTTATCTATGCCATATATATGTTTTATACACATGTCAAAGTTTTGTTTTATTTTGTTATTGAGAAGGAGTCTCACTCTGTCACCCAGGCTGGAGTGCAGTGGTGTGAACTCGGCTCACTGCCACCTCCACCTCCCATGTTCCAGCAATTCTCCTGTCTCAGCCTCCCAAGTAGTTGGAATTACAGAACCATGCCACCACACATGGCTAATTTTTGTATTTTTAGTAGTAATGGGGTTTCACCATGTTGGTCAGGCTGGTCTAGAACTTTTGACCTCAAGTGATCCACTCGCCTGGGCTTCCCAAAGTGCTGGGATTATAGGCATAAGCCACTGTTCCTGGCTATGCCATAAGTTTATATATATATATGTAACAAGGGAAGTGGACAGGAATCTTTTCTCTTAATTTTAGCAAGGAGAATTAAGCCTCTCATTTTTAAATTTATCATATCAAATTATATATATATATATTTGAAACAAGGTTTCACTCTGTCACCCAGGCTGGAGTGCAGTGGCACGATTGTGGTTCATTGCTGCCTTGACTTCCTGGGCTCAAGCAATCCTCCCAACTCAGCCTCCCAAGTAGCTGGAACTACAGGCACAAGCCACTACTCCCAGCTAGCTATTAAATTTCCTATAGAGACTGGGTCTCACTCTGTTGCCCAGGCTGGTCTTGAACACTAGGCCTCAAGCAATCCTCCCTCCTTAGACTCCCAAAGTGCTGGGACTACAGGCACCAGCTACCACACCCAGTAAATATTTTCTATAGAAAGCTTTCTTTCTCTGTGATATGATTTGGCTGTGTCCCCAACCAAATCTCATCTTCAATTGTAGCTCCTATAATTCCCATGTGTTGTAGAAGGGACCCAGTGGGAGATAATTCAATCATGTTTTACCCCCATATTGTTCTCATAGTAGTGAATAAGTCTCAAGAGATCTGATGGTTTTATAATGGGAAACCCATTTCAATTGGCTCTCATTTCTCTCTTGCCTGCCACCATGTAAGACATGCCTTTTGCCTTCTGCTATGATTGTGAGGCCTCCCCAGCCATGTGCAACTGTGAGTTCATTTAACCTCTTTTTCTTAAAAATTACCCAGTCTTGGGTATGTCTTTATCAGCAGCATGAGAACAGACTAATACAATGAATTGATACCAATAGAGTAGGGCATTGCTGAAAAGATACCAAAAAATGTAGAAGTGGTTTTAAAAGTGGGTAACAGGCAGAGGTTGGAACAGTTTGGAGGGTTCAGAAGAATACAGGAAAATGTAGGAAAGTTTAGAACTCCCTAGAGACTTGTTGAATGACTTCGACCAAAATGGTGATAATGATGTGGACAATGAAATCCAGGCTGAGGTTGTCTCAGATAGAGATGAGGAACTTGTTAGAAACTACAGTAAAAGTGACTCCAGTTCCCTGTCCTAATGATCTGTGGAACTTTTAACTTGAAGTAAATGAGTTAGTGTATCTGGTGGAAGAAATTTCTAAGCAGCAAAGTTTTCAAGAGACTTGAGTGCTGTTAAAAGCATTCAGTTCTAAAAGGAAAACAGAACATTAAAGTTTGGAAAATTTGGAAAATTTGCAGGCTGATGATTGGATAAGAAACAAAAACCCATTTTCTAAGGAGAAATTCAAGCCAGCTGCAGAAATTTGCATAAGTAACCAAGAGCCAGATGTTAATTGCCAAGACAATGGGGAAAATGTCTCCAGGGAATGTCAGAGACCTTCACAGCAGCGCCTCCTATCACAGGCCTAGAGGCCTAGGAGGAGAAAATGGTTTTGTAGGCCAGGCCCAGAGCCCCCCTACTTTGTGCAGTCTAAGAACTTGGTGGCCTATGTCCCAGCTGCTGTAGCCATGGCTAAAAGGACTCAAGGTACAGCTCAGGTTGTTGCTTCAGAGGTGCAAGCCCCAAGCCTTGGCAGCTTCCATGTGAGGTTGAGCCTGTGGATGTGCAGAAGTCAAGAATTGAGGTTTGGAAACCTCTGTCTAGATTTTAGAGGATGCATAGAAACACTTGGATTCCAGGCAGAAGTGCAGAAGTTTGCTGCTGGGGCAGGTCCCTCATGGAGAACCTCTGCTAGGGAAGCACAGAAGGGAAATGTGGGGTTGAAGCCCCCACACAGAGTTTCCCAGTGGGGTACTGCCTGGTGGAGCTGTAAGAAAGGGGCCACTGTCCTCCAGGTCCCAGAATGGTAGATCTACCAAAAGCTTGCACCATGTGCCTGGAAAGGCCAAAGACACTCAATGCCAGCCAGTGAAAGCAGCAGTGAGGGAGGCTGTACCGTGCAAAGCCACAGGCCCATAGCTGCCCAAGACCATGGGAAACCACACTTGCATCAGTGTGACCTGGATGTGAGACACGGAGTCAAAGTAGATCATTTTGGAGCTTTAAGATTTGACTGTCCTGCTGGATTTCAGACTTGCATAGGGCTTTTAGCTCCTTCACTTTGGTCTACTTCTATTTGAAATGGTTGTATTTATCCAATGCCTGTACACCATTGTATCTAGGAAGTAACTTGCTTTTGATTTTACAGGCTTATAGGTGGAAGGGACTTGCCTTGTCTCAGGTGAGACTTCAGACTTTGGACTTTTGGTTTAATGCTGAAATGAGTTAAGACTTTGGGGGACTGTTGGGAATGCATGATTGGTTTTGAAACATGAGAACATGAGATCTGGGAGAGGCCAGGGGTAGAATGATATGATTTGGCTGTGTCCTCACCTAAATCTCATCTTCAGCTGTAGCTCCCATAATTCCCACAAGTTGTAGGAGGGACCCAGTGGGAGATAATTGAATCATGGGGGTGTTTCCACCCATATTGTTCTTGTGGTAGTGAACAAGTCTCATGAGATCTGATGGTTGTATAAGAGGAAGCCCCTTTTACTTGGCTCTCATTTCTCTCTTGCCTGCCACCATGTAAGACCTGACTTTCACTTTCTGCCATGATTGTGAAGCCTCCCAAGCCACATGGAACTGTGAGTCCATTAAACTTTTTTTTTCAGTCTTGGGTATTTTTTTATCAGCTGTGCGAGAACAGACTAATACACTCTGTCTCTTTGAAATGTATGGAAATCTTTAAAACAAAGCCAGAGACATTACATTACCTGATTCCAAATTGTCTACAAGGCTATAATAACCAAAAAAGCATGGTATGGGTATAAAAATAGACAAATAGATCAGCGGAACAAAATAGAGAACTCAGAAAAAAAGCCACATATTTACAGCCAACTCACATTTGACAAATTTGAAAGAACATATACACAGAAAAGAACACCCTTTTCAATAAATGGTGCTGAGAAAATTGAATTATCATATGCAGAAGAATGAAACTGGACCCTTTTCTCTCACCATACACAAAGATCAATTCAAAATGAATGAAAGGCTTAAATGTAGGACTGAAACTATAAAAATACTAAAAGAAAACTTAGGGAAACCTCTCCTGGACATTGGTCTAGGTAAAGAATTCATGACTAAGACCTCAAAAGCACAGGCAACAAAACAAAAATAAACAAATTGGACTTAATTAAATGAACAGTTTCTGCTCAACAAAAGGAATAATCAACAGAATGAACAAACAACCATCAGAGTGGGAGAAAATACTTGCAAAATATGCATCTGACAAGGGTCTAATATCCAGAATATACAAGGAAATCAAACAGCTCAACAATAAAAAATATATTAAATAATCTTATTTTTTTATTATTATTTGGGCAAAGGGAGGGGTGGAGCAAGATGGTGGAGTAGGTGGTTCCACTGATCATCCCCTCACAAGAACACCAATTTAACAACTATCTACACAAAGAAAGCACCTTTGTAAGAACCAAAAATAAGGTAAGCACTCACAGTACCTGGTTTTAATTTCATGTCTCTGAAAGAGGCACTGAAATGTATGAAAAACCGTCTTAAATGGCTAATTCTACCCCTGCCTTATCCCCTGGCAGTGGAGGTGTGGTGCAGAGAGTGATTCTGTGTGTTGGAGAGAGGGAGAGTGCAGCAACTTGGAGGCATTAAACTCAGTGCTGCTTTGTTACAGCAGAAAGGAAAACTGGACCAAACTCAGCTGATGCCCGCTCATGGAGTCATGGAGGGAACATTTACACCAGCACTAGCCAGAAGGGAATCACAGATCCCAGTGCATGCCTCACCACTGCAGGCTAAAGGTCTCTGGGGTTTCAAATGAACTTGAAAGATAGTTAAGGCCACGAGTACTGCAACTCCTAGGTGAAATGAGTCCTAGTGCTGAACTGGGCCCAGAGAAAGTGGGCTTGTGGGGCACAGGGTAGGAACTGGGAATAGATTTACTGAGAACTGGCCAGGACAGCTGAGGGAATGCTGGCATCACCGCCCCCCCCCAACCCCAGGCTTCATAGCTCATGGCTCCAAAAGAGACCCCTTCCTAACACTTGAGAAGAGGAGAGAGAAGAGTGGAGAGGACTTTGTCTTCAATCTTGGATACCACCTCAGCCACAGCAGGATAGTAAACCAGTCAGAGTCATGAGGCCCCCTTTTTAGTCCCTAGCTCCCTGATGATAATTTTAGGCACACCATGGGCTAGAAGGGAACACACTGCCTTGAAGGAAAAGACCCAGTCCTGGAAAGATTCCTCACCTGCTAACTGAAGAGTCCCTGGGCCCTGAATAACCATCAATGATAGCCAGGTAGGACATCCTGGACTTTGGGTGACACTCTGAGACTTGCTGGCTTCAGGACAGACTCAGTGCATTCTCAGCTATGGTGGCTAAGGGGCAAGATCCCTTCTGTTTAAGAAAAGCAGATGTAAAAGTAAAGGAGACTTTTTCTTGCACATTAGGTACCAACTCAGCCACAGGTGGGCAGAGCACCAAGTGGACTACTGGGGTCCTGATTCCAGGACTTAGTTCTTGGACAGCATTCTTAGGCCTGCTGTAGGCCAAAGAAGATCTCAGTTCCTGGAAGGATGAGTCCCATCCCAGGCAACATTCACTACAAGCTGCCTTACAAGACCTTGGTCCTTAAGAGAACATTGGTGGTAGTCTCGCAGTACTCCCAAGGGCCTGTGGTAGCAGTGGCCAAGGGGTGAGGCTCGTCTGCCTTTGGAAAGGGGAAGAAAAGTGGAAAGAATGCATCTTAGGCCTTGAGTGCCAGCTCAGCCTCAGTATAATAGAATACCCTGTAGACTTTAAAGCTTTTGACTCAAGTCCCTGTCTCCTGGATGGCACCTCTGAACCCATCTGGGGCCCAGGGAAACTCATTGCCCTGAAGGAAAGTACACAGCCCTGGCTGGCTTTGCCACCTGATGATTTTAGAGCTCCAGAAACTTCAGGGAAGAAAGGCAGTAGCCAGGAAACAGTTCCAGCAAGCCTTGGGCGAGACCCAGTCATGTGTTGATTCGGGTCTGACACAGTACAGTCCTAGTCATGGCAGCCACAAGGGTGGTTGAATCACTCCACTCTCAAGTTCAGGTGGTTCAGAACAAAGAGAGATACTCTGTTCGTTTTGGAGAAAGTAGGGGAAAAGAGCAAGAGTCTTTGATAATCCAGAGAATTCTTTCAGATCTTGCCCAAGACTATCAGGGTAGTACCTCTACAAGTCTGCAAGAACCACAGTATTACTTGGCTTACAGTGTCTCCTAAAGCAGATATAGCCTCATGGTAACCTCAAACCAAAAAAACGTACAATTAACACACAAAAAGTGAAAAGCAAGAAACTAAATCATATTATGACAGAAAATCACCTTTACTGAAATGAAGGCAGGAATGAATGAAAGAAAGGAGAGAAGACCAGAAAACAAATAACATAAAGGCAGGAGTAAGTCCTTACTTATCAATAGTAACACTGCCTTTAAATGAACTAAACTGTCAATAAAAAGACATAGAGTGTCTGAATAGATTAAAAAAAAAAAAAAGCAGGACCCACTGATCTGTTGCCTACAAGAAATACATTTCACCTGTAAAGACACACATAGACTGAAAATAAAGGGATGGAAAAAGATATTCCGTGCCAATGGTAACCGTAAAAGAGCAGGAGTAGCTATACTTATATCAGAAAAAAAATAGATTTCAAGACAAAAACTATAAGAAGAGAGAAAGAATACCACTATGTAATGATAAAGTGGTCAATTCAGCAAGAGAATATAACAACTGTAAATATGTATGCACCTGACCTGACACTGGAGCACCCAGATATATAAAGCATATATTATTGGAGCTAAAGAGAATGATCAACTCTAAAACAATAATAGCTGGAGATGTTGATGCCCCACTTTTATTATAGGGCATATCTTCCAGCCAGAAAATCAACAAAGAAACATCAGATTTAATCTGTACTATAGACCAAATGGACCTAACAGATATGTACAGAACATTTCATCCAAGGGCTGCTGAATACACATTCTTTTCCTCAGCATGTGAATGATTCTCAAGGATACACCATATGTTAGGTTACAAAACAAGTCTTAAACATTCAAAAAAATTGAAATATAAAAGCATCTTCTCTGACAACAATGGAATAAAACTAGGAATTAATAATGAGGAATTTTGGAAACTATACAAATACATAGAAATTAAATAATATGCCCCTGAATGACCAGTGGGTCAATGAAGAAATTAAGAAGGCAATTAAAAAATTTCTTGAAACAAATGATAATGGAAATATGACATGCCAAAACCTATGGAATACAGCAAAAGTAGTACTAAGAGGGAAGTTTATAGCGATCAGGGCCTACATAAAAATTAAGAAAAACTTCAAATAAACAACCTAATAGTATATCCTAAAGAACTGGAAAAACATGAGCAAAACAAACCTGAAATTAGTAGAAGAAATAAATTATGAAAATCAAAGCAGAAATAAATGAAATTGAAATGAAGAAAACAACACAAAAGATCAATGAAACAAAAAGTGTTTTTTTGATAACTTAATGACATTAACAAACCTTTAGCCAGGCTAAGGAAAAAAGAGAGAAAACCAAAATAAATAAAATCAGAGACAAAAAAAGAAGAAATTACAACTGATTCTGCAAAATTTAATAGATCATTAGTGTCTACTATGAGCAACTATAAACCAATAAACTGGAATATCTAGAAAAAATGAACAAATTTCTAAACACATGCAAACTACAAAGATTGAACCAAAAAGAAATCCAAAATGTGAACCGACCAATAACAAGTAATGGGATCAAAGCTGTAATAAAAAGTCTCCCAGCAAAGAAAAGCCTGGGACCCAGGGGCTTCACTGCTGAATTCAACTAAATATTTAAAGGAGAACTAATACCAACCCAACTAAAAGTATTTCAAAATATAGAGGAGGAGAGAACACATAGAATTTTATTCTACAAGGCTGATATTACTCTCATATCAAAACCAAACAAAAACACACCAAAAAAAAAAAAAAAATACAGGCCAATGTCCCTAATGAATATTGATGCAAAAATCATCAGCAAGATGTTAATAAACAAATTCAACAATACATTTAAAAGATCCTTCATCATGACCAAGTGGGATTCATCCCTGAAATGCGAATAGGGTTCAACATACACAAATCAATCAATGTGGTCTATCGTATCAACAGAATAAAGGAAAAAAAAACCATGAAATCATTCCAATTAATGCTAAAAAAGAAAGCATTTGCTAAAATTCAACATTCCTTTATGATAAAAAAAAAAACTTCAAAAAACTGGAGATAGAAGGAACATACCTCAACACAATAAAATCCAAACAGACACACAGGTATTATCATACTGAACAGGGAAAAAATGAAATACTTTCCTTTAAATCTGGAACGTGAGAAGGATGCCCACTTTCACCACTATAATTCAACATAGTACTGAAAGTCCTAGCTGGAGTAGTCAGGCAAGAGCAAGATAAAAGGGCATCCAAGCTGGAAAAGAAGTGAAATTATCCTTGTTTACAGATGATATGATTTTACATTTGGACAAACCTAAAGATTGCACAAAAAAAATTAGAATTGATAACAAATTTAGCAAAGTTTCAGTATACAAAATCAACATGCAAAAATCAATAGCATTTCTATATGCCAACAATGAACAAACTGAAAAAGAAATCATAATGTAGCCCATTTTCCATAGCCGCAAATAAAATTAAATACCTTCAAATTAACCAAAGAAGTGGAAGATCTCTATAATAAAAACTATAAAACATTCATGAAAGAAATTGGAGACCAAAAAATAAATGAAAAGATATCCCAAGAGCATGGATTGGAAGAATCAATATTGTTAAAATGTCCAAATTACCCAAGGCAATCTACAGCTTCAATGCAATCTCTATGCAAATACCAATGACTTTCTTCACAGAAATAGGAAAAAAATTCTCAAATTTATATGGAATCACAAAAGACACAGAATAGCCAAAGCTATTCTGAACAAAAAGAACAAAACTGGAAGAATCACATCACCTGACTTTAAATTATATTACAGAGCTATAATAACCCAAACAGCATGGTTCTGGCATAAAAACAGACAAATAGACCAATGGAACAGAATAGAGAATGCAGATACAAATTCACACACCTACAATAAACTCACTTTTGATAAAGGTGCCAAGAACATATACTGGAAAAAAAGACATTTTTTTCAATAAGTAGTGCTGGGAAAACTGGATATTTATATGCAGAATGAAATGTATCTCCCACCATATGCAAAAATCAAAATAGACTAAAGAATTAAATCTAAAACTTCAAACTGCGAAACTACTACAAGAAAACATTTGGAAAAATATCTAGGACATTGCCCTGGGCAAAGATTTTTTGAGTAATACCACATAAGCAGAGGCAACCAAAACAAAAATGGATAAATAGGATCATATCAAGTTAAAAAGCCTATGCACAGCAAAGGAAACAATCAACCAAATGAAGAGAAAATCCACAGAATGGGAGAAAATACTCGCAAACTACCAAACTGACACTCTTGTCAGAGTGTCAGAGATTAATAACCATAAGATATAAGAGGCTCAAAAACTGTATAGGAAAAAATCTAATAATCTGATCAAAAATGGGCAAAATATTTGAATAAACATTTCTCAAAAGATGACATATAGATGGCAAGAAGGCATTTGAAAAGGTGCTCCACATTATTGATCATCAGAGAAACGCGAATCAAAACTACCAGGAGACATCATACCACCACGGTTAAAATGGCTTATCTCCAAAGACAGGCAATAACAAATGCTTATTGAAGAAATATCTGCACGCTCATATTTGCTACAGTTCTGTTCACAATAGCGAATATTCGGAAGCAACCTAAGTGTTCATCAACAGATTAATAAATAAATTAAATATGGTATATATATACACAATGGAGTATTATTCAGCCATAAAAAAGCAAGAGATTCAGTCATTACCAACAACATAAATGGAACCAGAGGTCATTATGTTAAGTGAAATAAGCCAGGCACAGAAAGACAAACATCACATATTCTCATTTATTTGTGAGATATAAAAATCAATAGAACTCATAGAGATAGATAGTAGGATGATTACCACAGCATATGAAGGGTAGTCACAGGGTTGGGGGACATGGGGGTGATTAATAGAACAAAAACTAGTTTGAATAAATAAATAAATCCTAGTATTTGATAACAAAACTAGGTAACTATAGTCAATAAGAAATTAATTGTACATTTTAAAATCACTAAAAGATTATAATTTGATTGATTGTAACACAAAGGATAAATGCTTCAGGGGATGGATACCTCATCTTTCATTATGTGATTATTATACATTACATGCTTTGATCAAAACATCTCAAGTACTCCATAAATATATACACCTGACGTATGCACAAAAATTAAAAATTTAAAATTTAAAAACAAAATTTTAAAAGTAAGTATATCAATAGACATTTTTCAAAAGAATACATACAAATGGACAAGTTATATGAAAAAAATGTTCAAAATCACTAATCATCAGAGAAATGCAAATTAAAACCACATGAAATGTTATTTTGCCCCAATCAGAATGACTATTACTAAATAGACAAAAAATATCACATGTTGGTGAGAATGCAGAGATAAGGAAACTCTTATACATTGTTGTATTAGTCAATTTTCACGTTGCTGATAAAGACATACCCCAGACTGGGAAATTTAGAAAAGAAAGAGGTTTAACGGACTTACGGTTCTACTTGGATGGGGAGGCCCCACAATCATGGCAGAAGGTGAAAGACATGTCTCACAAGGTGACAGAGAAGAGAGCTTGTGCAGGGAAACTACCCTTTTTAAAACCATCAGATTTCATGAGACGTATTCACTAACATGAGAACAGCACAGCAAAGACCTACCCTTATAATTCATTTACCTCCCACTGGGTCCCTCCCACAACACATGGAAATTCAAAATGAGATTTGGGTGGGGACACATCCAAACCATATCATTCTGCCCCTGGCCCCTCCCAAATATCATGTCTTCATATTTCAAAACCAATCATGCCTTCCCAACAGTCCCCCAAAGTCTTAACTCATTTCAGCATTAACTCAAAAGTCCACAGTCCAATGTCTCATCTGAAACAAGGCAAGTCCCTTCCACCTGTGAGCCTGTAAAATCAAAAGCAAGTTAGTTACTTCCTAGATACAATGGGGTACAGGCATTGGGTAAATACAGCCATTACATATTGGAGAAATTGGCAAAAACAAAGGAGCTACAGGCCCATTCAAGTCCTAAATCCAGTGGGATAGTGAAATCTTAAAGTTCCAAAATCATTTTCTTTGACTCCATGTCTCACATCCAGGTCACACTGATGCAAGAGATGGGCTCCCATGGCTGTGGGCAACTATACCCCTGTGGCTTTGCAGGGTATAGCACCCCTTCTGGCAGTTTTCATGGGCTGGCATTGAGTATCAGCTGCTTTTCCAGGCACATGGTACAAGCTGTTTGTGGATCTACCATTCTGGGTTTTGGAGGACAGTGGCCCTCTTCTCACAGCTCCACTAGGCAGTGCCCAAGCAGGGACTCTGTGGAGGGGCTCTGATGCCACATTTCCCTTTCACATTGTCCTAGCAGAGGTTCTCCATGAGGGCCATACCCCTGCAGCAAACTTCTCCCTGGGCTTCCAGGTATTTCCATACATCCTCTGAAATCTAGGTGGAGGTTCCCAAACATTAATTCTTGACTTCTGTGCACCTACAGGCTCAACACCATGTGGAAGCTGCCAAGGCTTGCGGCTTCCACCCTCTGAAGCAACAACCTGAGCTGTACCTTGGCCCCTTTTAGTCAGGCTGGAGCAGATGGGACACAGGGCAGCAAGTCCCTAGACTGCACACAGCACAGGGACCCTGGACCAGGCCCATGAAACCATTTTTTCCTCCTAAACCTCTGGGCCTGTGATGAGAGGGACTGCTGCAAAGATCTCTGACATGCCATACAGAAATTTTCCCCATTGTCTTGCCAATTAACATTTGGCTCCTAATTACTTATACATGTTTCTGCAGCCAGCTTGAATTTCTTCTCAGAAAATGGGGTTTTCTTTTCCATCACATTGTCAGTCTGCAAATTTTCCAAACTTTTATGCTCTGCTTCCTTTTTAGAACTCAATGCTTTTAACAGCACCTAAGTCACCTCTTGAATGCTTTGCTGCTTAGAAATTTCTTCTGCCAGATACCCTAAATCATCTCTCTCAAGTTCAAAGTTCCACAAATCTCTAGGGCAAGGGCAAAATGCTGGTGGTCCCTTTCCTAAAACATAACAAGAGCCACCTTTGCTCCAGTTCCCAACAAGTCCCTCATCTCCATCTGAGACAACTTCAGCCTGGATTTCATTGTCCATATCATTATCAGCATTTTGGTCAAAGCCATTCAACAAGTCTCTAGGGAGTTCCAAACTTCCACACATTTTCCTGTCTTCTTTTGAGCCCTCCAAACTGTTCTAACCTCTGCTTATTACCCAGTTCCTAACTCGCTTCCACATTTTTGGGTATCTTTTCAGCAACACCCCACTCTACTGGTACCAATTTACTCTATTAGTCCATTTTCACACTGTTGATAAAATACCTGAGACTGGGTAATTTACAAAAGAAAGAGGTTTAATGACAACAGTTCTACTTGGCTGGGGAGGCGGCACAATCATGGCAGAAGGTGAAAGGTATGTCTCACATGGCGGCAGACAAGAGAAGAGAGCTTGTGCAGGGAGACTCCCCTTTATAAAATAATCTGTTCTCATGAAACTTTTTCACTATTATGAGAACAGCACAGGAAAGACCTGCCCCCATGATTCACTTACCTCCCACCAAGTCCCTCCCACAACATGTGGGAATTCAGAAGAAATTTGGGTGGGGGTTCAGCCAGACCATATCCATTGTTCGTGGGAATATAAATTAGTACAATACCTGTGGAAAACAGTGTGGGGATTTCTCAAATAACTAAAAATAGAACTACCATTTCATGAAGCAATCCCATTACTGGATATATACCCAAAGAAAAAGAAATCATTGTGGGGGTGGAGCCAAGATGGCCGAACAGGAACAGCTCCGGTCTACAGCTCCCAGCCTGAATGACACAGAAGACGGGTGATTTCTGCATTTCTGTTTGAGGTACCGGTTTCATCTCACTAGGGAGTGCCAAACAGTGGGTGCAGGACAGTCGGTGAAGCGCACTGTGCACGAGCCAAAGCAGGGCGAGGCATTGCCTCACTCGGGAAGTGCAAGGGGTCAGGGAGTTCCCTTTCCTAGTCAAAGAAAGGGGTAACAGAGGGCACCTGGAATATCAGCTCAGTCCCACCCTAATACTGTGCTTTTCCAACGGGCCTGGAAAACGACACACTAGGAGATTGTGTCCCGCACATGGCTTGGAGGGTCCTACGCCCATGGAGTCTCGCTGATTGCTAGCACAGCAGTCTGAGATCAAGCTGCAAGGCAGCAGCGAGGCTGGGGGAGGGGCGCCTGCCATTGCCCAGGCTTGCTTAGGTAAACAAAGCAGCCAGGAAGCTTGAACTGGGTGGAGCCCACCACAGCTCAAGGAGGCCTGCCTGCCTCTGTAGGCTCCACCTCTGGGGGTGGGGCACAGACAAACAAAAAGTCAGCAGGAACCTCCACAGACTTAAATGTCCCTGTCTGACTGACAGCTTTGAAGAGAGTAGTGGTTCTCCCAGCACGCAGCTGGAGATCTGAGAACGGACAGACTGCCTCCTAAAGTGGGTCCCTCACCCCTGAGCAGCCTAACTGGGAGGCACCCCCCCAG